>NC_140931.1:9667500-10180000 GCF_014529385.1 Adiantum capillus-veneris | reverse complement strand
TTCCTCTTGGCTTCATCCATGAAGGTAGGTAGTAGGAGTTACGATGGATGGGTGGCATACATCCCTACAAGGTCGCCTCCTACTCACTATCTTTGTTTCTTGTTTGTAGGTGATTTTTGACATTTATTGTATAAGTTGTGAGTTCCACTGTTGGGTCGGGCTTCCTGTAAAAGCCCGATGGACTAGTTGTAGTATCTGAATATCAATGTACGTTAAGTGACTGAGTTAGCCATGTATTTTTTGGTTATGGTTAATATTATCTCACTCACATAATGTGAGTTCTACTAAAAAAGCAAGTGATAAAATCACAAATCCTACCAATGGAAAGGGCACAATGATCTAAGCTAGTTTTTCCTCAGTGTATAATTAAAAACTAAGCCTACCAATGAAAAGTGCACAATAATCTCACAAAAACTATCCTCGGGTGTATAATTAAACCAAGGATTGATGAAATGAAAAAGCAACACACTGGTTGATGCTTGGATGAATCAAAGTTGATGAGAAAGTCATCTCTAGTAATGTTTCCTATTGGAGTTTATGGAGTTCTAGATCAAGGATCATGTTGCAAGCATGCATAATTCAATGTGCTAGTAGGCTTCATTCAAAAGCCAAGTCTTTGGCAAAAGAACAGCGATGAGTTTCAACCTTTTATTTTACAAGTGACTACATGGGTAGACCATATTATCAAGTTGATGGCTTGAGAAACAAAGAACAAGTTATGCATCATATACATGTATTTGACTGCTTATTGAACCAAATATTGTTGCTTAAGATTTCACGACCACCAGAGTTTTTAGAAGTAGCAGTGTTCATCCCCATGCACTTATTTTTGAAAATTAAGCACCAAAATGTTGGAATTAGGGTTGCAGGGAAATGCACACACCTTGAAGAAGACAAAGGAAGCTCAAGGCACACAACAGAGAGTGTGTTACTTAGTGTGCAATGGAAAAATAGATAGCCCTACAGTGATGGGTGTATATACAATGCATGGGGGGAAAAACCTCCTAAAGATGAAAAAAATGCCCCGGTGGTCCTAGTGTGTTCACACACATAACTACCACATGTATATGGTAACAAATCTCCCCTGGGAGTGATGCAGCGAATGAGGGCTAGCACGAAGAGTAAAGGGAAGTGCCATGCCCTGAGGACTTGATCAGTCCACAAAGCGGAGCAAGCCCAAAGCTTTGTAGAAAGCTTCGAACTTCTCATGAGACAATGCCTTTGTGAAAAGATCTGCAAGGTTGTCCTGTGTTGGCACATAAGCCAAGCTTATCTCTCATGTTGAGAGCCTCTCCCTGACATAGTGGTAATGCACCTCAATGTGCTTTGTGCGAGCATGAAAAACTCGGTTCCTCACAAATGCCAATGCGCTTTGACTGTCAATGTAGATGATGTTGGCAATGTCTTGTCCAACACCCAAATCAGCCTTAAGGCGTCTGATCCATACACACGCAATTGTAGCTGTGAAGGCTGCCTTGTACTTAGCCTCACAAATGGAACTGACCACAGTAGGTTGCTTCTTGCTCAACCATGAAATACATGAACTGCCAAGCATGAAACAAAAACCACTTGTGGACACTCACGTGTCATAACAACTAGCCCAATCTGAGTCCAAAAAAGCATGTAAATCTAGCGGCAATGATCCCACCGTGGGATAAAACAATCCAAGATGCAAAGTGCCACTCAAGTAGCAAAAATTCCTCTTGACTGCCTGCCAATGCTTAGACCCTGGGCTATGCATAAATCTACTAACCTCTGAGACTACAAACTAAATATCCGGCCTCATGTTGCATACATAAATGAGGCAACCAACAACAGTTTGGTAAAGAGTGACATCAACAGGATCACCAGCATCATGTAGACTCAACTTCAAACCTGTATCCATGGGAGTGGCAGTAGGTTTGCAATCCTCAAGTCCAAACTTATAAAGCAATGTCTCTATGTAACTTTTTTGACATAAGGCAATACCATCATCACACTGCTTAAATTGTATGCTGAAGTAATGATGCAACAACCCCAAATCTTTCATCTTGAAAGAAGATTTTAAATCAGCCCTAAATTTAGAAATATGTGCCTCATTGGGATCAATGATCAGCAAATCATCCATGTAAAGAACAACAATGAAAAGTACATTGCCCTCATGCTTGACATACAATGTGCTTTCTGTTGGACTGTTACGAAAGCATCGTTTGACCAATTGAGTGTCAACTTTCTCATATGTGAGTTTGGAGGGGATACTCGTGAAATCAAGGATGACAACTCCACTCCAGAATGAGACAAGGCCGGACACGAATTGAGCTCAGGGCCGTCAAGCGAAGTTGAGGGAAGCCCTTCGTCATCGAAGAACAGGAAGGAGGAGGGTACTAGCGAGGCTCCCAAGACTAGCGAGGCAAAGAGCCAGAGCCCCTTTTCTTGACAACAAGAAGAGGAGCTGCTTTCCAAGCTGGATCACCTTGCACAATCACAAGTGCCTAAACGTTCTTGGTGGAACCGGGTTTTGTGTTTCTGTAGGGGACCAAAACCGGAGGAAGACACTCCTTCCGGAAATGAAGGGAACGGTCAGGATACTGGGTCGGGCAATAATGACCCCGGAGAATAGGAAGCACTGGGGGGAATTTCCTGGCTTTGCCCCTTCCTGCTTCCTGAAAAAGAGAATGGCAAGGATGAACCCGAGAATGAGAAAAGGAGCAGCAGTAGGTATTGGAAACGTATTTAGTCCTTTGACAAGCCCTGTGGCGTGAAATCTATCATTAGCCAAACAATTATTGGGTTATGTTACTCCAGGCTTTGCCTTAACAAAAGCTATTGCCCTGTTTGCTTTGATGATGGCCTTTTCGATATTCTTCATTTTTTAAGGAAATCAATAAACAACCCTGAAGATAAGTCTAGATAAATAACGGTTACTTCGGGGTGGCCTTTGCTTTGGTCACCCCCCAACTAGGTAACATAATGGTAATGCGTTGGACTTACAGTCCTAGAATGATAGTTCGACTCCATCCCCAGTTTTTTTAAAGTAAACCCACTGTGGCATGACGGTACATGACAAGGGACCCTAGCTTAGAATGCAATGGATGTATGTGGGTTCCCCCCAGCTACCTACTCCTTTTGCTAGGGATTTGGACACGCGAGGAGGAGGCTCTGTTGCTAGCCCTTATTGACATAGAGCTACTGCCTTGGCAAGAGCTGCTGTCTTCGCTATGTCAACCGTGCATAAAGAAATTCCATAAACGCCGCTGTTTCCGTTGAAAACAAAGAAATTGCTAGAAGAATGTTGATTGATTCTACGACGTAAACGAATCATGATAATTCATTGCAACTTGAAGTCCTGCCTTGGCAACCGCTACGTAGCATCCCAGGTTCAGTAAGCACATAGACTCTTAACAAGCTATGGGGCCGGATCATGTTAAGATGAAATGCCATTTGACCTCAGGTGCTGGCAAGGGCATCTAGCCAATGCCTTCCTGGCATGCGTGAATGGTGGGTTGTGAAATTAATAGTTTAAATGCAAAAGCCAACGATAGCACTATGACTACGAGATTAGGTCAGGCCCAAGGATTCCTCCCTTTACCGCGTCCTTTTCTATCTATCTATCACAGATTACCCTTTTAGCATTTGACCATGCCTATCTATTCGTAGCGTCTTAAAAGAGCTTTCGAAAGAATAGTCGTTTAATTTGTTTTTTTGGATTCGTCCGGAGAGAAGCAGTTAGTCAATTTACGCGTGCCGACCTTTTTTTAGAGCTTCGGTTCTTCCGCCTGAGCATCAGTGGAATAAGGACTACATGGCGCTAGCCACACAAATTCTTTGCTTTAAAAGAAAAGTTTTGTTTGCCTATATGATACGTGTTGCACATGAAATGAGGGCGGGGGCGTAGTTTAATCGGTAGAACGCATGTTTTGCAAGCATGAAGTTATTGGTTCAAGTCCGATCGTCTCCATTCGTATACAGATTAGCACATTAAATTTATAACTAGGCTAGGAAATTCAAATTGTAATGAAAACTTCCCTGTTGCTTGGAGCCCAGCACTACATTGGCCGGGACGCCTTACCCCTTGGCACGACACCTTAAGCTAGGGAAAACCCAGCTAAGCGCCACCCCGAGTCGCTGCCGGGGCCTGGTCAAGCGACTCAACGACGAGTGCACAACGGCAGTTAATGCATGCTACATGCTCTATAGGCTCTTCTGGCCAAGGGAAAGCACCTACTTTAACCAAAAGAGCTCAGTACGACACCTGTTCGCTACCACCTATACAGAATCGGTGGGTTACCCGCTTTAGGCTGTAGCCGAAGAACAGGCGGGGGGCTGCTACCATAGCCAATCTAAGGCGCGACCTTGAGGGGGTTCTAAGGGTGGCAATTGACCGTTTAATCCTCTTAGAGGAACTCTCCCTGAGCAAGGTAGACATGGTGGCTTGCCACACTGGCATATACGCCGTGACCTCTAAAGCACCCGAGACATAGGAAGCCTACATATGAGGGTCCCTTCCCTATGTGAGTACATATTCCTTTGATGGGCTAGACATTTCGACTGCCCAAACCCTTTGCTCAAGCGCTGGCATTGATAAGGGTCAGTTTGCTTGCTGTTTTAGAAACGAAAAAGTTTTCTTGTCGAAGAGTATCTCAAGGATCGAAGAGTTTACATCTTTTCTTAATTATTCACGAAAGTCGAAACCGTATTTTTCTAGGGCTATAGCGGGAATTGGGCTTATTTTAGCTTTCGTTGAAGTAATTGTTTTTCTATTTGTCTTAATCGTCGGCTTGGTCTATGCATGGCGAAAAGGAGTTGTTTTGCAGCGTGGCTTCTCATCTAGTTTAATAACAACACTTTAAAACAAAGCCTATATCGTATCCTATACGTCACGTTACGTATTATATCATTCTTGACTTACGCAAGAAAAATACTTGATAACTACGACCCGTATAGGATTTCAACTCGTTACTACTTTAGCTACCCATCTCTTTAGATCGTTTTTTTACCCGGCTATACGTGCTCATGCTAAGGTGTGTGTCGTACGTGCTTTCGTGCCATCCCTTGCCCCACTTGGGGTAACCATACAACATCGTTAGTGGAATCTTGAAAAGAGATTAGTACGAGGAAGCCCATTGTCCATTCGGTGCTTTTACCTCTCGCCTATCAAAGTGATGTTCTTTCACCCGGTAGAAGAACTTGTCTAGAGAAGGATTTCCCGCTTAGATGCTTTCAACGGTTCTTCCCTACCAACTTAGCTACCCGGCGCTGTTACTGGCACAACAACCGGAACACCATAGGTTGACCTAACCCAGTCCTCTCGTACTAGGGCAAGCTTCTCGCAGTTCTCTAAAACCAACGGTAGATAGGAACCGAACTGTCTCACGACGTTCTAAACCCAACTCACGTACCACTTTCATCGGCGAACAACCAAACCCTTGGGACCTTATTCAACCCCAGGATGTGATGATTCGACATCGAGGTGCCAAACGACTCCTTCGATAAGAGCTCTTGGGAGTCATCAGCCTGTTATCCCCGGCGTACCTTTGATCCATTGAGCGAGAGCCCTTCCACACGGGACTCCCAGATCACTATGGCCGACCTTCGTCTCTGTCCGACTAGTAAGTCTTACAGTCAGGCAGGCTTCTACCATTACGCTCATAAGCTGTTATAATATTAGCTTGAGCCTACCTTCGCACACCTCCGTTACTCTTTGGGAGGCATCCGCCCCAGACAAACTACCCACCTTGCAATATCCCGCTTCTGACAGCAGCGGCGGTTAGGCATCCAACGACAAGAGAGTGGTATTTCAAGATTGGTGGTGACATTGCCATCACCTCCCATCTATCCTACACATTAAATCAAGGATGTCACTGCAAAAGTATAGTAAAGGTGCACGGGGTCTTACCGTCTAGCCGTTAGTACTCCGCATCTTCACGGAGAATTCAATTTCACTGAGTCCATGTTGGAGACAGCGGGGCAGTCGTTACCTGTAAGTCTTGCTAAAATTTTTGGTTTAGCTTGGGCTTTCTCTTTACCCAGGCCTTTTTCTTAGTTCCAATAGAATAAGCCATAGCGGTAAGCCTGGACGCTTCATGTAAAGTCTCTGGGGATTGGACCTCTGCTATCCAGTCTGGATGTTCTGGAGCAAGTGCATGCTTTTCCATTCCCCAATCCTGCGGATCTTCCATTGTGTCATATCTAAGTCCTTGAAGACAAGTGCACTTAGATCTTTAAAGTGTTCCCGCATGTAATGTGGCCTAAAACCTAATAATTACTTAGAAGGCTGGCGTAACTTACTGTGTACACCATTCATGCAGGTCGCTACTTATGCGACACAATAAAGTTAATCAAACGGAAATGGATGGTATTCAGTTCCATGCCATCCTCGCCTATGGCCTTATAGTCGCCTATAAGTTCGGACTATATCATCATCTTGAAGGATGACTGGCGTGTGGTCGTTGGGGATCGAGTTTAGATCTTGGAACTACGTTAGCGGGCGCACGGCGCGAGGCTACAAAAATGGTCAGCCGCGGGCTCGAAAGACGATGTATTTCCAACTTGCTATCCTGCTGATGGTCCGCGCCACCAACTACATTTTCCATTAAGTCGTGGATAGGCCGTAGGTTGGTTGAAAGCGCTTCGCGCTGTCGACAGCCATATTTTTTTGATTTTATCCTGTTCTGTATGAGTATTGGATACTGAAATTCGGGCGGATGTCCCAGCATATTGCCCGATTATGTTGTCAAACATCTCTGTCAAACCACCCCTTTGTCGGGGAATTTCGCTACCTTAGGACAGTTAGAGTTACTGCCGCCGTTTACCGGGGCTTCCATTCAAAGCTTATAACACTTCTCCTTTTTACCTTCTGGCATCGGGCATGTGTCAGACTCTATACATCGTGTTACCCCTTCTTCCGAAGTTACGGGGCCATTTTGCCGAGTTCCTTCAACATGGTTCTCTCAAGCGCCTTAGTATATTCTACTTGTTCACCCGTGTCAGTTTGGGGTACGGTTGGTTTTGCATTTTAAAGGTTGAATCGCTCTCCCAATTCCACGAAGTTTTTTCCCGGGAGTTTCAACCCTGCATAAAGCCGGAGTGACTTTGTAGCCCCCTGCCTAATCATCCAATTCACGAGTTTAACAAACACGCATGGTTCAGTAGTTAAAGCAACTTCGTCGCTTTCGTGTACCCATCGGACGTTGCCCTTTCGGGGTCCCTTAGGGACCGATTCACTCTGCGTAGATTGACTGAACGCAGAAACCCTGGAACTGGCAGGCGATCATGTTTTTCACATGATTTCTCGTTACTCATGTCAGCATTCTCACTTCTGGTACCTCCAGGTGTTGTCACCAACAACTTTCCTTGATTGACAGAACGTTCCGCTACTGACACTTGAAAAAGCTTCTTTCAAGGTCTCGTCGCTTCGGTGAGTCACTTGAGCCCCGAGACATTTTCAGTGCCATGAAGCTAGACCAGTGAGCTATTACGCTTTCTTTGAAAGATGGCTGCTTCCAAGCCCACCCCCTGGTTGTCATCGCTTGATCACTTCCTTTTCCACTAAGTGATTGCTTAAGGACCTTAGCGTACGATCTGGGCTGTTTCCCTTTCGACTTTGGATCTTAGCACCCGAAGTCTGTCTGTACAAACCCATGGCCTGTATTCGGGGTTTCCTTGGGGTCGGTCAAGCTTTGGGCTACCCTAGCCCATTGAGTGCTCTACCTCAAGCCATAAATGTTATACGCTCTACTTCAATAGATTTCGTGGAAAACCAGCTATATCCGATCTTGGTTATTCAGATAGGTAAGCCCGGAACGGAAGAGCTTTCCCCCCTCTTTGAACCGCACGTGCAAGTTTCCTTGCATACGGCTCAAATGACGAATGGGAAGTCTAGGCCCCGGCAGCTTTTGGTTCCTGCGTTTTAGGAACCGCTCGGAGCGTTTAGAGAGAAGCTAGAAGCAAAGCACAACTCAGTGTCCTTGGTTTCCAGTATGCATGAAACCAGAAGAAAGGGCAGCTGGCTCAACCAGGGGAACCCTAGCGGGGGAAGCCCAACGACCCTTGCATAACCTTTGTGGGGTTACTGCTCGCAGTTATTCATTTAAGGCACGAAGTGCGTATAAATGGTCTTTTTGTGCTTCGTCATTCATGATACGAGTTAGCACCGGGCCCCCAACTCAAAAGGTCAAGTCGGCGATTCATTGAATAGATATGTCTCTATCTACCTCCGCTGCCTATTTTACCCTACCCAGTAAAGCAAGCTGGTGGCTTTTCATATCGTCTTCTGCCCACTGGACGGTATCTGATCTTACGACCAGACCTCTTGAGGGGAGCCCATTGGGTTTACCTTGTCGACATGTTGACTTTATTACAAGGAAAAGAGATCCTGTGCTATACTCCGGTGATCATTTGCCGATCGGGGCACGCAGAGGCCCATCGTGTCCCAAATCACATTCTGGTTCATTCTTCGCCAACAGAGTGCCTGCTGGCCTGTAATGATACATCAGCTTTATGGTTTCTACGAAGCGTTGTCGCACAGTTCACTTGCGTTGATCAGTAGTCTTGCCACTCCTAGCGGGTTCTATGCTGCCACCTCTTGCATTGTTTTGTTAGCTTCACACCCTCCCCAAAAGGAACGCATGGTGGGGTAGGAGCCTCCCGCTAAGCTGAAATGACAATAGCCTTGGCAATCGGGTCTCCCCGGACACTTGCTTGTAAAGGAGACAGGGCGCGCGATTTGAAAGGGATAACCAAAGAAGCGCGCTTTTTTAGGGCCCTCTCTCTCCAGCGGAGTGACGTTTGCCCTAACACAAGCAATTTTGCATTCTGCGGAATCTCATTTCAGCCAGCCATTTCTTTTCAAATAGTTTTCTCTTTTCGATTTGAAAAGAATGGAATGTTGAGAAAGAGTTAGTGCCGTTAGGCGCTTCCCCCGGCAAAAGTGGGCGCTGCAGGCACTTACCCTGCCCGGCGGAAGAGAGGGACCTTAGGCTCCCGAAAGGAAAGTGCCGGTAAGTACAACGTTGGTCTTGAGTTTGGCGGCTGCCATAACCATTGCTTTATGCTCCTCAAGTCGCACGGCCTTTCCAAGCCGCTCTATCTCTCGATTGAGATTGGACTATACATTTTTCTCATCTCTAATTTAAGGTCAACGTTAGGGTACAAGTGCCGATGCAATATTTTCATAAAGGTGTGACTCTTGGTCAAAGAAGGCCTTGGTCTCTTCTCCATAAGCCGGACCGCCAACATCAAGGCGAGATCACATTGGTCCAGTCCCCGCCCAGTGGAAGGATCCACTCGGATAGCAAGGAAAGGTCAGATGACTGCAGCATCCGTCGCTAGCAATTGTTTAGAATGACTGCAGCCACATCATCGCTTTGGTGGTCGAATTATTGCAGTTAATTCGAAGAATTGCCTAGCTTTTGCTATCCGTTATGGCGGTCCTTTCTCTTCTCCTCTTCGCATCTTTAGTGGGTCCGGGCTGTCAACTATGTCGCCCGACAATTCTCAGTACATATAGCGGAAAACGCTTTTCACATATCGAGGTCGGAATGGGATCAGGTGTTCCGCGTTTTACTAGGATGACCGGACAAAACAAACACGCTTGATTAAGAAACAAAAAAGTGCTAACGACAAAAGCACCTGCCAGAGAAAATGCAAATACAGCTAGTACAAGCCTTTGATTATTTAATCGCTACCAACCCCACACTTCCCCCTCGCACAGTTAGCTTACCCGAACGAATTGACTTTATCAACTCACGTACAGTTAATAAAAAGACGCTAGCGCCTCCCTTTAAGATTCCCTCCAGCCACAGGTTCCCCTACGACTACCATGTTACGACTTCACTCCAGTCACTGACCCAACCGTGATATGCGCCAAGGAGACCACCCATACCAAAATGGGCCACACTCAACGCCGGCATGAAACACTTTAGCAATAGGTGATCTCTGGTCGATGCTTTGGGCGAAACCAATTCCCAGGGTGTGACGGGCGGTGTGTACGGGGCTCGGGTACGTATTCACCGCGGCATGCTGATCCGCGATTACTAGCGATTCCAACTTCATGTTCTCGAGTTGCAGAGAACAATCCGAACTGAGGCAATCTTTATGGATTCGCTCCGCCTTACGGCCCTGCTTCCTATTGTAATTGCCATTGTAGCACGTGTGTAGCCCAGCCCATAAGGGCCATGCGGACTTGACGTCATCCCCACCTTCCTCCATAGTAGAACTATAGGCAGTCTCCTATGAGTGCAACATCGGCACAGAGGAAGTGTCATCAATCCCGTACCGCCCCGCTGACAAGTAAATAATGACTTGATCCTTTGAGAGCAGCATGTCTTAGCAACACAAAACAAGGGTTTCGCTCATTATATGAGTTAACCAAAAACGTCTCACGACACGAGCTGACGACAGCCATGCAGCACCTGTATGAATTTTCGTTTCATCCCGTTAAGGACAAGCACACTTGTTCATATGTCAAGTGTTCATACGTCAAGTGTTCATATGTCAAGGGCTGGTAAGGTTTTGCACGTTGTATCGAATTAAACCACATGCTCCACCACTTGTGCAAGCCCCCGTCAATTCCTTTGAGTTTCAGTCTTGCGACCGTACTCCCCAGGCAGAGTGTTTAATGCGTTAGCTGAGCCCCCGATCCGCGGACCAAGGACGAACACTCATCGTTTATGGCGTGGACTACCAGGGTATCTAATCCTGTTTGCTCCCCAAGCTTTCGCACCCTAGCGTTAGTAGAAACCCAGAAAGCTGCCTTCGATACTTTGGCGTTCTTTCGTATATCTCCGGATTTTATCCCTACCACACGAAATTCCACTCCCCTCTATCCCACTCAAGTGAATTGGTTTTGAAAGCATTCCGCCAGTTGAGCTGGCGCCTTTAACTTTCAACCTGATTCACTGCCTACGTGCCCTTTACGCCCAGTCATTCCGAATAACACTAGCCCCTCCCGTCTTACCGCGGCTGCTGGCACGGAATTAGCCGGGGCTTCTTTTTCGAGTCTTGTCATAATCGTCACTCGACGAAAGAGCTTTACAAGCGGCATTGCCCTTCCTCGCTAACGCGACGTTTTTCACTCACTCACGCGATATTGCTGGATCGGGCTTTCGCCCATTGTCCAATATTCCCCACTGCTGCCTCCCTATGGAGTCTGGGCAGTGTCTCAGTCCCAGTGTGGCTGATCGTCCGAAAAGATCAGCTAAGCATCTGCGGCTTGGTCAGCCTTTACCCAACCAGCTACCTAATACTACGCAGGCTCATCAAATAGTGCTTTTTAGCTTTATCGAAGCTTGCTTTTTTGCTTTCGTTTCTTTGGGATTCGGCCCAAACTGTTTGGCAGATTCCCACGCGTTATGCACCCGTTTGCCACTTTGTCTTCAATTGTTCTATAAACAGAAAACAACGTTCAACTTGCATGTGTTAAGCATATCGCCAGCGTTCATTCTGAGCCAGGATCAAACTCGGTTTTTTGGTTAAAAAAGGTCAATCTTTGTCGTTGATGATCTCTTGGTTAGTTACCAGCTCTTGCCAATAACCGTAAGCGGAACGGCCATCGGCAAGGCGAATCATCTTACGTCCCGGGATTGGGGCCGAGCGGGGGTTAAGCATAATCTCAGATCAACAAAGCAGTGCTCAACTAAATAATAGATACTACCGAGACCTTTCCAATCCAGGAAAGCGACCGGACTTGAACCGGTGCCGTTTCCTTTCCTGGTACATAGGAATGCTCTATCCCTTAAGCTACGTGAGACAAACGGGGAAGCCCAACAACCCCAAGCCCCCTGTTACTTTGTCGCCTGTGCGCCTCTCTTTTTGTTGAGTGCCCAAAAACACTCTGGCTATCCAATTTCACTCCACCTTATGATTGATAGCCGACAAGTACACAACTTGCTATCAACGACCTGGCCTCTTAGTTTAGTGGTTTGTTACGTAAAGGATGGCTAAAGCCTAAAGACAAAGATTCTCTAGCGTTCTCGTATAATAGTCAAACTATAATAATCAAATGTAAATATTTGTGTGGTTAATGGACAGATCATCTGTGTTGTTGTTAGCCATGGAAAATGCTTGCACCTGATGTGAAAATTGTCCAAAATGAGGAGAAACTAAGTGAGACCAGCAAATGCTATATAGCACAACCTGCATTGGACTGTATGGGACCTGTTATGCAGTAATTGGCACTGACAAAGATTCTGCACAAAATGACGAAATTGCCTATGTAGACCTGGCTATAGTGGAAACGGAGGTTAAATTGAGCCCGAAATGAAATTTTGAGCAAACCAAGCTCTACGGGATCACTCAAATTTTTGTCGACTTACTGAAGCTCGCCAAAGCTCGTTGAAATCTAAGAAAATGAGCAGGTGTATTCTAGCGACACTAGCAACTAAGCTCGGGAGGACGTGACTTGGTCTGATACTAATTGTTGAAATTAGGGTTGCAGAGAAACACACACAACTTGGAGAAGATGAAGGAAGCTCAAGGCACACAACAGACAATGTGTTATTTAGTGTGGAATCGAAAGATAGATAGCCATAGAGTGATGAATGCATATACAATGCACATGGGAAAAACCCTTCTAAAGACAAAAAAAATGCCCCGGCGGTCCTAGTGTGTTCACACACATTGTTACCATATACATGTGGTAGTGATGTGTGTGAACACACTAGGACCGCCATGGCATTTTTTCCCTCTTTAGGAGGTTTTTTCCCCCGTGCATTGTATATACGCCCATCACTCTAGGGCTATATATCTTTCCATTGCACACTAAGTAACACACTCTCTATTGTGTGCCTTGAGCTTCCCTCGTCTTCTCCAAGTTGTGTGCGTTTCTCTGCAACCCTAATTCCAACAATTGGTATCAGAGCAGGTTGTGTCCTCTCGGGCTTAGTCTCCATCTGCTCCAGTACACGCCTGCTCACTTTCTCCGCTTTCAGTGAGCTTTGGCGAGTGTTTGCAGGTCGATAAATACTTCAGGGAGCCCGTCGAACTCAGTCTGCTCAGATTTTCGATTCGGGCTCATTTCGGCCTCCGTTTCCACTAAAGGCTACTGCACAGGCTATTTTGTCATTTTGTGCAAAATTTCTATCAGTGCCGTTTTCTTCATAACAGGTGCCTTACAGTCTTCGACGGTTTGTGCTGTATAGCACGTATTGTTCCTGCTCCGTTTCTCCTATTTTCAGGCAGTTTTACATCAGGTGCAGCATTTACCATGGCTGACAACAACAACACAGATGTGTTCAAGATGTTTGCTGTTGAGGACAGGTTGGATGGGGACAATTACCCTATGTGGGCTTATATGATGCAACATGTTCTTGTGTCAAAGGGCATCTGGAACATTGTGTAGGGCATTGATGTACGTCTTGGTTCTGAGGATGTAGGCGATGTTGAGGATGTTGCAGGTCTTGCTGCAAGGATTGTTATTGTTAGACTTGTTTTGCCTACGGTAGAACAAGCTTGTCGGGATGTTAAGGATGCGCAGGCTCATGCATTGATTGTGTTCTGTGAAGTGCACCATTGTTCCTCACATCCGTTCAATGAAATCTGCAAAACAGGCTTGGGATATTCTAGCTGGTCTTTATGCAAGTCGCAATGAGGCTAAAATTGCTTTGCTACGTAAAGAGCTGGAGTCGAAGATTATGCATGAGGAAGATGATATGGACACTTTCCTTGCTAGTGTCAAGGATATCAATGAGCAACTCATTTCTGTAGATGAAGTCATTTCAGACTGTTCTTGATGCCTTACCAGATTCTTACCAGACTTTTGCTAGTACTTGGAAACTTATGACCCAAGGAAATCCTGAAGTTGTCAAGTTTGATGCATTATGCACATTGTTGTTGGCAAGAGTCACTTCCAAAAAAAACAGGACTAGGCAGCGTGCAATTGAACAGGCTTTTATTGCTTCTCAAAGAAAGGGTGGTAACAACAATTCAGCCACTTCTTATGGTTCTGCTGTGAGTGGCAAAAATTCTGTTCTAAATGCTTCCGCTGGCAGCAATTCGTCTGGAAATACTGGTGATAAGGGCAAAAAGAAGATGCATTGCCATTATTGTAAAGCTTATGATTACTTGATCAAGTCGTGTCCTAAGTTGAAGGCCAAAGAGACTAAGAAGAAAGAGGGTGGTTCCACTACAAATGTTGGTTCCACTACAAATGCAACCATTGTTGAGTCTTCTGTGAAAGGAGATTGTAATGATGATGTTGATGCAGAATGGGCTTTTAGAGCAGAGTGCACTTACAATCTTGCTGTCCATGATGCATGCTTGTCAGTTGTTGTAGATTCACATGTGTGGTATTTCGACAATGGTGCTACAAAGTACATTACCTCACATCGTGAATTGTTTACCTCTCTCGAGTCTGTCCCTCATGGGAATTCAGTCACTTGTGCTAGCAACACCTCTTATCCAGTTCAGGGAGTTGGAAAGATTGTGCTTACTACTGCTAATGGCAGTTCTTTCATACTTGTTGATGCACTTTATGTACCTGGGATCAAGAAGAATCTCTTGTCTGTATCCGCACTTGCTAGAATTGGACTTGTAGTCAAATTTGTGGATGACAGATGTACAGTTCATGATCTCAGTTTTGGTGATGAAATTGTTGTATCTGGGCTTTTGTGCCGTGGGCTGTATAAGCTCACTTTGTATGACAAGTGTGGAAAAAATTTTGCAAATGCTGTTGCAGATTCAAGGGCTATTTCAGATGCAAAACTTTGGCATGCACGTTTTGGTCATCTGAATTTTGCTAGTTTGTTGCGTTTGCAGAAATCTGATATGGTTGCTTCTTTGCCGCCTCTTGAAGCACTTGTCAAACATGTTTGTGAAGGCTGTATTTTGGGTAAGATGCAATGTTCTAAATTTCCAAAGGATGGTTCAGTTCGGGCCACATGCAGGTTGCAGCTTGTGCATAGTGATGTTTGTGGGCCCATGCAAACTCCGTCCTTGGGCAATTACCTGTACTTCGTGACTTTCATTGATGATTACTCCAGGCATGCATGGGTATTTCCTCTTAAAGCGAAGTCCGAAGTTTTTATGTGCTTCAAACAATTTCTAGCTATGGCTGAAAATGTCTCGAAATGTACTATGGGCACCCTCCGTTCCGATCGAGGGGGGGAGTATATGTCTCATGAATTTAATGCATTTCTGGCTAGTCGTGGGATAAAACACCAATGTACAGTGCCTTATACACCTCAGCAAAATGGTGTTGCTTAGAGGAAAAACAGGTCACTGACAGAAATGGCACGATGTATGGTCAAAAGTCAAGCTTTGCCGCATTCTTTTTGGCTTGAGGCCATCATGTGTGCCACTTATGTACTTAAAATGTGTCCTACGAAAGCTTTGCAGTCTATTACTCCATATTTAGCATGGCATGATAGAAAGCCTTCTATTGAGCACATGCGTGTTTTTGGCTGTTTGGCATATGCTTTGGTGCCACAACTGCAGCGCCGAAAATTGGATGATAAGGCTGTCAAATGTATTTTTGTCGGTTATAGTGCTGAAAGCAAAGGTTACAGGTTATATCATCTGCAAACAAAACGTATTTTGCTTTCACGGGATGTAGTGTTTGTGGAAGATTCTGTTCATCCCTTGCTGTCATGTACTAGAGATAGTAATGTAAGCTCACAGGACATTTATGACACTTTGTTGCCTCTTTTCAGTGGTGGAAATACGAATGTAAGTTCCAATGAGGCAAATGTATAGCTTATGGGGGTTTCTGAAAATGTTATAGATTAGCCTATTACTGATGCAGATGTACATGATGTACTTGATGAGGAAAGGGCTGAAAATGAGCAGGCTAGGGGTATGCCAAAATGGCTGATGCACACTTTGCGTGACAGTAAATTGGATCTCCCTTATTCTAGTCGTACTCATTCAGGCTCTCGCCATGCATCTTATGGATCAGATTGTTTTGCTTTGGCTGTGTCTAGCTTACATGATGTTGAGGAGCCTCTGTCTTTTAATGAAGCACAGAATTCAGAAAATTGGATGGCTGCCATGCAATCAGAATATGATGTACTTATAGAAAATTGGATGGCTGCCATGCAATCAGAATATGATGTACTTATAGAAAATGACACATGGACATTATGCGATTTGCCTCCTGGCAAAAAGGCCATTGGTAAAAAGTGGGTTTACAAGTTGAAACGCAAGCCGGATGGTGAGATCGATCGCCATAAGGCTCGACTTGTTGCAAAGGGTTATGCACAACAAAAAGGCATTGATTATGAAGAGACTTTTGCTCCCACTTGTCGTATGACTACAGTGCGTTTTCTATGTGCATTGGCATCTCATTTTGGTTGGGATGTACATCAAACAGACATTGTTACTGCTTTCTTGAATGGTGACATATTTGAGGAAGTTTATGTAACGCAGCCTCGCGATTTTGTCATAAAAGGACAAGAGGACAAAGTGTGCAAATGTAACAAGGCTTTGTATGGGTTGAAGCAATCTCCTCGTGCTTGGTATGAGAAAGTTGACACTCATTTGTTCAAACAAGGCTTTCGTAACGATCCAACAGAAAGCACATTGTATGTAAAGTGTGAGGGTGATGTACTTCTCATTGTGGTTCTTTATGTGGATGATTTGCTGATCACTGGACTAAATGAGAGACATATTGCTGAATTTAAGGCTGATTTGAATGCTACTTTCAAGATGAAAGATTTGGGGCTGTTGCATCGTTACTTGGGTATACAGTTTAAGCAGTGTGATGGTGGTATTGCCTCGTGTCAGAAAAGTTACATAGAGACATTGCTATGTAAGTTTGGACTTGAGGATTGAAACCTATTGCCACTCCCATGAAAACAGGTTTGAAGTTGAGTCTACATGATACTGGCGATCTTGCTGATGTCACTCTTTATCAAACTGCTGTTGGATGCCTCATTTATGTATGCAACACGAGGCCGGATATTCAGTTTGCAGTCTCACAGGTCAGCAAATTTATGCATAGCCCAGGGTCTAAGCATTGGCAGGCTATCAAGAGGATTTTTTGCTACCTTAGTGGCACTTTACATCTTGGCTTGTTTTATCCCAAGGGGGGATCATTGCCGCCAGATTTACATGCTTTTTCGGACTCAGATTGGGCTGGTTGTTTTGACACACGAGTGTCCACAAGTGGTTTTTGTTTCATGCTTGGCAGTTCATGTATATCATGGTTGAGCAAGAAGCAACCTACTGTGGCGACTTCGAGTTGTGAGGCTGAGTACAGGGCAGTCTTCACAGCTACGGTTGAGTGTATGGCTCAAACGCCTTATGGCTGATTTGGGTGTTGGACACGACACTGCCAACACTATCTACACTAATAGTCAGAGCATTGGTAGTTGCAAGGAACCTAGTTTTTCATGCTCGCACAAAGCACATTGAGTTGGATTACCATTATGTCAGGGAGAGGCTCTAAGCAGGAGAGATGAGCTTGGCTTATGTGCCAACACAGGACAACCTTGCAGATCTTTTCACAAAGGCATTGTCTCGTGAGAAGCTTGAAGCTTTCCGCAAAGCTTTGGGCTTACTCCCGTTTGTGGGCATGACACTTCCCTTTACTCATGTTCTAGCTCTTGTTCACTACATCACTCCAGGGGGGTTTGTTACCATATACATGTGGTAGTGATGTGTGTGAACACACTAGGACCGCCGAGGCATTTTTTCCCTCTTTAGGAGGTTTTTCCCCTTGTGCATTGTATATACACCCATCACTCTAGGGCTATCTATCTTTCCATTGCACACTAAGTAACACACTCTCTATTGTGTGCCTAGATCTTCCTTCATCTTCTTCAAGCTGTGTGCGTTTCTCTGCAACCGTAATTCCAACACACATCACTACCATATGTATATGGTAACACAAAAAGCTGGATCTCTATTGGAGCTCATGCATGGTTGCCTCCCCCATGATCATCACATTGATAGTAGCTCAAGCATAGAGACTACCAATCATATCAGGGGGTCGGTTGGGATCAAGATTTCCTTGAACACAATTGCATGAGATCAACAAGTACCGCAAGATTTCACATTGATTAATATGCTTGCAGAAGCCATAGATCTAGTGTCCCAAACACACACCTCTTGTTCACAAGCTACCTTACCCAGCCTACAAGATTTCTGTCTTCAAAAAACTCCTTGTTTGTAGGTTGTTTTATTGTTGCTTATGATTTCACGACCACCAAAGGTTTTAGAAGCAGCAGTGTTCACCACCATGCACTTATTTCTAAAAATTGGGCACCGAAAAGATTGATCTCTATCGGAGCTCTTGCATGGTTGCCTCCCCCATGATCATCACATTGTAACAACAACTTGAGCATAGAAACTACCAATCACATCAAGGGGTCGGTTGAGATCAAGATTTCCTTGAACACAATTGCATGAGTTCCATAACTACTATAGGATTTCACATTGATTGATCTGCTTGCAGAAGCCATGGATCTAGTGTCCCAAACATATGCCTCTAGTTCACAAGTTGCCTTACCCAACCTACCAGATTTCTGTCTTCAAAAAATTCCTTGTTTGTAGGTCACTTCCCAGCAAATATTTGTAGCAAGATCACCCAAATGAATAGATTTCCCCTTTGAAAGTGCACCTAAAGTATTTGGTAATACTCTAGAGGCAAGTGGCCAAGTGCCCCTATCAATGTGCTCATGCTCAAGTGAGTGTTAAGAGCACTCATTAGCCTTGCCATGCCAAAGTCAAGACACTCTAGCCTTAAGATTTTTGTCAAACAACACATTGCAGGACTTTATGTCCGTATAAATTATATGGGGTGGCCACTATTGATGTAGGAAGCATGGCCCTTGAGCTACCCCACATGCAATTTACTTCCAATGTTGCAATGTGTCAGTCTAAGTTTCATCCTCTCATCTCCATGCACCCAATCGTCTAAGATTCCGCTTTCCATGTACTCAAACACCAACAACCTCTCTGTGCCCACCTTGCAATAATGTAACAAGGGCACAAAATATATATGCTATGTCTTTCCCAGAGTCTTTGTCTCTACTATGAATTCTTTCTCCTTGATAGTTGAATTGTAGTAGCTTCTTAATGGCAACCAGACCCATCTTTTAACTTAGCTTTGTACACCTTGCCAAATCCCCCAATCCCAATTAGTCTCTCCTGGCTAAAAATTTTTGTCGTTGTGCAAAAGTAAGCTTTCTAAGAGGCCTCTCAAAGGTAGCCATATTTATGTTGAAGAATTCTCTCTCCCCTCCTATGTTCCAATTGTTATTTCCATGGCATGATCCTAGATGAAGATTGTTGCATACACATCAATATCTAGTTGTCCCTTCTTAGTCCTCTACATGATACTCATGAGTACAACAGATATGAGAATTCCCATAACAATGCTATTGGCCCATCGTAGCTCTATTTAGTGATTATGATTGATTTATGATCCACCTGTACCACTGATGATGCATCTCTCACATGTCTTGTTATCTTTTGACACATTGGCACAAGGTGGCAGTGGTTCACTGCATAGACTTGGGTTGTGTTCAAAACCTTCTAGAGAAGCAATACTGAGCTGCTTAGTTGAATGGATTGGTCCAAAGAAGTAGTTGTTTAGACACGTCGATTTGAACCAAAAAGGAGCAATTGGCAAGTGACCAAATGCCTCCTTCAAGCTTGTTATAGAAGAGGTCCAAAACTCCTATGGTTCTGATATGCATAAAACTCCTAGGACCAGCAAGGTGTGCCCTAGGATCATCATCATTAGGACAGTAAGATAGTTGATATCTTTGGATATGTTGCCCTCTAGTCTATTGTAGGAGAGGTCCGGTACTTATACACTACTAAGAGTTGGATCATCGTCCAAGAGGTCTCTTGTGTAGAGCTAGAGGAGTTACATGAATTACCAATGGAGTTGGGGTGAGAGCTTCTATAGTTACACCTACAAAATCTAATAAAGTCCCCAATCCTCTACAACCACTGCCTTGAATTTGTATGAATGTAAAGACTTGACCATGGAGAAAATCTTCAAGATAGCCCATTCACATGGCACCTAGTCCCTAGCGGGAAAGGCCCACTCAAGGATCTGCTGTTGAGATCAACCCATAGAAATTTGGTGGCATTCTCAGACTATGCAGGTATAGGGCCCTAGAAGCCAGTATTGTCCATTTCTACAATTGTCAGTTGTTGCATGCTCCCTATAAAAGTGGGGATGCTCCCTGTGAGCTCGTTTTTGGGAAGTAGGAGCCATTGCATTTGATCAATGCAATTCGAGAGCTCAGTAGGTAACGTACCAAAAGGTAATTTGTTATTTAGCATGAGAAATCTCAGTTTGGACAACCGGCCTATCTCTTTTTGAATCTATCCCGTGAACTCATTGCACCACATTGACAAGCTCTCCAGGTTTGTGATAGGCACTCTACCTTGGGAGGTATCTCACCATGCAAATGATTGAAGTTGAGGTCCAACACATTGGGTGTGTTGTAAATAGAGAGGGCTATTGAATTTCTCCTACAAACCCATTGTTGGAGAGCATCAATTTCTCCTAGGCAGAGGATGGGAAGTGGGCATGAGAAGGCATTGAAGGTTAGAGGCAAGTTCTCCAAGCTACAAAATGGGTGACAATTTTGTTGGGAAGTCCCAAGAGCTCGTTAAGTTGAAGTGCTAGAGGGAGTTACAAAAGCTGTATGAAGAAGGAATGGTACCAGAGAACATATCAGAAGCATTCAATTTTCTAGTTGTGGTAGTAGGAGTGCAGGAGATTGAGGTGGTTATTGTGATCTAGGCATAGGGGCTGTAGACATGGTGGAGATGCATTTAATTAGCAGATGGGATGCACAAATATCTTAAGAGGTCAATTTAGATACTTCGGATAGCCAAAGGAGAACTCTTATATGACGTAGAGGGTGCCCTACTCTTGACATGCTACCTTGTTGCTCTCTCTCTCTCTCTCTCTCTCTCTCTCTCTCTCTCTAATATGTAAATATCTCTCTCTCTCAATCTATGTTTGTGTATGTCTATGTGTGTGTCAAAAAAATATCATTTCTAACTTTACCAAATGATTTTCTCATATTAAGCTGATAATTATTATGGAAAGATAAAATGAGAATAAGAGTTAGGATATAGATATGTGCTGCTAGACCTATCTCAGCAAGGGACCAAAAGGAGAGATGGTTGCATCTCGATAGGGGTCCAAAAGGAGCCGATCTACCAAAGAGCAATGTGCAAGAAACGGCTTCTAGACTTATCTCAACAGAGGACCAAGAGGAGAGATGGTTACATCTCAATAGGGGTCCAAAAGGAGATAGTCTATTAAAGAGCAACATGCATCTAATGGATCTTAAAAGACCTTAGTGTTAGCTTCATTAAAGCCTCCAAAGGTTAGTGTTAAAAGTCCTTAGAACTAGGACCATTAGGTACTTTAGACCTTAGGCAAGCTAGGGCTGAGCTTGAGGTACTTAAGGTGAGTGGGGTGCTTGTCATGCTTAATGACTAAGGTGCTTGAGATGCTTGTCATGCTTAATGATTAAGGTGCTTGTCGTGCTTGATGATTAAGGTGCTTGAGGTGCTTGTCATGCTTCATGACTAAGGAGCTTGAGGTGCTTGTCGTGCTTGATGACCAAGGTGCTTGAGTTGTTTAAGTGAAAAATGAGCCCTAAAGGTAGGGGCAGGAGAGAGAACATTCATACATACACTCAAGGAAAGCCCAAGACTCGAGGCATTAAGGCCACATATCATTAGGCCCCTAGCAATATTGCCCTCATAATGTGTTTGAATCGTATCAAAGGACCTATAGAAAGGTCCAATGAGAATTTAGATTCAATTAAATAATTAAGATCTTTCTCTTAAAGGGGGAAACGAGGACACTTGTCCAAATGCTAGAATTAAATAATTAAGATCTTTCTCTCAAAGGGGGAAAGGAGGACACTTGTCCAAATGCTACACCCCTTGCTTGTTATGACTAGAGCCATTCATTGGCTAGCCCAAAGCTTGAGCCAATAGGCTTGTAGCAAGAGAAAAGTAGTAAAATTGAATTCTCTCTCTCTCTCTCTCTCTCTCTCTCTCTCTCTCTCTCTCTCTCTCTCTCTCTCTCATGTACTCCACAAGCCACACACACACACACTCTCCCATTGTGTGTTGTGCACACAAGTCATCTCCTTCTCCAAGCTTGAGAAGTGGAGAGCCTACACCAACACCTCTTGGCTATGGAATGCAAATCCAACCAAGAGTTATGCTCAATGCAATGCTTAATCTCTCCATCTTCATTATCACTATGCTAAGCGATGCTCTAAGAGTGATTATATGTGAGGAGACTGCTTCTTTCTCGTAGAGATACATCTTCTTATCTTCATCTTCCTCAATCCCTGCTAGCTCTCTCCACCTTTGAAGGTGTTTGAGGTCTTGGGATTGAGCCCGGGGACAAGTTAATGGTTTTGCAAGTGAGTTACATGCATAATATTGCTGCATGAAGCTTACCATCTTCATGGCATCAACAAAGTCTCAAGGAACACAAAGCATGTATTATACCAAGTCTCTCTTCAAGGGAGAATCTATGATACAAATTTCTTTTGGAGGGGGGACCGGCTCCAAGTAAATCCGGTCCTCAATTATTGTCAATTTCTCTAATTCTCCCTCTCTTTTGCAAGTATTGTTCATGCCAAGCTAACTAGGTATAATGTTTATTTTGCTACCTTCAATCAAGTACTCTCCTTATGTTCATTAAGATTCCTCTTAAGGAAATGCTCACTATTGTTACTTTAATTCCACTACAATCTATTAGCCATATTCCATTACTTTGGTATTAGAGCTATTGATTTATCTTTTCTTGCTTAAGAAGAGAGGTCCCTAAGTTATCCATGAAAGGTTAAAGTTGTTCATTGCAAGAGGGTAAGTGGGACATGGATTTATTGCCGTGGTTGGAATGAACTAACTTTGAGGTACATCGTTGGGAACTATAGACTGAATAATAGAATCCTTCGGCGCTTGCCTTTGGCTTAACCATTATTGAGCTACTAGCAAGCTCAACAGGAACCATAATCAATCGAGCAGTGTTAGACCCTCTCCACTGCTCTTTGAAATCAGCAGTCTCTAAACCATGGGTGTGTGTAAGAACTAGGGAACTAGGCCTTGAGATCCTCCTCCCAACCTCCCAACATGGGTGCTTGCCTTTGGCTTAACCATTATTGAGCTACTAGCAAGCTCAACAAGAACAATAATCAATCGAGCAGTGTTAGACCCTCTCCACTGCTCTTTGCAATCAACAGTCTCTAAACCATGGGTGTAAGAACTAGGGAACTAGGCCTTGAGATCCTCCTCCCAACCTCCCTTTATATAGGCGGGCTCCTAGCCCCTTGCCCTAGACGGATCCCCTGTCCACACTGCCTAGCCCGGCCCTTGGCCGTAGTTCGTGACTAACCTAGTTCTTAGGGTACATGACCCTTGTCTTGACATTACTTCCCCCTTAAGGAAGAGTTTTCGTCCTCGAAAACACAAGTAGCAATATCTTCTTAAGAATACTTATGTTCTCGTTATTGGCGTCCCATAAGCGAGCCAGTTGTCTGTATGACCGATAATTGGTGCAGTGAGGAGGTTCAATGAAACCAAGAGGAATATCTTGATTTTCAACATTGTTGTCCGTTTGCAACCACTTGGGTCTAAATAGTAACTCCATATATAACTCACTTGAGTGTTGTAAAGGAGTAACCACAACTAAGAGTCACTTGGGTTTAAATGGTAACTCCATTTATAACTCACTTGAGTATTGTAAAGGAGTAACCACAACTAAGAGTTGTCCAAAGGCATAACCACTTTCAGATCTTTTGAAGGTACTGGAATAATGCAAGGAAACCTTGGCGTAACTTTCCATGCAGTTGTGAGCCAGATTTCCTGCTCGCATGAGTATCTTGAAAAGTCCGTTACATGTTCATCCCTAATGAAGGTTACGTGCCAACCTACTCTGTCAGCACACTTGGTAAGTCCTTGACGTATGAAAGTATTGACACAATCTCCAACCCCACCACAAGAGGTGTTCAAAGTCAAAAATCGTACTTAAGCAAATTCTAGAATAGGGAGAAAATCATCTATCTAGAAATGTCTTGTGCTAACGTATGCTCTTAGCAAATCCTTTAGCACAAGATTACTCTTTGTAATCTTTGTAATCTGCCTATCCCCTTGGATAACTGACAGTATTGAGGTGTGTTTTCCGCATGGTTTACAGACAGTCGTCCCAGATGACTGGTGAACGGGAAATCACAGTAATGTTTAACATTGGTGAAGAATCAATCAATGTCCGAAATAACCATCGTGGTTAACTTGAAAAAATCCACAAACGCCCAAACCGAGCCATGACCTCTATTGGTGATTAGTGGATCCAAATGTAATCTCATAGAGATAGTGCACATAGAGTGCAAAATGCTTCATAAGCAACAACTTGAGGAATATTCATGCCATTCCAAATCAGCCCTTGCTAAACACTAGGGCCCATAACACCTAGTGTGCATGCATTTAGCAAAAACTAATCGAACTTGTATATCCATAATGATGCTTGCCAATAATTATGGCAAATGTGATGCGCCTAGCACACATTAACAGGAATGTAAATAGTTCTGAAAAGAAACTAAATACTTTCATTTGCAATCTTTTGCAAGCTTTGCTTAAACGTCTGAACCATAATAGAAGGTGAAACAGTGATCACTTCTAAATACAAACAATGAAACTTTTTCATTAACAGCTTATAGCCTTGCTATATGTATAAACAACCATCTGTAATGTTATTTAGCAGTACTTGTACCTTAACAAGTCATTCTAAGTATCCGAAAATTTCTGGCCATGAAATTGCTCCTGATACGTCGTGCTAAAAATGGTCTAGAAAACAGATGTGACCAGCACCTAGGGACTTTGTCGTGACACCTAATTGACATAATGGCGCCAGTGTCAGTCCAGAGACTCATATTCTCCACATGTGGAATATGTCTCATATAAGGATGTGTGAAAAGGAACATCCTTCAAGTACAAGACGTACTTGTGTGTGGAGGTAACTGCAAACACTCTACGACGGGAGTGAGAGGGACCCTCCTTCATTGCTCCACACTAGCTAAACCGAACTCCTTGAGTTCCTAGACCATGTTGTATCCCATGTGACAACATGTGCCATATTGAATCCTACAAGTGGATTCATAACAGCATAAGTCAGAAAGATAGATTGGACACTTGGCCCAAAATATTGTGTGCTGACATGCCCTTGGCATGGCTCTATAACATTCAAGCGTATTTATACATCTTGAAAAACCAAGCAAAGCATACTAAAAATGGAATAACACCAAATCAATAGATGCGTACCTGGAGATTTGAACGTAATGTTCACTTATCCGTATTCAAATGGAGAGGAGCCCGTCCCCTACCTGAAAAACAAACAGTATTGCAATGGGAACCCTGTTTGTTGCCTTTGCAACCCAAGCCCGTGAATTAGAATCTACGTAGTCAAATCCCTTGATAAGACTTCTTTGTAGAAACAGCTCAATGAGGAGATAACGGTAACCAACATAGTTAACGTGTACAAATTGAGTGGAATCAACTTAAAAAGTGTGTTCGTCTGCTACCGCGGGTTAGATTGTGGAATTCTTTCCTTGAAAGTAGAACTGGGAGAGATCAACTGTGATCCTCAATGTAGATCAAACTGTGATCTGTAATGCCTATGGGGTAATGTAGCAATTACTCGCTGGGTCTTACCCCAAAACCGGATGTCCATAGATACTTCGTAGTGCTATAGAGAGAGCCGGAGATGCACACGAGTGAACTACCGATCCCTTACAACCATGTTGTCACCCCTGATTGCTGCGTATATACTCTGTGGTAGAGATCAGCATGTGTGAGGTTAAGATTATCAAAAAACGCACATGAGCGTTTGCATTGAAAACATGTAGTGAAAAAATGACACCCTAAACATCTGTAATGATATCTGTAATGACAAGACACTTACTTGTCAATTAACGTCAATGTGTACACCACTGGGTAGAGCTGTTCGATCTTGAGAACTATCATCCAAGGAATACCAACAAGTGGATCTTATCCTAGATTTAGCAATGGCCCATAGCCAGCGTGCATGGTTCATAGCCCGTATGGCAATGAGTGATCAATTGATAAACCGATGAAATAATGTGAATGGCACCTTGCGCAATTTGTAGCTGATAATTGTGGAGCATCTTGGCTCAAGAGAAAACATGAAACAAACTTCGTAGAAAATTTTCATGTTGTACCTTTAGAAAAAGAGGTGAAGAACGAACAGAAGAGCATGCTGGGCTGAGGGACTTTCCTTAAATGTCTAGTCTGTGTGTGCCCAGAATGTGTGCGCTTAGACATCTTATGCTTGATTGGCAGCTTATCCTATAAGCATGCAACCATTTGTCTGTATGATGCTCGCATCGCAAGAGGGAACACAAGTCAGATCTTGACTGTCTACTGTGTATGGGTTGTGAATCCAGTAGAAGTTTTTAGGTTGTTTTGTGTGCCTGGATAGAAAACCGAAAATTATGGGAAACAATGCATAACTAATAGTGTCCTTGACAGAGTGATTTGTGAGAGCGTACTATATACCATCTGGGTAGCATGCCTTGCATACAAAATGAAAGCCCGTGGCTACCGTGACAATCGTTGAAGTCAACACCCTAAGTGCCTTTCACCGGTTTAGATTGGTAAGGATTCGATGAGATGATATCCTGAATAATGTAGTTTCCCCAAACTTGGTTGCCAACTGCTCTTGTCGCTGAGGTAATCGGAGTACGAATTAGAAGCCTTCTGTCATGTAAAATGGGCCAAGCATTTGGTTTTTCATAATATTGTCCAAAGTAAATGCAAAATGTGAGTTGTAGGACATGTGTATCATATAAACCCTACTTCAATGATCTTGCATGCATCTCAGAATGTTTTCGGCAGATCATGTAAGCCGAGATGCTGTGACTGGTCGTACCAAAAATGACTGTGGCAGAAAACAATTGGGGTTTAACAGTACCCAATTTAAAAAAAACGTACAATACGCTGAAAATTCCATATTGAAGTATGAGAAAATGGCTACGCATAACATATTCAAAAGCCATATAACTATTGTGCTGTGCACCAAAGCTGGAGTTTATGTCAAATCACAAACTCATGCATCATGCTTAAGTTTTCCGACATGTGGGCACTGCTTTTTTTTATGTGTTCCTAAGCAAATAAAGCATAATTTTTGACTTTTTGCACGTTGTAATTCGGATGGTAATAGGCGCTTCTTGACCACGTTGGTCGTGCCCCGATTTGTTCCGACAACTGAAGTATTGTATACATGTTGGACCTCTTTGTTCATAACTGGTAAATTGGCAACCCCCTGGGTTGCTGGCAAGTGGAGAGCTGATTCTGGTAGCATTCTGTAAATTAGTTGTGTAAGATTTTCTACTTGTGTAACCAAGATTTGAACCCTGACAGCAAGCTTGCGAAATTAGGCATCAAACGTTTTCCAGTCCCGTCGAGTGACAAACTCCCTGGCATCTGGCAATTGACTATCATCCTCTAGAATATCCAACACGCTCTGTGGAGGAGGGGTTGATAAATGAGGAGACAGAGATTGATCACCTGGGTTTGCACCATCCATCCCTATTGCCACGAGGGTACTCTCCGTGAGAGTATCCGGCCCCATGACATCCACAGGTGGAGCCCATTCGATATATTCAAAGTCAAACATGTGTTGATCATCAATTTCCGCACTCATGGAGCATCTGTGTTGTGCGAACAAAAAGAGAAAACAGTACCTTGGAATGCAACAAAAACTCGTAACCGTATCGAACACAAAGGTAGTTAGCCATGCTAACCTCGCCGGCGGTTGTAAAGAAGGTGAATTTCCAATCCCGGTAGAATTGGCGAAGAGGTGAAATCACCGAGGAACTTCAGCATTAGCTCGTAGCAGGTTGCAATAATTAACTGGGTAATTATGTCTTCAACTGAATTGAACGTCTAAGTTGAAATCGGATTGTAAATCCCAAGCCACCACGAAATCAGCACTTGATTTGCAGCGGAGGATGCCTTTGCAAACACCGATGTATGCTTCGTAGCCAATACTTGGATTTGCCTTTGATGTAAACGGCAAATTGGTTCTTTTTTGCGGTGTGCTAAACTGCGAAATTGGTTCACAGCCGGTTCGGACTGATGAGGTATTCCTTCCCACACCGAGGTGCGGATTTTTTGCCTTCCACTGGACCACCTGAACTTAGGGGAGAATGATTGCCGACACACAGGTTGCTCTTGCCTATGGGAAGGGACTTCTACTATGGCCAAGGCTCAAAGCCAATGGCCAAAAGCCGTTTTAATGTGAAAACTCAAGCTCCCAAAGCGCAGGCAGAGAGCGGCAGTTGACGAAGATGATGAAGAAGATGGTGTGGCTGGCACAGATCGGGCTACGACCGTGGGGAGTTGGCTCAAACCCTGTCTCCGAAGGGCGCTCCTTCCTAGCCCAAGAGTTCGTCAAGGCATGCACCACAGCTTTGCGTCCAAAACAGGCAGCTTTTCCTGATTTGGCAAGTAGACCGGCTAAAAACGGCAAAAGGTCCAAAAAAGCAATGGTTCTCACCTAAAGGCACTTTTTTAGGAGCCCAAAGTGACCACGCCTAGAGAGAGAGTGGAAGAGAGACCTATGCTCTGATACCAGTGTAAGAACTAGGGAACTAGGCCTTGAGATCCTCCTCCCAACCTCCCTTTATATAGGCGGGCTCCTAGCCCCTTGCCCTAGACGGATCCCCTGTCCACATTGCCTAGCCCGGCCCTTGGCCGTAGTCCGTGACTAACCTAGTTCTTAGGGTACAGGACCCTTGTCTTGACAGTGTGGATGCTTGAGATCTAATTTTCAAAAGTTAAGAAGAGTAGAAACTAAAGTTTTGAGGTTGCCAAAGCACAAAGTAGCATATATATAAATTTAGTTCGCATGGCTAACAATAATAAAGAGAGTAGAATGAATATTCACGACTTTGATTTTGCACATGAAGGTGCTACTAAATGATGCCCCCATGTCTGTGAACTATCTTGTTACTCGGTTGCAACAAGCCATGTGTAACCCCGCTTTACAAGCCGAAGTTGCCCAACAACTTCGCGCCCATGGGATTCTCCAAAATCCCCAAGAAGAGAGAGAGCCTAGGAAGCCTCTTGTAGAGACTCCAAGTTTTTCGAAAGATGTGGCTTCGCGAAGATGGCGGTAAAGACGATCCCCAACCCCTCCCAAGGAGAAAAGATCATCATATAGTTCTTCTCCTCATCAATTTGAGAAGGAAGAGAGGAATCAAAAGAAGAAAAAGGTGAGAAAGAGGTCACCCTCTTCTCCATCTTCCTCCTCTTTCAATAAAAGCAGTGGTTTTTCTCCTATAGTGTACAAGAGGAGAGGACATCGCAAATCCTACGCTGCTTGGAAAAGGTCCCACAATCTTAAGAAGTTCAAGAAGGGAGGAAAGAGCATCTCTTTTCTCACCTATGATGGCACCTTTGGTGCTACAGACAAAGTTTTGGCCTTCTTCCAACAATTTGATGCGGCCTTTGGAGATAAGGGCTTCACAGAGTCCTCTAAGCTATGCCATGTAGCTATGCATTTCCAAAAGTCTGCCAAGCAATGGTGGGATAGCCTATGAGCTAAAGGCAAAGCTCCAAAGAGGATGCCCATTTCCAAGGATTTCTCCTTTCCTATGCTTGGGGAAAGGTGAGAGAGCATGATGCCTTTATTTTGTTTGACTGTGGTTCAACTCACAACTTCATATACACGGAGCTAACCACCAAGCTAGGCATACAAGCCCACAAGATGGGAGATGCATTGAAATTTGATGGAGCTTTCAAGGGACAAGACATAGCAGTTATCCCCTTAATTGGAAATTGAAGCTTCATGTCCAAAGCTATCTGGAAAAAGAGGATTTCTTCATCTCCCCTCTCAAACATGAGGATGTTATCCTTGGGGCACCATGGTTCACTCGCATGGATCTCAATTATAAGGAAAAATCCATGTACATAGATGTTAATGAGCCAAGGAACACCATGTCCCTGGTAAATATGCTTACTTTTGATAAGTCAATGAAAAGCTGTATTTCTACGGATATGATTTTTGCTAGAGTATTTGTAAATGATTCTAATGTTTTCAAAAGTAGCAATAAAGGGAATCAAGAGGAATTAGAGTTGTCTAATTTCCTAAATGGATTCCAAGAGGTTTCCATCGATGACATCCCTAGTGAGTTACCTCCAAAACGAGGGGGTGATGACCATGCAATAGAGCTTCTACCAGGAAGCTCACTGCCTAGTAAACCTCCTTATCGAGTTTCACAAGCTCAAAAAGAGATCATGAGGCAAGTGCATGAATTGGTGGAAAAAGGGATGGTGAGGCCTAGCTCCTCTCCATTCTTTTCACCAGTACTTTTAGAGCAAAATAAATACGACACATATCACATGTGTGTCGACTATAGAGCACTAAATAGGATCACTATTTAAAAAAAAATATTTCTCGTGCCGTGGGTAGAAGATCTATTTGATAAGCTACAAGTTTTGGCCTGACAAATACTCCATCCGCATTCAAAGTCATGATCGACAAAAATCTTGAGGCAACTCAAATTCTCTTGAGTAGTACAAGCGACACCTCCAAGTAATCTTTCAAGTTGTGAGAGAGAATAAGCTTTTCATTAATCAAAAGAAAATATACTTTTTCCTACAAGAGATTCAATATTTAGGTCACACTATCTCTAAAGATGGCACCCATATGGATCCAACAAAGTTAGATGTCACACTATCTCTAAAGATGGCACCCATATGGATCCAACAAAGTTAGAGGTAATAAAAGGATGGTGTAATCTAAGGAATCTATAGGAGCTACGAAGCTTTATAGGTATGTGTGCATACTATAGATTCTTTATAGAAAAATTCTCGCTAATAGCTAGCCCATTACATGACTTAACAAAAAAGGACGTTAAGTATTCATGGACTACAAAAGAGCAAGAAGCTTTTGAGAAGCTTATCTCTCAACTTGTGCTCACACTACTAGATCTCTCAAAGCCATTTGAGGTCCAATGTGATGCTTGTGGTGATTGACTTGGAGCTATTTTGCTTCAAGAAGGGCATGACATAACATATAAGAGTCGAAGACTCAACTCTAATAAGTGAGTATTGGGCAAATACAAAAAAGAGCTATCAGCCATTATATATGCCCTATACACATGAAAACACTATCTCTTGGGGATTCCATTCATCTTATGAATGGATCACAAAGCCTCAAGAACTTCATGACGCAAACCAAGCTCTCCGACGAGGTGGGAAAATTGTCTTTTGCAATTTAAAATTCATATTGCTCACATTGCGGGCAAGAACAATTAAGTGGCCAATGCACTTTCACGATGGCCAAGGGTAAATGTGGTGTCAATAGCAACTCACAATGATCTATCTTTTATGATAGATGAGTATGCTACTGATCGAGACTTTAAGTATGTAATTATAGCCTTTGCATTAGAGAAGAGGATGGTTATCTTCTAAACGGCAATAGGCTATGTGTTACCACTCACCCATACAATAAGAAAGTCATGTATGAATCCCATTCTTCTCCTTATGCGGGGCAAAGAGGGATTCCATAATCTACTCTTCGAGGAGTAAAAATGTATTTATGTTGGCCTACCATGAAAAGTAAACATACACAAGTATGTTTCAAAATGCATGGTATGCCAAAATTTGAAATTTGACCGAGGGAAGCAACTTGGATTGTTTCAATCGACAAGCTTAGCAAGAAAACACACTCTATGCTTGTCAAAAATATTATTAAGGCACATCAAATGGCAGATCTCAAATTTTCAAGTATCATGGCTTGCCAACATTCATAGTGTCGGACATAGATGATCTTAGAATGACCAGTAATTTGTGGAAGGGTCTCTTTGAGAATCTAAGAATTAGATTAAATTTCTCTTTCGACCTATCATCCACAAAGGGATGACCAAAGTGAAATAACTAATCTAACAATTCTTGATCTAATAAAACCCTATGTCATCGAAGTAGATTAGCGTTCTCAATGAGAGAAGTACCTACCTCTTATAGAGTACACGTACAATGACATTGTACATACTTCTATGGGGAAAGCACCTTTCGAGGTTAAAGAGGAAAGATCCAAAAGTCCATTATTACTTACAGTGCACGGGAAGATCTTCACTGTTTTTTGTTGATGAATATAGCCGACACTTACAAGAATCTTTTCCAAAGATTGAAGAGGTTGTATCCATCTCACAGCAAAGGCAAAAAGGACTGTTGCTAATAAGCACAGAAGAGCCTTATCCTTATTAAGGATAATGACTAGGTCTTGCTAAAGTTTTTTAAGGCTCATCTACGTATACTACAGGCAAAGTATCCTACCGGCCACCAAGAGTATTATGATAAACTAGCAAAAATATACTTTGGTCCTTTTTAAATTCTTAAGCCAATCAATGAGATGGCTTATCACTTAAAGTTGCCCAACCAATGGCTCATGCATAATGTTTTCCATGGGAGCCTACTTAAGCCTTACAAAGGAGCACTGCCAAAAGAAGTAATAGTTGTAGTCCATCCTACGACATGAAGACGCGGTATTAAGAAACGGTAATATTTTCCAATGATATCTTATTTATTTTAAGAATTATCCTTTTAAAGATTCTAGATGGATGCAAGGAACCTAGCTTAAGCATAATATGAACCTTGTCAATGCTTACAATGATGCCTTAGAGTAAGCATATGAAAATTCATTTTAAATGAACAAATTTTTTGTCTTATAAGAATCTCTCTTTCTGTACAAAATTTAAGAAGTATGCATGCTTAGGATCATGTTTCTGGCGACAACATCTCCCAAACACCAAGTAGAACTTGTCACTTTACTTTGGAAGTATGCATGATGGACTAAAGAGCAGACATGCTTGCGGTAGCTAAGTCTCCCGAGCACCAAATGGATTAGTCTTCCATTCTGGAATGATGTCGTTGAGTAAAAAGGATCCTCTACCCGCTAAGAAACATGGACTAATGACTAGGCTTTATCTTCTCTATCTCATAGTTGAGGATGACTATGATTTCAAGAGAGAGGTAATGTCATAAAATCTCATTTCTAACTTTATCAAATGATTTTCTCATATTAAATTGATCATTTAATATGGGAAGATAAAAGGGGAACAAGAGTTAGGATATAGATATGTGCTTCTAGACCTATCTCAGTAGGGGACCAAAAGGAGAGATGGTCTATCAAAGAGCAATGTGCAATAAGTGCTTCTAGACTTATCTCAGCAGGGGACCAAGAGGAGAGATGGTTACATCTCAATAGGGGCAAAAGGAGATAATCTATCAAAGAATAACGTGCATCTAATGGAGCTTAAAAGACCTTAGGGTTAGATTCATCCAAGCTTCCAAAGGTTAGTGTTAAAAGGCCTTAGACATAGGTACTTTAGACCTTAGGCAAGCTAGGGCTAAGCTTGAGGTGCTTCAGGTGAGTAAGGTGCTTGAGGTGCTTGTCATGCTTAATGACTAAGGTGCTTGTCGTGCTTAATGATTAAGGCGCTTGTTTTGATTGATGACTAAGGTGCTTGAGGTTCTTGTCGTGCTTGATGACTAAAGTGCTTGAGGTGCTTGTCATGCTTAATGACTAAGGTCCTTGAGGTGCTTGTCGTGCTTGATGACCAAGGTGCTTGAGGTTTCAAGTCCAAGATGAGCCCTAAAGGTAAGGGCATGAGGGGGAACACTCATACACACACTCAAGGCAAGCCCAAGACTCAAGAGGCATTAAGGCCAAATGTCAGGCCCCTAGAAATACTGCCCTCATAATGTGCTTGAATCCTATTGGATGACCTATAAAAAGGTCCACTGAGAATTTAGATTCAATTAAATAATTGAGATCTTTCTCTTAAAGTTGGAAAGGAGGACTCTCTCTCTCTCTCTCTCTCTCTCTCTCTATGTCTATGTCTATTTCAATGTGTATGTGTGCGTGTGTGTGTGTGTGTGTGGGTGTGTGTGTGTGTGAGAGAGAGAAAGAGAAAGAAAAGAAGGGAAGGGAACATGAGAGAGAGAGGAGAGGGAGGGAGCATACCTAGCTCTCTCTTGTCTCCTCGTGTGTGTGTGTGTGCGTGTGTGCGCGTGCTATGTTCGGTTGGTTGAAAGCGCCAAAAGATCTAGATCTGAGTTTTTGCGTTCTCGGTGAATGTTTACTCAAACTATCGACGTTGCTATTTGCATCGCAATATAGCAACGCGATGCCGCTAATTTTGAGCGTCGCACAACGAGTGTTGTTAAGTTTTAACACCTCTCGTAGCGATGTGTACGAGCACTATTTTGCTCTATCATTTATTCATACTTGCAAGATGCATGAGCAATTTTGAGTGCAGTTTATCTCTTTTGAGAGCGTTCATCTCCATAGGGATCCATTTATTTCCTGCAACTCTATTGGCACCTATTTGTGGACAATTCGTGCTATGTTTTATGTACGTTGAGTTGTGGATATGGCCTCTGTACGTCAATTATGGAGCCATATTGGCATCTTTTGGTAGTTTATGGTCATATGCTTAGCTTGAACATAGTCTATTGGCTGAGTCTATGGAAATAAATTATCAATTAATTTTGAAAAATTATAATCATGGTTATACTCTCTCTATTTTATACTCTCATTGTCACTACTAGTGTGTAACCTACACATTTCTGCGGTCAAGAAAAGCAAGGCCATTGGGTTACACACATACACATATATATAGAGGGGGGGGGGGGGGGGGGGGGGGGGGGGGGGGGGGGTGTGCACAAGCAAGGAGGGTGTGCTTTAGTCCCCGTAATCACTCTTAAAAGATGGCAATTCTCTCTTTCTTATTAGATCTTGAGATTAAGTTGCTCGAGTAGATCTTTGATATTTGATTGGATTGTTCTTATGATAGTAAAAATTCTCTTGTTCTTCCTCCCCCCCTCTTCCTCCCCCCCTCCTGTCCCTCCCCCCCCCCCCCCCCCCTTCTCTCTCTCTCTCTCCCCCTTCTCTCTCTCTCTCTCTCTCTCTCTCTCTCTCTCTCTCTCTCGTGCACGCTGTCGTGCATACGTGCGCGCGCGCGCACACACACACACACACACACACACACACACACACACACACACACACACACACACACACACACACACACACACAAAGTTTTGAGTTCAATACTTGTTGGTAGATCTTAAAACATAAATAAAAATAGAGACTTACCTACAACTTTGAAATCACAACATGCACACCCAACCCTTTTAGGTGGAGGTAGCCCAACTCTTAAGGTGAGTCTTCCAAGGTAGATATGGTTGTCCAAACCACATAGGAAACGCCCCTAAGGGCTAGAACATGTCTTTGAGCAGTCAAGGTGTAAGGTCTCTACTTTCGGATTTCACACAAGTTCTATTACGCATTTGAAATTTTTTTTAAACCATCACTCATTATTTAAGATATTCAAATTCAAATTATGAATCGTAGGTTGAGAAAACCTAGAATTTAAAATTTACGCTACAAAATTTTGACATGTTTAGCTATATGAATCAATAACTAACTTATTGCAAGACTTATTTACTGATTGTAGAATTTTCTTTTACCACTGTAAAGTTACTATAAGACTGTAAAGCTTAACTTAAAAATGTAAAGTAAATTATCATTAAAGAAATAAATAAAATAATTATAAAGACAAAAGAATACACAGGGATGACAAATGAAGGCACATGGACTCACCCTGGACTCACATAGGAGGGGACAAAGTGGGACACACTGTCACATGAAAAGGAGAGGCTAGTTTTGACTAATTTTAATGAGGGGGGGCTGTGTGGACTTATCTTTTGATGATAATGACAAAGTGGTCAAGTTGATGGGTACCACAAGGGTACCAAAAACGCGGGTATGATTTTTAAGGAAAAAAATAATAATTATTTTTTTATTGAAAAAAAATTTAAAAAATATTTTTTTTTGGAAAAAAATTGAACGTTTTCTTTTCTGCTATAAATAGAGCATCCATGCTCACACTTTAGACATAGAGATTGCCTCTATAGCGCTCACGAAGTGCTGCCACTTCTCTTAGAGAGAAGGCGTCCACAAACCACTAAGAGAGCAAAAACTCTACTGGACTAATAAGGTGCGTATTAATTAAGCATTCAATTAACTTTAGGAATGATGTATGTGTGCTATCTCTTACTCTAATCTCTCTAATAGATTAGTAAGATTCAATTAGTTTTAAGAAGGATATGTGTATGTGTATGCTATCTTTTACTCTAATCTCTCTAATAGATTAGTAAGATTCAATTAGTTTTAAGAAGGATATGTGTGTGTGTGCTATCTTTTACTCTAATCTCTCTAATAGATTAGTAAGATTCAATTAGTTTTAAGAAGGATATGTGTGTATGTGTGTGTTATCTCTTACTCCAATTTCTCTAATAGATTAGTAAGATTCAATTAGTTTTAAGAATGATATGTGTGTGTGTGTGTGTGCTAGCTATATCTTACTCTAATTTTTCTAATAGATTAGTAAAATTCAATTAGTTTTAAGAATGATATGTGTGTGTGTACGCTGTCTCTTACTCTAATTTCTCTAATAGATTAGTAAGATTCAATTAGTTTCAAGAAGGATATGTGTGTGTGTGTGCTATCTCTTACTTTAATCTCTCTAATAGATTGGTGAGATTCAATTAGCTTTAGAAAAGGATGTGTGTGTGTTCTCTTTTACTCTAATCTTTTTAATGGATTAGTAAGATTCAATTAACTTTAGAAAAGATGTGTGTGTATGTTTTCTCTTACTTTAATCTCTCTAAGTATACCTACTCTCTCTAGTTAGTACATCTTCACTATTAACTTATGCATAGTTAATTGAAAGTTAATACATAAGAAAACTCATCTTATTCTTATTATACATGATGAAATTCTCATTCAACAATTTTATTGTCAATTAGATTAAGTAGAATTTTGAATAATACTAAAAATTGATTTAGTTGAAGTATAGAAATGGAAGTTAGAATTGGATTAGAAATGTCATGCATAAAAGTAATGCAATCCTAAACTTTCACTCGTAGTTTACACACTTAATTTTTGATTAATTAAGATTAACAAATATTTGATGTATAGAAATTAGATGTAGAACAACAACACTAAGTGTGGATCCGAGTTGGCAAGGGTTCAAATTACAGACTCTCTTTGGAAACAAGGAGACTACTAGGAAAATTGATCAATTTAAAGTTCTAAGTGTAGAACATAAGTGTAGTACAAAAAAAAAAGGCTCCAAAGCGTGCTCGAACACAAGGCGCTAATAATCATGAATCCGGTACAAGTAACGGGGGAACTCTTGCGGAACATGCTATATCTCCACCAATCGGACCAATCGGAGCTATGGTAGAGGTTAGTATTGCAGTTTCAAGTTATGCATCATTGCATATGCGAGACTATAGAAATATATTATTTACCTCATGAAAAAAAAAACACGGACCGAAACCATGGGGCTTAACCCCAAAAAACTCGGCATATGTTTGACAAGTAGGAAAGATTGTCTGGTTAAACTGGTTGCTATAGGAAAGAATGTTTGTCCAAAACCTTCGGTATGGTTTCTCTCAAGTCTCTCTACTTATTAGCGCTGACATTATGTGGCAGTTGCCGAGGTATGAGATGACGCCCAGGATGGCACGGCTGATGCTGTGGTAGCAGTACACCCAGATTAGCCCAGTTGGATACTACAGTTTTGTTTTGTCGTGGCGTGAGGATGACGCCTAGATTGGCACCGTTGTTGCTGTGCCGAGAGTACGTCCAGATTAGCACAACGAGTACTTGTCGAGCGGTATGGGACGCTCATGAGGATAAGGGTTTTTATAAATAATGTATATACCGATCGGACATAATAGCGCCAGTAGAGATTCTTCAGTGAACCTAATCCAAGGGTTGTTGGTTTAAAATTGGATGACTTTTTGTTTGACTATTGTTTGTAATATTGTTTGAAGGGCTGTTTTAACGAACCAGTATCATAAATAAAGTAAAGGAACATGTATGTTTAAACAGTGTGGTAGTAATTAGATAACAAAAGAAGGGTGAGTGTGGTGTGGAAAGTGGGAGAATGATACCCCGACGGTATCATTCTATGGACGGGTAGACCCGATGAGTCGGGTAACTTTCCAACGCTAGAAATTATTTAAGTCATAAATCTTAAAAGAGACAAACCTTGGCGGCTGTGCTTCTGAAACATGGGAAAAAAAGCGCACACATTGGTCACTCTAAGATTTATACTTTTAGGTATAATTGATTATAGATAGTTTTTAGATAGGGTTATGGTGGTCACACTCCGCCATAGCGAGATAGGACCAATCCTTCACTAACCGTTCATGCTCGTGGCTACGTAGTAGCTAAGGCAATGTCCGTTGGTTTTTCTTTTTCAGGATTGGAGACCTATCAAAGGTACTCCGCTCCTCTCAAAAAGGGGCAGGGACCTCACACTGGTATCAGAGCCTAGGTTAAAACTTGGGGAGATTTTTAGATTGATGTTTGGATGTTGAAAGATACGAATGTTTGAAATGATAGAAGAACCTAGAAAAATTGTTTTGAGTTTTTATATGGGATTGAAGACTGAACTTTCCTGGTACAGGAAAATGTTCATTCAGCCTACCAAAAATTCCAGGTGTTCACCATCATGTTTGAAAATGCATGCCAGTCACCAAATTATCAGTTTCGAAAAAGGGTGATGATGATTTTGGATAGGGTGTTTGCACCACCTATCCCAAGGGTGCATAGAGGATGGGGCATCAAATGGAGTCCATCTGGAGGAATCTATACCATCGATGCTGACAAGATATGGTGCATGGATACCAACCTCAAGAAACTTTGATGGACAGAGGAGTTAAAAGTCATCGAAGTTTATCTTTTCATTGGTACTAAGAATCCGGATGCTACCATTACCTTGGGAGGAGAAAAGATATCTCAGACTCAATGGGTCTATAACCAAGTTACAAAAGTTATCCATGGTGGTAGGATTCGACCCATATGTGTATCTCGTAGCTTTCAAGGTTCAAAGGAAACTTATTATTTTGATCCTTTAGCCTATCCTTTTGTAGTCACTAAACTCAAAATATAAAGACATTACAATCCTTGTACCTAAAGACTACCAACCTTGGTAGCAAATAATGTGTATATAAATAAAGTTTGGATTAATATTATCTTTTGTTTGTATTATTGACTGAGCAAGTCTTGCCTTAAAGTGGATTAAAGTTAGAGTATCCAATAAAGTTTCACTTAATCTATATTGTTGCATAGAGTGCGGTGTACACATCTCTTCAAGAGAAAAAGCTACTTCTCAAGCAAGCTAAACTTCCCTCTTTCAAAGGGGAAGGAGCCCTAGTTGAGCGCGATGCAGAAGTGTGGCTCGAAGAGATGGAGGATTATTTTGCTGCTGTGCTGGTACTACTCCAGATAACCAAGCAATGTTGGCTATGTTTCGTCTCACGGGGGATGCCAAGATTTGGTGGAAACAACACTACAAAGATAATCAAGTAGCTCAAAACACTCAAACTTGGGAAGATATTAAGTATGCTGTCAAAGGACGTTATCTTCCACCTGCACATGAATCCCTTAAGATGAATGAATTCTTCAACTTACATCAGTTTCATCTTACAATGAAGAATACTACTCCAAATTTGTAACTCTTAGGCGCTATGCTCCGCCAATGACCGCAGATCAACAACTAGCCCGTTTCTACCAAGGGCTAAATGCTCCTTTAAATACACGTCTAGAAGCCATGAGGCCTGTCAATTTGCAAGATGCTCTTGTAAGAGCTAAACCCTTAGCTAAAGCAATGTCAAACTCTAAAAGGGTACGAAATGGAAATTTAAGGAATGCTAGAAGGAGAGGACGGCCTATGATGTGGAACCAAAGGCAAGTTCACCCAGTTCACCAAACTCATCCAATAGCTGCAGCTTCAGCAAATGGAGCTCAAAATACAGATCTTAGATGCTATGAATGCAACGATCTAGGACATTTCAGGAATGTATGTCCTAGGCGAGTCTCCGCAACAAATACACCTAATCGAGCTAGAGGACGAAGCCAAATAATAAATCGTGGAGGAAGAAATGGAGGATGAGGTCGAGGGCACGGAATGGCGGCCAGAGTCAATGCTATCATAGGAGAACCAACATTGGGAGAAGAACAAGAGGAAAGAGCAACTTTACATGCTGCAATTGATAACCCAAGAGCAAGACAACAATATGCTGTCATTTAAACACCTGCAAATCACCAAGGTAAAAAATTTGAGCTTCTTATTGATTGTGGTAGTACTCATTCTTTCTTGTCACCTAAATGTTTAAGGAGGTTAGGACTTAATCAACACCCTGCAAGAAAAATGAGAGTTGAATTAGACAATGGAAAGGAGGTGTTATCTCAGTACACTGTTTTTTCGAATATCTTAAATAAGGAGTGATGGTTAAAAAAAATTCAAATGCGTAATAGAACTTGTGTGAAATTCGAAAGTAGAGACCTTACAATCTCCCCAACTTAGAATTTGAGATGTCCTCATCTCAAGAACAATGAAGGGTAATCTTTAAGAAGGGATGTCTCATCTTCCCAAGTAGCATCTTCTATAGAGAAATCCTTCCATAAGATAAAATGTTCTTTGATGGATCTATTCCTAAGCTTTCTCTCCCGGGTTTCTAGGATAGTAACAGGTTGGAGTTGTAGAACATCTTGAGCAGGTAAAATGATTTTCTCATCATCAAGGACATGGTCAGGGTTATATACATAAGGTTTTAACAGACTTACATGAAATACATCATGCACTTTGAGATGAGAAGGGAGTTTTAGTCTATAAGCTTGATCACTTACAACCTTGATTATTTCGTAAGGTCCACAATATCGATAGCTAAGATTCTTATACCTTCCCAGAGATGGATTGCTCTTTTTGGGCTTTACTCGTAAGAAAACTTTGTCACCTTCTTTGAAAATCCGATCAGATCTTTGTAAGCCGGCGTACTTCTTTTGTCGATCTTGAGCCGCTTGAATATCCCTTCGAATAGCTTTGGTTTGAGCTTCCATTTCTTCAAGCATTTTTTTTGAGGCTTCTACCCTTATAGTGGGGTCAGAAAAGCTAAGGGGTGATAAACATTCTTGACCATAAAGAGCATTAAAAGGTGTCATTCCAATACTTCTATGAGTAGAGGAATTGTATGCATACTCTACCAAGGGTAGGTATTGAATCCACTTGTGAGGTTCTCTTTCAGTTTGGCCATCAGTTTGAGGATGATAAGCAGTACTAAAACATAACTGGGTTCCAATAGCTTGAAACAATGATACCCAAAACTTTGAAGTAAACTTGGCATCACGATCACTGACAATCCTCTTGGGTAAACCATGAATTCTGAAAACCTCCTTCACTAACAAACGAGCAATATGTGAAACGAGCAATATGTGAAGCTATAAAGGTTGTCTTGACTGGGATTAAGTGAGCCACTTTAGTAAGCAAGTCGACTATGACCATGATTGAATCATAGCCAGCTTGGACAGAAGGAAACCCGGTGATAAAGTCCATGCTAATACATTCCCATTTCATTTGGGGAATATCTAAAGGATGTAATTTACCTGGCATCTTTAGTCTTTCTGCCTTGATCCTTTGACAAGACAAGCACTGCTTGACATAGCGAAGGACATCACCCTTCATACCTTGCCAATAGTAACTTCTGCAAATTGCATTGAGAGTTTTGGCATAACATGGATGTCCTTAAGTTGGGCCATCATGTGCTTCATATAGGATAGCATTCCTTAGGGTAGAATCCTTAGGTATGCATAGTCGATTCCTATAGTAAATTTTCCCATCTTCTAAGGAGTAATGTAGAGGTTTAGGCCGATTTGATGATACCCTCTCTTCACGTAGGATACTAGCAAGCATTTGGTAATCTGCATCTCTGACAGCAACATCTGAGACCTTTTCTAAAATAGGGTTGTTAGCCATGGAAATTGCCCCCAGAAAAGCTTTACGGCTTACGACATCTGCCACAACATTATCCTTACCTGGTCTAAAATTAATATCAAAATCATATTCGTGCATGAGCTCTATCCATCTCCTCTGTCTCATGTTAAGGTTAGGTTGGGTAAAAATCCACTTAAGGCTCTTGTGATCTGTTACCAACTGGAATTTGCGTCCCAATAGATAATGTCTCCATAGCTTGAGAGCATGAATAACTGCTAGCAATTCTAAATCATGTGTAGCATAATTCACTTCATGAATCCTAAGCTTCCGAGAAGTATAAGCTACATGCCTTCCTTCTTGAGTAAGGACTCCTCCTAATGCAAGGTTACTAGCATCTGTGATCACCTCGAATTCTTGGGTGAAGTCTGGAAGTTTTAAGAGAGGTTCTGAAGCAAGATACTCCTTAAGCTGTTTGAAGCAAGATTCATGTTTTTCTTCCCAAATTATCGTAGCTCCTTTCTTGAGCAAGTCGGTTAGTGGTGCAGCTTTAAGAGCATAGTCCTTTACAAAGATCCTGTACCACCCTGTGATACCTAAGAACCCTCTGACTTCGGTTTGTGAAGTGGGCTGAGGCCATTCCACAATATCTTTGACTTTGTCAGGGTCAACAGAGACTCCTTCAGGTGAAATGATAAACCCTAAGTAACAGACCTTAGGGGTAAAGAAGGTACATTTGCTTTTCTTTACATACAGCCTATTTCGGCGTAAAAGCTCTAACACTTTCCTAACATGTCCTTCATGCTCTTCCTCTGATTTGGAATAAATTAAGATATCGTCAAAGAATACTAGGACAAAATCATCCAGGAATTCTCTAAAGATATCGTGCATGAGACGATTGAAAGTTGCAGGAGCATTCGTAAGTCCGAAAACCATCACTGTAAATTCGTAATGACCATAACGAGTGTTGAAAGCTGTTTTGGAGATATCAGCCTCCTGGATTCGAATTTGATGATAGCCAGATCGAAGATCAATCTTTGTGAATATTTTGGCTCCATGTAATCTGTCCAGCATCTCATCAATACGAGGAATTGAATATTTATTCTTGATGGTAACCTGATTTAAGCCCCTATAATCTATGCAAAGTCGAAGAGAGCCATCCTTTTTCTTTTGGAAGAGAACAGGTGCACCCCATGGAGATGTACTAGGTCGGATAAACCCTTGATCAATCAATTGCTTGAGTTGCTCCTTGAGTTCTATAGCCTCTGGAAGTGACATCTTGTACGGCGCTCTTGAGACTGGTTCACTACCTGGAAAAATTTTGATTTCATGGTCTACCTCCCTAGGTGGTGGTAGTTCAGAAAGTTCAGCGGGGAAAACATCCGAAAATTCTTCTAGCCACATTGGTTCAGGGTTGGAAGAAGATTTTTCTACTTTCTTTAGCTTGACTACAAAAATTTGTTGACCCTTGGGTAACCCTTTCAAAAGACGATTAGCTTTGACCAAGTAAGCTTTTGGTCGTCCATTCTGGCCTTGAATAGTGACTTCTTGACCTTGGTTGTCCACAAAAGTAACACTTCCTTGGGCACAATGGATATTGGCATTATGACTGGCTAACCAATCCATTCCAAGAATTCCGTCATAGATTCCTATGGGTAAGGTCCGAAAAGTAGCAGAAGTAGAGTATTCTCCCAACTTGAAATCTATTTTTCCCACAGTGTACTGAGATAACACCTCCTTTCCATTGTCTAATTCAACTCTCATTTTTCTTGCAGGGTGTTGATTAAGTCCTAACCTCCTTAAACATTTAGGTGACAAGAAAGAATGAGTACTACCACAATCAATAAGAAGCTCAAATTTTTTACCTTGGTGATTTGCAGGTGTTTAAATGACAGCATATTGTTGTCTTGCTCTTGGGTTATCAATTGCAGCATGTAAAGTTGCTCTTTCCTCTTGTTCTTCTCCCAATGTTGGTTCTCCTATGATAGCATTGACTCTGGCCGCCATTCCGTGCCCTCGACCTCATCCTCCATTTCTTCCTCCACGATTTATTATTTGGCCACGTCCTCTAGCTCGATTAGGTGTATTTGTTGCGGAGACTCGCCTAGGACATACATTCCTGAAATGTCCTAGATCGTTGCATTCATAGCATCTAAGATCTGTATTTTGAGCTCCATTTGCTGAAGCTGCAGCTATTGGATGAGTTTGGTGAACTGGGTGAACTTGCCTTTGGTTCCACATCATAGGCCGTCCTCTCCTTCTAGCATTCCTTAAATTTCCATTTCGTACCCTTTTAGAGTTTGACATTGCTTTAGCTAAGGGTTTAGCTCTTACAAGAGCATCTTGCAAATTGACAGGCCTCATGGCTTCTAGACGTGTATTTAAAGGAGCATTTAGCCCTTGGTAGAAACGGGCTAGTTGTTGATCTGCGGTCATTGGCGGAGCATAGCGCCTAAGAGTTACAAATTTGGAGTAGTATTCTTCATTGTAAGATGAAACTGATGTAAGTTGAAGAATTCATTCATCTTAAGGGATTCATGTGCAGGTGGAAGATAACGTCCTTTGACAGCATACTTAATATCTTCCCAAGTTTGAGTGTTTTGAGCTACTTGATTATCTTTGTAGTGTTGTTTCCACCAAATCTTGGCATCCCCCGTGAGACGAAACATAGCCAACATTGCTTGGTTATCTGGAGTAGTACCAGCACAGCAGCAAAATAATCCTCCATCTCTTCGAGCCACACTTCTGCATCGCGCTCAACTAGGGCTCCTTCCCCTTTGAAAGAGGGAAGTTTAGCTTGCTTGAGAAGTAGCTTTTTCTCTTGAAGAGATGTGTACACCGCACTCTATGCAACAATATAGATTAAGTGAAACTTTATTGGATACTCTAACTTTAATCCACTTTAAGGCAAGACTTGCTCAGTCAATAATACAAACAAAAGATAATATTAATCCAAACTTTATTTATATACACATTATTTGCTACCAAGGTTGGTAGTCTTTAGGTACAAGGATTGTAATGTCTTTATATTTTGAGTTTAGTGACTACAAAAGGATAGGCTAAAGGATCAAAATAATAAGTTTCCTTTGAACCTTGAAAGCTACGAGATACACATATGGGTCGAATCCTACCACCATGGATAACTTTTGTAACTTGGTTATAGACCCATTGAGTCTGAGATATCTTTTCTCCTCCCAAGGTAATGGTAGCATCCGGATTCTTAGTACCAATGAAAAGATAAACTTCGATGACTTTTAACTCCTCTGTCCATCAAAGTTTCTTGAGGTTGGTATCCATGCACCATATCTTGTCAGCATCGATGGTATAGATTCCTCCAGATGGACTCCATTTGATGCCCCATCCTCTATGCACCCTTGGGATAGGTGGTGCAAACACCCTATCCAAAATCATCATCACCCTTTTTCGAAACTGATAATTTGGTGACTGGCATGCATTTTCAAACATGATGGTGAACACCTGGAATTTTTGGTAGGCTGAATGAACATTTTCCTGTACCAGGAAAGTTCAGTCTTCAATACCATATAAAAACTCAAAACAATTTTTCTAGGTTCTTCTATCATTTCAAACATTCGTATCTTTCAACATCCAAACATCAATCTAAAAATCTCCCCAAGTTTTAACCTAGGCTCTGATACCAGTGTGAGGTCCCTGCCCCTTTTTGAGAGGAGCGGAGTACCTTTGATAGGTCTCCAATCCTGAAAAAGAAAAACCAACGGACATTGCCTTAGCTACTACGTAGCCACGAGCATGAACGGTTAGTGAAGGATTGGTCCTATCTCGCTATGGCGGAGTGTGACCACCATAACCCTATCTAAAAACTATCTATAATCAATTATACCTAAAAGTATAAATCTTAGAGTGACCAATGTGTGCGCTTTTTTTCCCATGTTTCAGAAGCACAGCCGCCAAGGTTTGTCTCTTTTAAGATTTATGACTTAAATAATTTCTAGCGTTGGAAAGTTACCCGACTCATCGGGTCTACCCGTCCATAGAATGATACCGTCGGGGTATCATTCTCCCACTTTCCACACCACACTCACCCTTCTTTTGTTATCTAATTACTACCACACTGTTTAAACATACATGTTCCTTTACTTTATTTATGATACTGGTTCGTTAAAACAGCCCTTCAAACAATATTACAAACAATAGTCAAACAAGAAGTCATCCAATTTTAAACCAACAACCCTTGGATTAGGTTCACTGAAGAATCTCTACTGGCGCTATTATGTCCGATCGGTATATACATTATTTATAAAAACCCTTATCCTCATGAGCGTCCCATACCGCTCGACAAGTACTCGTTGTGCTAATATGGACGTACTCTCGGCACAGCAACAACGGTGCCAATCTAGGCGTCATCCTCACGCCACGACAAAACAAAACTGTAGTATCCAACTGGGCTAATCTGGGTGTACTGCTACCACAGCATCAGCCGTGCCATCCTGGGCGTCATCTCATACCTCGGCAACTGCCACATAATGTCAGCGCTAATAAGTAGAGAGACTTGAGAGAAACCATACCGAAGGTTTTGGACAAACATTCTTTCCTATAGCAACCAGTTTAACCAGACAATCTTTCCTACTTGTCAAACATATGCCGAGTTTTTTGGGGTTAAGCCCCATGGTTTCGGTCCGTGTTTTTTTTTCATGAGGTAAATAATATATTTCTATAGTCTCGCATATGCAATGATGCATAACTTGAAACTGCAATACTAACCTCTACCATAGCTCCGATTGGTCCGATTGGTGGAGATATAGCATGTTCCGCAAGAGTTCCCCCGTTACTTGTACCGGATTCATGATTATTAGCGCCTTGTGTTCGAGCACGCTTTGGAGCCATTTTTTTTTGTACTACACTTATGTTCTACACTTAGAACTTTAAATTGATCAATTTTCCTAGTAGTCTCCTTGTTTCCAAAGAGAGTCTGTAATTTGAACCCTTGCCAACTCGGATCCACACTTAGTGTTGTTGTTCTACATCTAATTTCTATACATCAAATATTTGTTAATCTTAATTAATCAAAAATTAAGTGTGTAAACTACGAGTGAAAGTTTAGGATTGCATTACTTTTATGCATGACATTTCTAATCCAATTCTAACTTCCATTTCTATACTTCAACTAAATCAATTTTTAGTATTATTCAAAATTCTACTTAATCTAATTGACAATAAAATTGTTGAATGAGAATTTCATCATGTATAATAAGAATAAGATGAGTTTTCTTATGTATTAACTTTCAATTAACTATGCATAAGTTAATAGTGAAGATGTACTAACTAGAGAGAGTAGGTATACTTAGAGAGATTAAAGTAAGAGAAAACATATACACACATCTTTTCTAAAGTTAATTGAATCTTACTAATCCATTAGAAAATTAGAGTAAAAGAGAACACACACACATCCTTTTCTAAGAGAAAACATTCACACACATCTTTTCTAAAGTTAATTGAATCTTACTAATCCATTAGAAATATTAGAGTAAAACAGAACACACACACATCCTTTTCTAAGAGAAAACATACACACACATCTTTTCTAAAGTTAATTGAATCTTACTAATCCATTAGAAAGATTAGAGTAAAAGAGAACACACACACATCCTTTTCTAAGAGAAAACATACACACACATCTTTTCTAAAGTTAATTGAATCTTACTAATCCATTAGAAAGATTAGAGTAAAAGAGAACACACACACATCCTTTTCTAAGAGAAAACATACACACACATCTTTTCTAAAGTTAATTGAATCTTACTAATCCATTAAAAAGATTAGAGTAAAAGAGAATACACACACATCCTTTTCTAAAGCTAATTGAATCTCACCAATCTATTAAAGAGATTAGAGTAAGAGATAGCACACATACACACATATCCTTCTTAAAACTAATTGAATCTTACTAATCTAGTAGAGATATTAGAGTAAGAGATAAACACACACACACATAGCTAATTGAATCTTACTAATCTATTAGAGAGATTAGAGTAAGCGATAGCACACACACACATAGCTAATTGATTCTTACTAATTTATTAGAGAGATTAGAGTAAGAGGTGCACACATATATCATTCCTAAAGTTAATTGAATGCTTGCTTGATTAATACGTACCTTATTAGTCCACTAGAGTTTTTGCTCTCTTAGTGGTTTGTGGACGCCTTCTCTCTAAGAGAAGTGGCAGCACTTCGTGAGCACTATAGAGGCAATCTCTATGTCCAAAGTGTGAGCATGGATGCTCTCTTTATAGCTGAAAAGAAAACGTCCAACCTTTTTTTTCCAAAAAAAATTATTTTTTTAATTATATATATATATATATGTATGTATATATATATATATATATGTATATATATATATATATGTATATATATATATATATATATATATATATATATATATATATCCCAAAAATCATACCCGCGTTTTTGGTACCCTTGTGGTACCCATCAGCTTGACCACTTTGTCATTATCATCAAAAGATAAGGCCACACATGCCCCCCTCATTAAGATTAGTCAAGACTAGCCTCTCTTTTTCATGTGACAGTGTGTCCCACTTTGTCCTCTCCTATGTGAGTCCAGGTAAGTCCATGTGCCTTCATTTGTCATCCCTGTGTATTCTTTTGTCTTTGTAATTATTTTATTTATTTCCTTAATGATAATTTACTTTACATTTTTAAGCTAAACTTTACAGTTTTATTTTAACTTTACAGTAGTAAAAGAAAATTCTACAATCAGTAAATAAGTCTAGCAATAAGTTAGTTAGTGATTCATATAGCTAAACAAGTCAGAATTTTGTAGCATAAATTTTAATTTCTAGGTTTTCTCAACCTACGATTCATAATTTGAACTCGAATATCTTAAATAAGGAGTGATGGTTAAAAAAAATTCAAATGCGTAATAGAACTTGTGTGAAATTTGAAAGTAAAGACCTTACACTCCTTTCACAGAAGACTCAACAATGGCTGCATTTGTAGTGGAACCAGCATTTGCAGTGGAACCACCCTCTTTCTTCTTAGCCTCTTTGGCCTTCAACTTAGGACACGACTTGATCAAGTGATCATTAGCTTTACAGTAATGGCAACGCATCTTCTTTTTGCCCTTATCACTGGAATTTCCAGACGAATTGCTGCCAGCAGAAGCATTAGGAATAGAATTTTTGCCACTCACAGCAGAACCATAAGAAGTGGTTGCATTGCTGTTACTACCCTTTCTTTGAGAAGCAATAAAAGCATGTTCAACTGCATGCTGCCTAGTCCTATTTTTTTTTGAAAAGTGACTCTTGCAACAGCAATGTGCATAATGCATCAAGCTTGACAACTTCAGGATTTCCTTGGGTCATAAGTCTCCAAGTACTAGCAAAAGTCTGGTAAGAATCTCATAAGGCATCAAGAACAGTCTGCACAAGGGAACTGTCTGAAATGACTTCACCTGTAGAAATAAGTTCCTCATTGATATCCTTGACACTAGCAAGGAAAGTGTCCATATCATCTTCCTCATGCATAATCTTCGACTCCAGCTCTTTACGCAGCAAAGCAATTTTAGCCTCATTGCGGCTTGCATAAAGACCTGCTAGAATATCCCAAGCCTGTTTTGCAGATTTTGCTGAACGAATTTGAGGAACAATGGTGCGCTTCACGGACAACGCAATCAACGCATGATCCTGCGCATGCTTTACATCCCAACGAGCTTGTTCTGCCATAGGGAAAACATTTCTAATAGCAGCAATCCTTACAGGAAGACCTGCAACATCCTCAACATTGCCTACATCCTCAAAACCAGGACGTACATCAATGCCCTACACAATATTATAGACGCCCTTTGACACAAGAACATGTTGCATCATATAAGCCCACATAGGGTAGTTGTGTCCATCCAACCTGTCCTCAGCAGCAAACATCTTGAACACATCTGTGTTGTTGGCAGCCATGGTAAATGCTGCACCTGATGTGAAAACTGCCCGAAAATAGGAGAAACGGAGTGGGAGCAACACGTGCTATATAGCACAGACCGTAGAAGACTATGAGGCACCTGTTATGCAAAAAACGGCATTGACAAAAATTTTGCACAAAATGACGAAATAGCCTGTGCAGTATTGCCTGTAGTGGAAACAAAGGCCGAAATGAGCCCGAATCAAAAATCTGAGCAGACTGTGCTCTACGAGCTCACCCGAAATTTTTGTCGACCTGTAAACGCTTGCCAAAGCTCACTAAAATCAGAGAAAGTGAGCAGGCGTGTGCTAGAGCAGCTGGCGACTAGCCCGGGAGGATGCAACCTGCTCTGATACCAATTGTTGGAATTAGGGTTGTAGAGAAACGCACACAGCTTGGAGAAGACGAAGGAAGCTCAAGGCACACAATAGAGAGTGTGTTACTTAGTATGCAATGGAAAGATAGATAGCCTTAGAGTGATGGGCGTATATAGAATGCTCGGGGGAAAAAACCTCCTAAAGAGGGAAAAAATACCCCGGCGGTCCTAGTGTGTTCACACACATCACTACCACATGTATATGGTAGCAAGTCCAAGTCTAGCAAGTGCAGATACAGACAAAAGGTTCTTCTTGATCCCAAATACATAAAGTGCATCAACGAGTGTGAAAGAACTAGCATTTGTAGCAGTAAGCACAATCTTTCCAACTCCCTAAAAGGGATAAGAGGCATTGTTGGATCAAGTGACTGAATTCCCATGACAGATAGACTCAAGAGAGGTGAACAATTCACGATGTGAGGTAATGTGCTTTGTAGCACCACTGTCAAAATACCACATGTGAATTTGCAGCAAACTGACATGCATGCATCATGGATAGCAGGATTGTAAGTGCACTAAACGCCCATTCTACATTAACATCAGCATTACAGTCTCCTTTTATGCTGCATTTGTAGTGGAACCAGCATTTGCAGTGGAGCCACCCTCTTTCTTCTTAGCCTCTTTGGCCTTCAACTTAGGACACTGCTTGATCAAGTGATCATTAGCTTTACAATAATGGCAACGCATCTTCTTTTTGCCCTTATCACCAGAATTGCCAGACGAGGTGCTGCCAGCAAATCCGTTGGGAACAAAAGTTTTGCCACTCGTAGTAGAACGATAAGAAGTGACTGCATTGTTGTTACCACTCTTTCTTTGAGAAGCAATGAAAGCCTGTTCAACGGCACGTTGTCTAGTCCTTTTTTTTTTTGGAAAGTGACTCTTGCAATAGCAATGTGCATAATGCATCAAACTTGACAATTTCTGGATTTCCTTGGGTCATAAGTCTCCAAGTACTAGCAAAAGTCTAGTAAGAATATGGTAAGGCATCAAGAACAGTTTGCACAAGGAAACTATCTAAAATGACTTTACCTGCAAAAATAAGTTGCTCATTGATATCCTTGACACCAGCAAGAAAAGTGTCCATATCATCTTCCTCATGCATAATCTTTGACTCTAGCTCTTTACGCAACAAAGCAATTTTAGCCTCATTGCGACTTGCATAAAGACTTGCTAGAATATCCCAAGCCTGTTTTGCAGATTTTGTTGAATGAATGTGAGGAACAATGGTGCGCTTCACAGAAAACGCAATCAATGCATGAGCTTGCACATCTTTTACATCCCAACGAGATTGTTCTACCGTAGGCAAAACAACTCTAATAGTAGCAAGACATGCAACATCCTCAACATCACCTACATCCTCAGAACCAGGACGTACATCAATGCCTTGCACAATATTCCAGATGCCCTTTGACACAAGCACATGTTGCATCATATAAGCCCACATAGGGTAATTGTCCCTGTCAATATCTAATTCTCCTAAATGATTTTCTCATGTTAAACTGATCATTTAATATGGGGAAGTGCCAGGGGCGAAAGAGCTAGAATATTGGTTAAGCTAGCAGACCGGCCACAGTAGGGATCCAAAGGAGGGAAAATAGGGATACAAAGGGGGGTCCATCTGCAAAAGAGCCATGTGCAACAATGGGCTTAAAAGATCCTAAGGTTCAAAATACTAAGGTTCCAAAATTCAAAGGTTGTGTCCAAAGGTCAAGCATGGGGGGAATTGGATGCTTTGTGTGTGTCCCAAAAGTCTTTACAAATCCCTACATAGGAGCGGGCAAGCGTTGGGAGTAGGGGATGAGAGAGAAACACACACACACACACACACACACACACACACACACACACACACACACACACACACACACACACACAAGCTCCCTTTACACAAAGGGAATGAGGGACACATTTCAGCTCCCTAGCCCAGATGCCCACAAGGTGTACCCAATTCCTATTGGATGGCCTTGGAGGTGGACCAATGAGCATTAGGCTCGAGTAAATCTAGTTTAATTTATTAAAAAAAACATTTTGAGAACAAGATCCTTCTATTAGTTAATGAAAACTGCCCATAGGGCTACAACCACCTCTGCAAGAGAGGGCTACAACAAGCATGATGGGGAGACTCTCCCAATGAAAAAATAGCATACATACAATGAGGCTAAATCAAGAGATGGGAGGAGGGAAGAGCCACACAGGTGGACATTAGTGCCATCTGAGCACCCCGTGGACTATGGTGTAGAAAGGCCCAGGGCGCCAGAGTCGAAGGAAAGCCTCGAGGCTCTCCCGCATGCGGTCGGAGCTGCCCTGTAGTCCCTCAAGCTGTCCTCTGAGAGTATGGATAAGCTCTAGCCAAAAGTCACGAACAGTCTCTGCTGGTGGCACAGGGCGAGCCTCAAAGATGCGGAAACAATGGGCCCGCCAGATGAACCAAAGTGTCAGGCCACTGATGAGCTCCCAACACTCCTCTCTCTCACTGCACCACTCTTGTGGAGTAAGCTCTGTACAGACTGGACGCCCCCCCTGCATCACTATCATCCTGCTGGTGGAAGATAGCTCAAACTGAAGTTCCGCGCCCGTGAGGGTGGACCAAGCCGCTGCCCCCCAAGTGTACTGTCGAGCCGAGGAGAGAGTAGGCATCAACCGAAGAACTCGTAGCCACACGTGCTGGGGCGAGGGACAGTCCCAAAGACAGTGACAATGACTCTCCACCAAATGGTCACAAGCTGCACAAGTGGCCGAGAGACCACTATGCACTAGCCAGCTCCCTACTGCTGTGGCTCTATGTGCGACCAGCCACTGAAACAAGATGACTCGCCTCGGCTGTCTGGAGTCCCACAACCTCTCCCAAAAATCTGCCAAGAACTCGACTGTGAGACCCTCCTCTTGCCAATGACGTGCTGCAGCGGGGAGGGCCTCTCTCTGTGCTGCTAGTATATGCCGTCCAATCCGAACAGTGTACTGAAAGAAGGGGACTTTGGGTGGTCTGCATAAGAGAAGGGGTCCCTCCATAGCCACTCACCAGGATCCTACTGTACTCGTGCCAGTGGACAACACTCCCAAGCCCAAAGCCTCCAGTGTCCAGTCTCAACAGCTACTGGGTCAGGGTCTATGACGCAAGTCCTCCCACAGATGCCCACAACTCGGATCCTCTGAAAATAGCACTCTGCTACTTGCGGGGCCTCTACTGCAACTCGTTGTAATCGTCCCCCACCCTGAAGCTCGAAGAACAGGGCTGGGACAGTCTCTGAGCAGGCCCTGACTGAAATGAGAACCTCCAGTTGTGTGAAGGCTCCCATCCACCGGGGTGCTACTGGCTCGAGAGGCGTGAGCCACTCAGCTGGAACTGAGTTTGAGATGTCCTGACACATGCTCTGCATCCCTCTCATGCCCTGCTGGAAACCTTGTACCTCCTCTGAAAAACCTGTGAACTCTAGCTAGTCACCTAGAGAGCGGGTTGGACCTGCTGCCATGGGACCCCAGGAAACATGAGGTCGACTACCAACCAAGTGGCCTCTCTGAGTGCTAACCATGGGGTTTCAGACGAGGGGCTGCCATAGGTGCTCCTTCGTGCACATTGACTGTCACTGCTCCAGGCCACGCTGTAGGAGCTCCCAAGAACGAAGCAAACTCACAGCGAAACGATCCTCCAGTCTCCTGCTCAAACCAACTCGGCGCATCTCTGTAAAGATCCATCTGGTCGAAGGTTGCCAAGGGCCTCTTGACTCAGGCACCCTGGCATGAAGCCTCTGCAACAAGAACTCCTTCTAGGGCTCCTCACCTGGAAGAAGTCCTTTGACTATGAACTTCCCTAGAAGGTCTCTGCTCTGCTGTGCTGGATCAATGATCCCAAGCCCTCCCTGAGAACAAGGAAGCGTGATGACCGACCAAGCCACCTTGGCTCGGGCCATCTGAGTGTCACATCCTAACCAAAGGAAGTTCCTGATCAGCCTCTCTACTTGGCTGATACAAGAACTCGAGAAGATCCAGCAGGAGGTGATGTACGACATAGTCGCCAACAGCACCTGGTTGTTGGCAACTACTACTCTACCAGCCAGCGACAGACGTGTTGAGCTCCAATGTAACATCTTTCTCCTGATGGACAGGAGAAGAGGAGCAATCTACTGCTTGGGAGACAAGTCCAAACCAACCTGACAACCCAAGTATCGAACTGCAGTCCCTGGGGGAATCCACCTGAAACCCTCTCCTGGCATCCAATCTGGCATAGGAGCACTACCAACTGAGAAAGCCACTGTCTTTCTCTAGTTGATCAGTGCGCTCGATGCACAACAGAAGGTCTCCAGAGCCTGCTCACATCTGTGAAGATTGGCCTCCTAGCCATCTAAGTACAAAGCTGAGTCATCGACAAAATCAGCGTCCAGTAGCTCCTCTCCCCGAATAGGGAGTGCTAAGCCCCAAAGACCAACCTGCTGTGACACCAAAAATCTGCTCATCGCCTCCGCATAGAACAGAAAGAGAAAGGGGGCAAGAGGATAGCCTTGTCTAACCGAGCGTGTGAGCATGAAGCGTTCACCTCTCCCCCCTGCCAAAAGCACCTGACTGTGAGCCTGTCTGTACAAAGCTGACACCCCTCTGATCCAAGCATTTGAGAAGCCCATCCTACAAAGGGTGCCCTCTAGAAAGTCCCAGTCAACTCGGTCCTAGGCCTTCTCAAAATCGAGAAGAAGAATCACAAGGTCCTCACCACGGAGCCGTGCCAGGGCAGAAGCCTCCCAAAAAGTAAAGATGTTGTCAAGGATACTGCGTTCCTTGACAAAACCTGTCTGAGTCCCATGTATAAGGCTCTCTAAAAGTGGCTGAATCCTCAAACTCAGAGCCTTGGCAAGAATTTTGTAGGCTGAGTTGAGGATGGTGATGGGGTGCCACTGTCGAATCTCATCCAAGGAGCCACCCTCCTTGGGAATGAGGTAGATCAGGCCCTCACTCATGCTGTCAGGCATCAGTCCTGTGTGCAGAATACACTGAAAAGCACTACAAAGATCTGGGCCAAGCAGGTCCCAGTACTCCAAGAAAAAGCTGGGAGACAACCCATCCTCACCTGGACAGCTACCACGAGGGAGGGCCCTCAGAGTTGTGTGCAGCTCCTCAAGCTGAAGTGGCATCTCTAGCCTTTGGCGCATATCCTCTGTCACAAGACATGGCATCTGTGCCCAAACCTGCTCCCTGCATGCATCCTGCCGCTCTGACTGAGGCTCAGGCGACAGTAACTCATGGTAAAATTCAGTAGTGACTACACGCATATCCTCGGGCTCACAAGCAACTGACCCATCAGGCCTCCTCAACTGACTGACCTTGGCATGCGAATGTCGAGGCCCCACTGTCTCAAAAAAGCACCAGTCACTTTGTCACCCACCTGAGTCCACTGAGATTCTTGTCGATGGAAGGAAAACTCATGACGCCTCTCCTCTATGCTAGCAAGATCCTGTCGAGCCTGCTGTAACTGCTCCTCCAACCATGGACTGTCTGGATGCTGCTCCTGCATCCTCTGCAGTGAAGAAATGCCCCGTCTGAGACGTTGTTCCGCCTCTCTCGCTGCAGCCCGACGAGCCAGAGACTTCTGAAGAAAAAAGTGGCTAAGCTGAGCTAGGCCTGAGGCCACTTTGTCTGCAGGTGAATCTTGTCTGCCCATACCCGCCTCTACCCTCTCTCTGAGTGCTGAGTCCAACAAGACCCTCTCTGGGATGCGGAGCATCGTGCTCCCACTCCTCTACCTGTCTGCCACTGTGAGGATCACTGGTGCATGGCCCGAGAAGGAAGTCCCTGCCAAGATGCCCACTGAACCCCCCAAGTCACTGAAGTGGTCACTAGTGTAGAAGCGATCTATCTGCGATAGATTCACTCCTCCCACTCTGCTGTCCGATCTAGAGAAGGAAAGACTGTCTGGGGGCCTCACAAAACCTGAGTGCTGCCATGTATCTGAGACCCTCAAAGTCTTACAAAACCTCTCCCAAGCTGCCAACTCGACTCCATGCACAGTAGCATGGCTGCCACCAATCCTGTCAGAAGGGTCCTCCAACATGTTGAAGTCCCCTCCTATACACCAATGATCGGCCTGCGGCAAAGACTCAACAATCTGTGACCAAAATTCTGCACGAGCACTCGCCACATTGGGCGCATAGATGTTCAGGAAGCCCACAAGGCCACCCTGAACCTGCATAGTAATCCACTGAGCCCTGCCTGGCCTGCTGCAATGAGTCCGCAATAGTCATACATACCCCTCCCTAGATGCCTCCAGGTCCAAAAGTAGCTGACCAAAAGGTATCATACCCTCCACGCAAAATCTGACCACAACGCCGAATGCGGATCTCACATAGATGGTGATCCTGAAGCATAAGGAGATCAATCTCTCCTCCGACAAGGCAACGCTGAAGCTCCTGACGCAATCGGCCCCGCTGTCGCTGAAACTGGGGCCCACCTAGTCCCTGCACGTTCCATGAGACGATCCTCATGGGGAGCGAGAGAGAACAGATGCTGCCGCAGTAGCAAGACGGGCTATCTTCGAGGCAGGCTTGGATGGGGAGTAATCCGCATCCGAGTGTCCTCTAGATAGGCGTGACTGCAGTGAGTGTCTAGCCCAAGCCCAAGCAGAGCGAGCCGTATGTAACGCAACCTCCTCTGTCCAGGAGTGCTCATGAATGCATACATAGAAAGGCAAACACTGCGTATCAGCAAAGAAGTACACCACAATGTGTCTACATCCTACTGAGTCTGGGGTGTCACCGCAAACTTGGCCAATGGTCACAAAGTCTGCAGCATATCTGTAACTCCAAGTTCTTCCATGTGGTGAGAGAACTCTAAGACCTGTGTATGCAACCATCCCACCACTGAGTCAAGGGACCACTCTGTATCGGTCCTACCACAGAGGGGGAAGGAGAAACCAACTGCTGAGTCCAGGGCCTCTGTCCCCCTAGCGGCGAGGAACAAAACATGGACCCTGAAATAGGCTGCCTCATGGTCTGCTGCGGAGTCGCCGAGAAAACGAGTGAACCCGTAGTCGAAGAAGTCCCAGCGGCGTCTGATGTCAATGCTCGTCAGCCCACGAGGGATGGCTGCAATGGAGGATATTTGAATCTGCAGAGGGGGCCGCAAGAAGGGTTGACCCTCTCACGCTAGGCGACTCGTGGCAAAGGCGCTGCCAAGAGATCTCCTAGCCGCCAGAGAGGGACCAGTCGCTTGAGCCGACTGAGGAACTGGAGCATGAGGAGGAGAGGGAGGTGGGGAGAGTGGAGGAGAAGAGGGGCGAGATGGGGCAACAGAGGTAGAGGGGCCGGGTGGAGAGGCGATGGGAGCAAAAGGCGGGGAGGATGAGGCAAAGGGAGGGAACTCTGGGGGGGGAGCGGCTGTCGAGGGAGAAGTGGAGGTGGAGGCTGGCGTAGGGATCTCCTCCTACTCAAGAGGACCAAAACGGTTCCCCGTGGGAACCCACTGCTGCTGAGTAGGCACCTGAGGGCCACGCTGAGTGCCAAGCTGACACTGTGGCCCTTGGCGTCGGCGGCCATGGGCCTGCTGCCATCCCTCCTCCGCTAGAGCCCCAGGCTCGGAGGGTGGCTCTACATCTGTACGCTATGCCGCTGGCTGTGGCTGCGGGCCAGCCTTGGCAGGCTGGGGCTGAGACTGTGGTGCAGGTCGCGGCCTCCTCCGTGGACAGGCCTTCGCTAGATGGCCCATCTGGCGGCAAATGAAGCACTGATTCGGGAGGCCCGAGTACTCCACACTCTGTGGAAACCAACCCCCACTCACCCGAGGTATAAGGATAACCTTCAGGAGCGTGTGGGTATCTCTGACCAAAACTCGAACTGAGGGAATGCCAGCCTCCTTGGCAGCTACTGATGCTGCCGTGCGAGGTGTCTATAGGACAGTCCCAATGGCGGAACTGATCCTGGAAAGAAGTGGTAGGTACTCCCTCCATAAACCCGGAAAGCAGACTGAGATGGGGATGTCTGCCTCCTCTACTAGAACATCCGAAGCTCGGTCAAAACCATGTCGCCACTGTCGAAAGTGGGCACATGAGGCTCGAATGGCCAGTGGACTCATAGCTATGACCTTGGACGCCATCTCGGAGGACTCAAACTCGATCTGATAGTAACCGTGTCCAAGAATCTGGACATCCAAAATCTTTCCCACCTCTGCGAGAAGGTGGGCCTGGAGAAGGTCTCGCAGCTCTCCTCTGCTAGGTTGGGTGCCGAGAATCTTGCAGATGACCGAGGTCGCCTGCAATCGCTCTACCTCGGCGGCAAGGCTCGCTTGCTCTGTAGGCGAGAGAGCAAGTCGAATGGTGGGCTCAGCGGGGTCGGGCGAGGGGGCTTCAGGCGAGTCCCTCTGTGGCAAAGCTGGAGCCTCCATTTGTGTCTACTACTGTGGCGTAAGAAGAGGACGACGGGAGGGTGCTGCAAAAGGGCGCGCCAACACTGCTCCAAGGAGTAACCGAGGCGGAGGGCCCAAAATGATGGGTGAATGGGCCGAGTCGGGAGGGGGGGGGGGATAAAACGGGTTGGGGCTGAGGGCATGCGACGCCAGCAGGGGCTGAGGCTGAGGGTGTGCAACGGCAGCAAGGGTTGAGGGCGGGCGGACTGGCAAGAACAGGGCAGCGCGAGGGGGGGCAGCGGGGGCTGAGGGCAGTGCGAGGGAGGGCAGCGGACAGCACGCCCTAGTTTAATTAATTTAAAAACACTTAAATAAAATAACCAATGAGAATTAAGCTCTCTAGAAGACAATTGGACAGTCTCCCAAGGGGTCCAATGAGAAATTAGTTGCATTTATAATTACATAAAGCTCTCACAAAAGGGGAAAGGGGGACACATGTCAGAAGGCTATCATTTATACTGCTTAATTATCATTGTCTAGCCCTAGGGAGGTCCAATGAGACAGTAGCATGAGCAAATAGCAAGAGGGGTCGACCAAGAGAGAGAGGGGGCTGATTTTTGCAAGGCATTATCACACACACACTCACACATCTCATGTGTGAAGTAAAGAAGACTCTCTCTCCTTCTCAAGCTTTAATGGAAAGCTTACCACCTACTCCAAGCTTGTGAGAAGGGAGGCCTACACCAACAACTCTTGGCTTTGTGATGAAAATCCAACCAAGAGCCAAGCTTCAATGCATGCCCATCTCCTCTGCCATGCTAATTACTAAGCTAAGCTATGCTAATATGAGTGATTATGTGAGGAGATGTACATCTTTCTCGTAAGAATACTTCTTCTTCCTCTCAATCTACTCTTATACCCCGCTAGCTCTCACCATCTTCGAAGGTGTGTGAGGTCTTGGGTCTGAGACCGGAGAGAATTGATGTTGTGTTTGATAACTGTTTTGCTTAGTGCATGAAGCTTTCATCTTCATTGCACTAGCTAGTCTTGAAGGAACACAAAGAATTGTATTGTACAATGTCTCTCTTGATGGGAGAAACCATAATACAAAGCCTTTTGGAGGGGGGACTGGCTCCATGTAAATCCAGTCCTCAACTGTTGTCAATAGCTTAATTTATCTCTCTTATGAAAGTATTGTTCATGCTATCTAACTAAGTGTTATGCTTTTTGTTGCTCTCCCTCCACCCAAGCACTCTTGTAATTCTCATTAGGAATTTATTCTAATGAAATGCCACTATGTTCATACTAATTTCCGCTGCACACAAGATTTTAGGCCATTAAAATTTATAGTCCCCATCCAACCCGTCCTCAGCAGCAAACATCTTGAACACATTTGAGTTGTTGTTAGCCATGGTAAATGTTGCACCTTATGTGAAAACTGCCTGAAAAGAGGAGAAATGGAGCGGGAACAACACATGCTATATAGAACAAACCGTAGAAGATTAAGGCACCTGTTATGCAAAAAATGGCACTGACAGCAATTCTGCACAAAATGACAAAATTGCTTGTGTAGACCTGTCTGTAGTGGAAACGGAGGCCGAAGTGAGCTCGAATCAGAAATCTGAGCAGACTTAGCTCTACGAGCTATCTCGAAATATTTGTCGACCTGCGAATGCTCGCCAAACCTCATTGAAATCAGAGAAAGTGAGCAGGCGTGTAATGGAGCAACTGGCGACTAAGCCTGGGAGGATGCAACCTGCTATGATACCAATTGTTGGAATTAGGGTTGCAAAGAAACGCACACAGCTTGGAGAAGACGAAGGAAGCTCAAGACACACAATAGAGAGCGTGTTACTTAGCGTGCAATGGAAAGATAGATAGCCCTAGAGTGATGGGCATATATACAATGCACGGGGGAAAAAACCTCCTAAAGAGGGAAAAAATGCCCCGGCGGTCCTAGTGTGTTCACACACATCACTACCACATATATATGGTAACAGTCTCATCATGTGTTGCTATGACATCAAAACCTCTCGCTCTCTCTCTCCAAGTCTTGGCCAAGTGGATCTTTAAACTCTATTGGAATTCTTCTTTTTTGGTGGGTTGGAACTGTGTGTGTGTGTGTGTGTGTGTGTGTGTGTGTGTGTGTACATTGTGTGATGCGTGAAAGCGTCCAAAGTTTGGATTTCCTGAATCTCTTTAAAATAAAGTATGAAAGTAAAGTCACCCATCAAGTTTGAGGGATGGAGTTTCTTTATGGGGCCTTCAAAGGGGAAAATCAAGCCACTCCTTAAATGACACATAGATGCCTCAAGGTTCCCTCTCTCTCTCTCTCTCTCTCTCTCTCTCTCTCTCTCTCACACACACACACACACACACACACACACACACACAAACACACACACACACACACACACACACACACACACACACACATTGATGCCCCATGCAAGGGTGTAACATATTTTCAACAAATGTGCCCCTCCTCTCTTCACACACACACACAAATACACACATTGATGCCCCATGCGAGGGTGTAACATATTTTCAACAAATGTGCCCCCTCCTCTCTTGGCATAGCATGTCCTCACGAGTGAGAGAGTGATCGTGGATGTATTGGGCAATCAACTTTTCTATGTCCTTTCATTTTGAAGATATTTGAGATTCCCAATGTTTACAATAAACCAAGGTTGAGTGTATTTTTAATGATAAAGTTGTAAATTTTCAACTAAATTTCAAGCTTGTCTTGAAGAAAATCATCAAAATTCTGCAAGTATTAGTGTAAATACCATCAATTCTTTAAATTGTGACCTCAAATTCAAAAGGGTTTTTTTTCAAATAGCAGAACTCACAATCGTCAGCGGATTATATCAGCAAATCCACATGAATTTTCTTGTACCATTATTTATTATAAAATTTATTTTGCTGATTTTTTTTTGGCAAGCCCTATTCGTCGAGCTCTCTCTCTCTCTCTCTCTCTCTAGAAACACACTCATGTTCTTTCACATTAGATGTAGGTAGTGCCAATTCGACTCCGAGACCATTCGACTCTGGCCTTTTGCAAAAAGTTACAACATGCAACATGTACATCATGCATGTGTACATCCGAGGAACTCAAAGGACGATGACACATGGAGGTACCAAGTGCGAGGTTTTAACTCAACATTATACGATACATGAAAGATGCAAAAGTTTGACATTTTTTTGAAGCTCGAATATCGAATTGAGTCATACTTCAAATTTAAGGGTTAGGTGTTCGACTCTGGCCTTTTGCAAAAAGTTACATCATGCATGTGTACATCCGAGGAACTCAAAGGACGATGACACATGGAGGTACCAAGTGCGAGGTTTTAACTCAACATTATACGATACGTGAAAGATGCAAAAGTTTGACATTTTTTTGAAGCTCGAGTATCGAATTGAGTCATCCTTCAAATTTAAGGGTTAGGTGTGTATTTGTTTAGAAAGAAAAGGAGAGTTCTTTATGAATAGCCTTCAATATGCAAACATTGAGATCAAGACTTGTCAGATAGATCTTTTATATATGTTTGGATTGTTCTTATGACAATAAAAATTCTCTTCTTTTTCCTCCTTCCCTCTCTCTCTCTCTCTCTCTCTCTCTCTCTCGGTAATCTTGTTGTACTCAGAGGTTAGAAGCATGGTACCTTCTATTCCATGCATGTGTCAGATGTTGGTCATGATTACATATCTATAGCTGAACTGCCGTCTACTAAGTTGTGGCATTGCCGGCTAGGTCATATTAGCCAAAAAGAAATGAGAACTCTGACTCGTTTTGGCTACTTACATGTCTTGTCTTATGTTGACTTTACTGTTTGTGAGCACTGTATCTATGCAAACAGACTAGGTCCGTGCACTTACCATCGGGTCAAAAGCGAGCTGAACCTCTAGATTTAGTACATAGTGATGTTTGTAGTCCTATATCAACCAAATCTCTAGGGGGGGGCAGCTATTTTGTGACATTCATAGATGACTCTACTCAAAAGGTGTGGGCATATCCTTTGAAACATAAGGATCAAGTTCTTCCTGTGTTCCAAATTTTTTTGGCACTCGTTGAGAATCAGTCTGGCAAGAAACTCAAGAGGTTGTGGACTGACAACGGTGGAGAGTATGTCTCCAAGGAGTTTGACAATTTCTGTGCTAAAAGGGGGATTAAAAGACAGTTTATTGCACCATACACACCAGCTCAGAATGGAGTTGCTGAGCGCATGAATTGTACGATTCAGGAAAAGAGTCACAACCATGCTTTCTAGGGAAAATCTCACACAAGGCTTTTGGGCAGAAGCCGTCTTGACCGCAGTGCACATTATAAATCATTCGCCTAGTACGCCATTGAATTATGAGATTCCAGAAGAGTTATGGTCTAAACGTAAGTCCCACTATGACCATCTACGTGTTTTTGGTTGTGAAGCTTATGCTCACGTGCCTAAATAACTTCGACAGAAGTTAGAGCCAAAGTCACACAAATGTATTTTCATTGGGATATGGTGCAGATGGAGAGATGGGATATCGTCTCTGGCACCCGGAATCTCGTCGAGTCATCCGTAGTTCATATGTGATCTTCAATGAGTCAAAGATGCATAAACAACCTATCAAGGAAAGAGAGATTCGGAGAGTCACTTTTGAGGATGTTGCCTTAGAGACAGTGAAATCAACTCAGTGGGCTAGTGATGGTACCTTCCACTAGCAATGCTCCAGAGGGAGCGGATAGCAATGGTCAAAGAGTGAGACGGTCTACTAGAGTCTCTCGTCCACCTGCGCGTTTCGAGCCAGGTCTTGATTACATCATGTTGACTGATTGCGGTGAGCCAAGCTGCTACCAAGAAACCATGATGACGGATGATGTGGTGAAGTGGAAGCAGGCTATGGAATCTGAGTATAACTCGATTCTGGCTAATGACGCTTGGGACTTGGTAGAACTGCCAAATGATGCAAAAGCTTTACCTTGCAAATGGGTTTACAAGAAGAAATTTACCTCAGGTGATCCAAATCCAAAGTACAAGGCTAGACTTGTAGCCAAAGGGTTCAAACAGCAAAAGGGAGTCGATTTTGATGAAATCTTCTCGCCTGTGGTCAAGATGACAACGCTGAGAACCATACTTGGTCTTGTAGCGATTGAGGACATGGAAATTGTCCAAATGGATGTGAGGACAACATTTCTTCATGAGGATCTTGATGAGGATGTTTACATGCAGCAGCCTAAAGGGTTTGTTAAGAAGAACGCATCTCGTGAGGAGCTAGTATGTAAGCTCAAAAAGACACTTTATGGCTTAAAGCAAGGTTCAAGGCAATGGTATCATAAATTTGATGCATGTATGAGGTCTCAAGGCTATAAAAGGAGAGAAGAGGATCGCTGCTTGTACACAAGAAAGCTAGATGATGGCTCGATGATCATTCTAGTTTTGTATGTTGATGACATGCTTATAGCTGGGAAATCCATTGTGGAAATTGCCAACTTGAAGAAAACACTTAGCAATAATTTTGCAATGAAAGATTTGGGAGATGCTACACACTTTCTTGGCATGCGAATCAAAAGAGATCGCAAACGTCGTATTCTTGAGTTATCTCAGGAAACATACATTGAGAAAGTTTTGAAGCGTTTCAATATGCAGGGGGGGAAAGCATTGAGTACCCCAATGCAGGCATTCTTGAAACTCAGCGAGGAAAATGCACCCAAATCTGATGCTGAGCGAGTTGAAATGGCTAAGGTACCATATTCTTTGGCAGTGGGCAGTCTCATGTATGCTATGGTGGCCACAAGACCAGACATTGATTTTGCAGTGGGAGTGGTGAGCCGATATATGGCAAATCCTGGCTGCAAGCATTGGGAAGCAGTGAAGCACATTCTTAGGTACCTCAAAGGTACGATCGGCAGGTGTTTACGCTTTGGGAACAGTGATGCATCCATCGTGGGTTATGTGGATGGAGACTATGCAGGTTGTGTCGACAATAGGAGATCGGCCTCTGGCTATGTCTTCATATTTGCTGGAGCAGCGATATCCTGGAAGTCATGTCTTCAAGATTGTACGTCGTCTTCCACTACGGAATCAGAGTACATTGCATTGTTGGATGCAAGTAAAGAGGCTGTATGGTTATCTCGCTTAGTCAGAAATCTTGGCATTGATGAGACTCCAGTGATATATTGTGATAGTCAGAGTACTCTTGCATTGGCAAGGAATCCCGTGTTTCACTCCAAATCGAAACACATTGAAGTCAGGTATCATCTCATGAGAGATTTCTTGGCCAAAAAGCTCATTGATTTGGTCAAGGTACACACTGATGACAACCCAACAGATGCTTTGACGAAAGGCTTAGCTTTGGAGCGGTTTACACATTGCAGTGAGTTGATGGGTATAGATTGAAGCCACTAGATTGCTTCACGGTTGCACATACCAGGTCACTTGGGCCGTGTTTCCTTCAAGTGGGAGTTTGTTGGGATTTAGGCCAACTGGCCGGACATCCCACTTACTAACCCATCTACTAACTTAACCATTATACACTTAATTTTTAATACAACAGAATAAGGAGTTGCAACAAGATAACGTTGTTGTGCGCTCCACCCAAAGTAGGTCTCTCTCTCTCTCTCTCTCTCTCTCTCTCTCTCTCTCTCTCTCTCTCTCTCTCTCTCTCTCTCTCTCTCTCTCTCTCTCTCTCTCTCTCTCACACACACACACACACACACACACACACACACACATTGATGCCCCATGCGAGGGTGTAACATATTTTCAACAAATGTGCCCCTCCTCTCTTGGCGTAGCATGTCCTCGCGGTGGTGAGAGAGTGATCGTGGATGTACCAGGCAATCAACTTTTCTATGTTCGTCATTCCATTTTGAAGATATTTGAGATTCCCAATGTTTGCAATAAACCAAGATTGTGTGTATTTTTAACGATAAAGTTATAAATTTTCAACTAATTTTCAAGCTTGTCTTGAAGAAAATCGACAAAATTTTGCAAGTATTAGTGTAAATACCATCAATTCTTTAAATTGTGACCTCAAATTCAAAAGTTTTTTTAATAAAAATAGTAGAACTCACAATCGTGAGCGGATTATATTAGAAAATCCAAAGGAATTTTATGGTACCATTATTTTTTATAAACTTTATTTTGGCAAGCCCTATTCGTCTCTCTCTCTCTCTCTCTCTCTCTCTCTCTCTCTCTCTCTCTCTCTATACCCAACATCGACGGAGGTTGCATCAGAGGATTTGGATCACTTTGGCCCAACATGCACGACGCCCGGTCAAGCTATTGACCATGGAGGAGATTGATGAGATCCGCCAGCGACGACCGATGCTGGATCTTTTGTGATCTATGATTTAGCTATTCCACCTAGCTGGATCGTTTGTGATCTATGATTTACCTATCCCACCTATCTGCTTAGATCACACCTAGCTGTTTTAGATTCCATAGCATTTTATTCCGTCATTTTATTTTGTCATTGTCATTTTTGTTACTCTGACTTTGTATCAGATCCAACACATTGTACCTTTCTGGTCTCATAGGTCATTCTGGCCTTCTGAAGACGTTACTATAACGTTTCATTTCATTCCATCTCTCTCTCTCTCTCTCAACACGCTCATGTTCTTTCACATAGTACCAATTTGACTCTGGCCCTTTGCAAAAAGCTACAACATGCAATGTGTACATCCCAGGAACTCGAAGGATGATGATACATGGAGGTACCAAGTGTGCGAGCTTTTAACTCAACATTATACGATACATGAAAGATGCAAAAGTTTGACATTTTTTGAAGCTCAAATATCGAATTGAGTCATCCTTCAAATTTAAGGGTTAGGTGTGTATTTGTTTAGAAAGAAAAGGAGAGTTCTTTATGGCCTTCAATATGCAAACATTGAGATCAAGACTTGTCAAAGCAGTCTTTTATATATTTTTGGATTGTTCTTATGACAATAAAAATTCTCTTCTTTTTCCCCCTTCCCTCTCTCTTAGTCTCCCCCCCCCCCTCTTCTCTCTCTCTCTCTCTCTCTCTCTCTCTCTCTCTCTCACACACACACACACACACACACACACACATACACACACAAAAGTTTTGAGTTCTAGACTTGTCGGATAGATGTTTGGGATCTCTCTCAGTGAATAAGAAGAGAATACTATAATAATCTTTTAGTGCAGTAGATTGGTTATCATAGTTCCCTCTTAAATACCACGTCTTAACTTCAAGACTCTTCAGATAGAGCGTTGAGGTCTCATGATGGGTTCCTATAACATTAAAACCTCTCCTCTCTCTCTCTCTCTCTCTCTCTCTCTCTCTCTCTCTCTCTACATTGTGTGATGCATGAAAGCGTTCAGAGCTTGGATTTCCTGAATCTCTTTAAAATAAAGTATGTGTTAGGAAATAAGACGTAGCTAAATAGATAATTGAGTAGATTACTTAATGGAGAGAGACAGATTTACATACACGAGATTATAGAGTAGAGAGAGAGAGAGAGAGTACACATGATATACGTGGTTCACCCAATGTGGGCTACGTCCACGGGAAAGTAGCCACTCAATGGCTTTAGTACTTCAAAACAAGAAGTAGTTTACAAAGGGATTATACCCTTAATGGAGCTCCCGCCTTGCTTCACTCTCACCACCTCACACTCACCTTGTTGCATCAACTTCACACTATGTAATGTGTGTAGAAATGACCTCCTTTTATAGGCCAAAAGTGTTGCCCTCTGTCATGAGAGGCAGCCATGTGTAGCCGCCCTTGTGTAGATAAGTCCAAATCGGACCCTTCAATCCGCCCATGTGTGGCCGCCTTTGAGAAGACAAGTCCGCTTTTGAATTCGGCCACCGGCCCTTGACTTCCGACCACCGGCCAACTGACCGGTTGTTTTCCGACCACTTTTCGGCCGCCGTCCGGCCGTGATATTCTGGTGAAAGAAAAAAAAAAACAAATAACTCAAGCGTGCGAAACGACTCCATAGGATTTAGCAAAAAAAATGATGGGTGTCAACAAAAGCTGGTAATAATAGAGAGGGGAGGAGTACCACCAAACGCGTTTCGCTCTTAAGAGCTCATCAATGGTGGTGGTGCTGGCAAAGTGTGTTTGTAAGGGAGGAGGGGAAGGTAGGGGTTTATAAAGGGTGCTTGGTTGAGATTTTTTTTGATAGCTAACAATATTTTTGAAAAGAGTGGAATTAAAGATTGGGTACCAGGGTACATGGAGAGGAGTGAAATTTAAAACTGGGTACTAAGGTACATGGAGAGGAGTGGAATTTAAGACGAGGTACAAGGAGAGGAGTTAAGAAGAGTTAAGGTGATTTTAGGTGTAGGTCAAAATCCAAGGTACCAGGGTACAAAGTTGAGAGAGGAATTTTTTGGAAATACGAGGGTGGGATAGAAATGAGAATGAGGGGCTACTATAGGTGAGAAGGACAGTATGCCAAAATTAAAGTGGTTACACCTTTATGAAGGTGGCATAAAAAGAGTTTAAAAGGTAAGACTAGGGGAGGGGTTCAAATGTCTCCAAAATTTTGAGACACATAGAGAGAGAGAGAGAGAGAGAGAGAGAGAGAGAGTAAAGTGAAGGGAAAAGATGTAATGAAAACTAACAAATGGAGAATTTTTAGGAAGCCAATAGAGTGGGTAGGGGTGGTGTGGAAGGCATAAAGAGTGGGGTAAAAAAGTTTGTATCAAGGTGGGTGTACGCTATGTACCAGAAGGCTATGAATATTGGGTCCGGAGGTCCAGCAGATGGTAGGTCTAGGGAGGTGGGAAAGATTGGCATTGAGTTGGTAGGCTTTATAAATGGGATTGCTAATACATTGGGAGGGAAGCATTTTTCTAATGGTGGGTGTGAACTAAATTTTGAGCACGGTGGGTGGATTTTTTGTTATTTTGTGCGATGGTAAGAGGAGTGAAGTGCGATTGAGGTAAGAGGCTTTGCAAAAAACTTTTAGAAGAAAGTTGGTTGGGTAGCCCTTAGCCCGAAGGCGTAGGTAGAAAAGGTTGCGGAGGTGGATGTATCCCTTCATAGTTGATTCCCGAATAATATACCTTTTGAGCTTTGAGATGATGAAGGCAACCTTTTGATGGGTAGGGTGCCAGGAGATCCAAGGGATGTAGTTGTAGGCATTCAAAGGTTTTTGATAGCAGTGGGAGTCCAAGAGGCTAGATGAAGTGAAGCGGGTACCTTTAAAGAATTCAATGTTAAGGATAATGGCATGGGTATGGGAGATGGTACTGAAAATTTTAATGTGCTCTTGAAGAGGTTCACCATAAGAGTTTAAGAGATGGGTAAGGATATTACGGGATCCCGTCCATAATCCAAAAGCATCATCAACATAACGTTTGAAATAGAGGAGGTTAGGGTTGGGTAAGAGGGGGCAAGAGGTTTCCAAGTGATAGAGGAAGAGACAAGCATATACCACGGCAAAGTTTGAGCCCATGTCGGTGCCTTTGGTTTGTTTCCAAAATTTTCCTTTAAAAGTGATGTAATGATGGGATAGGATAAGGGAGGCAAGGGAGAGGATAAAATGGGTTTTGTGAGGGTCAAAAACATGAGAGATGGTAGATTTGAGTGCGGTGAGGCCTTGAATGATGGGGATGCTAGGGTATAGGGCTTCTACGTCAAAAGTAAAAAGGAGGGTGTTAGGTGGAAGGGGGAGTTTGTCTAAGTTTTGGATTAGGGTGAGGGAGCTTTGTAGGTGTTGCTTTTGGCAAAGGAGGATTGGATAGAACTTAGAATGGAGCCAAATAGAGGCTTTCTCAAAGAGGTAACCTTTATAGTAACATATCGGTCGAGAGATGATGGATGGTTTATGAAGTTTAGGGATGAAATAGATAGGACAAGGTTTAGGGGGTTTGTTAAGGGGGGAGCGGATAAAGTTGCGTTCAATAGAGGGGAGGGAGGAGTAGCGGAGTGTGACAGATGAAAGAAGGGAAGCTAAGAAGGCAAAAGGGATGTTAAGGCAAGGCTCATAAGTGGAGCGGTCATTGAGATGTGAGAGGGCATCTTTCTCATACCAATCTAATGGTAGGATAACAACACCCAGGTTTTTGCGGCAGGTTTTATGATTATTGAAGGGTCTAGGGAGAGGCTAGATAAAGCTTCAATGACAAAACGAGGTCGTTTTGAAAATGGAAAATTGCAAGCATTCAAAATGAGGTTAAAGTTATGTTGGTTAGAGGACTAAATATGGTTAAGGTTGGGATTTAAAAGAGATGGTTGTTAAAGTGGGTTGGTTTCCTTAAAAGGAGAGGGGTTGGAAGGTTTAAGGTCTTTGAAGAAGAACTTAAGGTTGAGATTTCTTGATAAATTGTAGTGTGAGTTGAGGAGCAAGAGGGCGGAAGGGTTTGGAGGGGGAGGGATGTATTTTAAGCCTAAGGCTAAGCAACGCCTTTCAGAGAGGGAGAGAGCTCGAGGTGCCAGATTGTGGATTTTAAAGTTAGAGATATCGTGCTCCAAATTTGAGACTTGGTATTTGCTAAAGAGAAAGAGTTTGTAGCCTTGTGGATTAGTGAGTGGAAGCCACATCTTTTTTCTTTTTCTTCCTTCGTGAAGTGGGGGCTCAGGAGTGGCTTTTGAAATCCATAGATATGGGAGGAGGCGGGGGTTTGGAGAAGCAGAGGTGTACCCAAGTGTATGGGTGGCTAAACCCTAATCCCTCCTCCCTTTGTCTTTTCCCGAGTGGTTAGCCTTGTGGTGGGTGGTATTATTACGGGAGTGATCCTTATTGTGCGGGTGCAGGTAAGGGTGGTTGATGATTTTTTGTGGTGGAAAAGAAGAGGAGGAACCAAGGGAGATGGGTGTAAGTTTGAAGGTGAAAATTTTGGTTTTTTAGATAAAGGGAAAGGTTTTTCAAGGGCGGGTTTGTAGGATGGTTGAGGAGGCCGTTTAATGAGGGTTACATAGGAGGGTTGGGGATAGGGTTGGTGGTGGTGGGGGGGGGGGGGGGTGTTCTAGGAGGTAAAAAAGGTTTTTTAGAATATGGATGGGTGGATTTTTTGGGGGGTAATGAATGGAATTTTTCTTTGGTGGGGAGGCTTAGGTGGGGAGGCGGGAGGGGAGGCTTGAGATGTGGGGGGTAATGAATGGAATTTTTCTTTGAAAATTTGTTCTACAAGCTCTTTGATGGTTTGCTCCTTGGGGAGTGAGAGTAATTCTTCTTCAATGTTGTTAATGGCCTTTTTGTGGGCAAGTTTAGCTACATCCTCTTTTGTGGTGGCAAGGTGTGCATTTACAACATGGGTTTGAATATCCAAGAGGAAGCTATGGAGGGATGCGGTTTTCCATTGTTGTAGCTTGAGGCCCCAAGCATGCTTGGGGACTAAGGGGATAGAGACCTGGAGGAGCTTAACAATGAGATTGTTGAGCCGTTCTTCTACTAAAGCATGATAGCCGTCGAGGTAGGTTTGTAGATTATTAATGAGGATGGTTTGTGCTTGTACCAATGCTTTTGTGCAATCTAGTTGATATCTTATGGTAAGTGAGGTAAATTTAGCATTGAGAAAGGCTTGAGCTTGTGTATCCTCTAGGGATAGTTTGGGTGGCTTCATACATAAACTATTGGGTGCTCTTTGATTATTAAGAAGATCTTTGAGGTGATTAAGGAAGCTTTTAGCTTTACCTAGTTTACCATAAAGTTTCTTATATTCGAGAAGAGAGTTGGAGATAATACCCTCGAAGTCTCAAGGTTGCTTGAGGTGTGGAAGCACTTCTTCATTGGGATGGGGGTTGATCGAGGATAGGCCACCATGTTGAAGGGTTGGAAGATTGCCGGTTTGGAGTGGATTGGTTGTAGGCAAAGAAGGGGTGTTTTCATTATGGTTTACATCATGACTTCCTTTTGTGAGCACCGAAGAGAAATCAAAGGACTCCTCCGGAAGTTGCTCCAATTCTTCCGTGATGTTCTCATAGGGGTTGGTTGTAGCGTCTTCTTTGTTTGTCGGAATTGGAGTCAAGGTGGCCGGACGAGACGCCGAAGTCTCTGCTCTTGCATACGCGGCAGCCGAAATGAAGTCGGGGAGTGAAGGGCCAATAGCCACCGAGGAGGAGAGATCCGAAGTGAGGTTAGCTTGAGGTTGTGGTGGAGTTAAATTGTTGGTATCCATTGCGTTAGAGAGGGTAGCCCCAAGTTTGTAGGGTAGGGCTTCCGAAGGTGGCGGTCTCGGGGATCAGTGGGTAAGGGTAAAAAAAAAGATAGGTGCAGTGATTTAGTGTGCACTGTGTCGGGCCCAATTGTCAAAGTTAGCTAACAAAAGCACAATAGGAGAGCATGAATAGGGCTTAAAATGTAGGTGTATGTATGTGCTAATGCGCAGGTAAGGCCTCCATTTCTTTCGAGATTAGGCGGTAGCAGTAGGCGACGTCCTTGTCAGGGCTTCTTCAAGCCTTAGTTTACCAAAAGAATTCCAATTCTTCCGTGATTTAGGCGGTAGCAGGCGATGCCCACTATCAGCGCCTCTTCACCAAAGGAATCTTCTGAGGATGGAAGTCACAACAGAGGCTGAGAGGGGATTTTTGCTGAGATCGGCTAGCTTAAACAGTTTGAAGAAGAGTGAGCGTGTGCTAGGCATTGTATGATGCAAGCACTGTGTGATGCAAATTAAGCTAAGACAGGGGAGGTGTGGCGGAGCTGCCCTAAAGTTTCCCCTGATTTTTTGCCGTGAAAATTTTGGTTTCTGGCGAGAGATTTTCCTTCACGCACGATGGCTTCTCCTCATAATGGGGGCCTTACAAATGTGCGCTTTTACCACAGAAGATTACAAGGTAAATCAGGCTCCATACTTAACAATCTCCCACTTGGAGACTGATCTTAAAACCAAACCTGTGAGGACTGCTTTCCATCCTGGCTTCTTATCCTTGAATGCCGATTGAGGATGAGCAAAAGCTCAACTTCTCCTTGTTGACCACCTTTGTAAACATGTCTGCAGGATTTTCACTTGTATGCACCTTTCCTAGCTTTAGCTGTCCCCCTTCCAAAAGAGTGCGTATGAAGTGATATCTCACCTCAATGTGCTTTGTCCTTGAATGAAAGGCTGAGTTCTTCACAAGATGGATAGCGCTTTGGCTATCACTATACAAGACACAATTGTCTTGTTTGAATCCAAGCTCTTCTAAGAATCTGTGAAGCCACATAATTTCTTTGCTTGCCTCCGTCATTGTTACATACTCTGCTTCCGTGGTAGAAAGTGAAACCACTTTCTGCAGCTTGGAAGCCCAGTACTGCTGTGCCTCCAACCATGAACACATAGCCAGTAGTGCTCCTTCAAGTATCTTTGTCACCTGCCATATCTGCATCAGCATACCCTTCTAGAAAAATATCAGATCCTCCAAAATACAAAGCATTTGTTGTTGTCCCTTTTAGATACCTAAGTATCCACTTCACAGCTTGCCAATGCTCTTTACCTGAGTTGTCCATGAACCTACTCACAACTCCCAGTACATGTGCAATGTCTGGCCTCGTCCAGACCATAGCATACATTAGAGAACCTACCGTTGCAGCATATGGAACTTTAGACATATAGGCTATCTCCTCTTGTGTCTTTGGACACATATCCTTCGTTAATTTAAAGTGACCAGCCAAAGGTGTAGAAACTAGTTTTGCATTTTGCATTGCAAACCTTTCTAGTACCTTCTTGGTGTAATCTTCTTGAGATAGCTTTATTGTCTTCTTCATCCTGTCCCTTGATATTTTCATACCAAGTATCCTCTTTGCAGCACCTAAATCTTTCATTGAAAAAGATTTAGACAGCTCCTCTTTTAGGTCTTTGATGTCCTGCATGTTAGCACTTGCAATCAACATTCATCAACATATAACATTAGAATGATTAATTTCCCATCTCCCAAATTCTTCGTGTAGATGCAGTGATCCAAGTTGGCATCTTGTGAATCCATGATCCAACATCCATCGATCAAACTTCAAGTACCATTGTCTTGATGCTTGCTTTAAACCATACAAGCTCTTCTTTAATCTGCAAACCATTTTCTACTTACCTTTTACTTCATACCCCTTTGGTTGAAGCATGTAGATTTCCTCCTCTAAGTCACTGTGAGGGAATGCCATATTTACATCCATTTGCTCGAGATTTAGATCATGAGCAGCCACAAGGCTTAAGACAAGCCTAATTGAGTTCATTTTTACAACAGGAGAAAATATTTCATTGAAGTCAATACCTTTCTTTTGAGAAAAACCTTTTACCTCAAGCCTAGACTTGTACCTTTTCTTCCCACCTTCTTCTTCCTTCACCTTGTACACCCATTTGTTTTGAAGTTCCCGCTTACCTTTAGGCAACTCAACCAATTCCCATGTTTGGTTGCCATGTAGTGAGTCCATCTCCACTTGCATGCTCTTCATCCATTCTTCTTTGGATTCATGTTGCATAGCTTCTTCGTATGATTCCGGCTCTCCAGAATCTGAGATCAAGAGATGGTTGAAGGAAGGAACAAACCTTTCTGGAGGTCTACTTGCTCTTGTAGATCTTTGGGGAATAGGTTGAGGCTCCTCATTTGGTTGACGTTGTTGCACATTGTCCAAGTGTGCAGTCCTTGAGTCTTCACCGTCCTCAAGCTCCATGTACTCATCACCTGTTTCTTTTGTTTGATTTCTTTCCAAGTAATCTCTATACATATTTTGTTCGTTAAAAATTACATCCCTACTCCTTAAGATTTTACCATCTTCAGGATTCCCTAGGCGATACCCAAAGTCACCTTCTCCATAGACAGTGAAGAAACACTTTTTGAACTTTGCATATAGCTTTGATCTTAGGCTTCTATCTATGTGCATGAAAGCCTCACACCCTAACACTTTGAGAAATGCATAATTCACCGGTTTACCTGTCCATGCCTCTTCTGGAACTCCCCCATCCAATGTCGTTGAGGGTGACCGATAGATTAAGTATACAGATGTACTTATAGCTTCCGCCCAAAGCTCAAGCGGTAGGCCAGCATGTAGCCGCATGCTTCGTGCTCGCTCCATGATTGTCCTGTTCATCCTTTCCAAAATCCCATTTTGTTGAGGTGTCCTTGGGGTTGTCCTTTGCCTCCGAATGCCATTGCTAGCACAAAAGCTTTCAAAATCTTGGCTGCAATATTCACCTCCATTGTCGGAACTGAGGCATTTAACCTTGATACCTGTTTCATTCTCCACAAACGCTTTCCACCTTTGAAATATGGAAAATACATCGGACTTATTCTTCATGACATAAACCCATGTTTTTCTAGTTGCATCGTCTATGAATGTTACATAGTACAATGAGCCACCAAGTGATGGTATACTTGCAGGACCCCAAACATCAAAATGAACCAACTCAAGTTTTTTATTTTTTCTTTCATTTCCTGATTTTTGAAATTTCACCCTCTTTTGTTTACCATAAACACAATCTTCACAGAACTCTAAGTCCACTTCTTTCAAACCTGGTAGAAGCTTCTTTGTTTCAAGGATTTGAATTCCTTTGGCACTCATATGCCCAAGCCGGTAGTGCCACACCGCACTGTCAACTTCTGTAGTTGCTGCACAAGCTGAAGGTTGCATGCTAACAGTACACAAGTAAAGTGTACCGACCTTTTCTCCTTTGGCAACCACCAAAGATCCCTTTGAGATCTTCCACCGTTTGTTTCCGAATGCAATGTTGTGACCTTCATCGTCCGATTGTCCTGTAGAGATCAAATTTTTGTGAAGAGAAGGAACATGCCTAACATCTTTAAGCTTCCATTCATTTCCGCTAGCAGTTTTGACAGAAACTGTACCTTTGCCGACAATCTCACAAGCTTCATCATCTCCCAAGTATACATACCCAAAATTACCTTTGGTGTAGTCTTGGAAATGTTTCTTGTGTGGTGTCGCATGGAATGAAGCCCCGGAATCTACTATCCACGAATTAGACACATTGTCGAATGAGAGAATTAGAGCATCTTGCTCTACTTTACCTGCCACATTGGCCTCTGATGCTGGCTTGTTGTCTTGAAACTTTGTCTCCTTCTTCTTCTTGGACCAGCAATCCTTCTTGGCGTGGCCCTTCTTGCCGCAATTCCAACATTCAAGAACTGACTTTGTGCGTGACTTGCTCCGCCTTGAGTGATCACGACCTTTTTGGTTTTTGAACCTCTCCTTAGGCCTTCCTCTTGTTTCTACTGACAGTGCAGCACTTCATGATTCTCATGTGCTTCTCTTTCGTATTTCCTCGCTTAGGAGAACACCCACAACATCATCAAACTTAAGAGTATTTGTGCCAGAAATAGAATTACGTACAGCCATCACAAGGTTGTCCCAACTATCCGATAGAGATGATAGTATAAGGAGAGCTCGCACTTCGTCATTGAAATTGATTTTCAACGATCGAAGTTGACTTATGTTTGTGTTAAAGTCATTTAGGTGTTCTGCAACTGAACCATTCTCTGCCATCTTTAGATTGAACAAGCGCTTCATAAGAAATACCTTATTGGATGCGATGGTTTCTCGTAGAAGTCGTCAAGTGACTTCATCAAGTCCTCCGTGGTCTTCATCTCTGAAACATTGAAGGCCACCGTTGATGCTAAGCTTAACCGGATTGTTCCCAGTGCCTTTCGATCAAGCACAATCCATGCTTCATCTGCCATCGTTGCGGGCTTCTTTGCAAGACCGCCTAGTGGAAAATAGAGATCCTTCTGGTAGAGATAGTCTTCAATCTGCATCTTCCAATGTTGGTAGTTTTTGCCGTTGAACTTCTCAATCTTGAGCTTCCCTTCCTCTGCCATAACTCCCACTCAATTCAAGGAATCCTTTCCTTAAGATAATTTAGCTACTACGAGCAAACCTTGCTTTGATACCAGTTGTTAGGAAATAAGACATAGCTAAATAGATAATTGAGTAGATTACTTAATGGAGAGAGACAGATTTACATACACGAGATTATAGAGTAGAGAGAGAGACAGAGCGAGTACACATGATATACGTGGTTCACCCAATGTGGCTACGTCCACGAGAAAGCAGCCACTCAATGGCTTTAGTACTTCAAAACAAGAAGTAGTTTACAAAGGGATTATACCCTTAATGGAGCGCCCACCTTGCTTCACTCTCACCACCTCACACTCATCTTGTTGCATCGACTTCACACTATGAAATGTGTGTAGAAATGACCTCCTTTTATAGGCCAAAAGTGTTGCCCTCTCTCATGAGAGGTAGCCATGTGTAGCCGCCCTTATGTAGATAAGTCCAAATTGGACCCTTCAATCCGCCCATGTGTGGCCGCCCTTGAGAAGACAAGTCCGCTTTTGAATTCGGCCATCGGCCATTGACTTCCGACCACACCGGCCACCGGCCAACCAACCGGTTGTTTTCCGACCACTTTCTGGCCGCCGTCCGGCCATAATATTCCGACGAAAAGGAATATTCCGGCAAAAGAAGAAATAACAAATAACTCAAGCGTACGAAACGACTCCATAGGATTTAGCAAAAAAAATGATGGGTGTCAACAAAAGCTGGTAATAATAGAGGGGGGAGGAGTACCACCAAACTCGTTTCGCTCTTAAGAGCTCATCAGTGGTGGTGTTGCTGGCAAAGTGTGTTTGTAAGGGAGGAGGGGAATGTAGGGGTTTATAAAGGGTGCTTGGTTGAGATTTGTTTTGATAGCTAACAATATTTTTGAAAAGAGTGGAATTAAAGACTGGGTACCAAGGTACATGGAGAGGAGTGAAATCACAGCGAAAGAAAAAAAAAGTATCGGGGGCTTCCGCCCCCGAGGCCCCTAAAGTTGCCCTTGATTTTTGGCCGTGAAAATTTTGGTTTCCGGCGAGAGATTTTCCTTCATGCACGATGGCTTCTCTTCATAATGGGGGCCTTACAAATGTGCGCTTTTACCACAGAAGATTACAAAGGTAAATCAGGCTCCATACTTAACAGTATGAAAGTAAAGTCACCTATCAAATTTGAGGGATGGAGTTTCTTTATGGGGCCTTCAAAAGGGAAAATCGAGCCACTCTTTAAATGACACATAGATGCCTCAAGGTTTCTCTCTCTCTCTCTCTCTCTCTCTCTCTCTCTCTCTCTCTCTCTCTCTCTCTCTCTCTCTCTCTCTCTCTCTCTCTCTCTCTCTCTCTCTCCTGCCCTCCCAACCTGCTTCGACCTGCGAGCCTAAACTAAGCAGGGACTGCCACAAAACTTCAGTTTGGTGGGTGCACTCAATAACAAGAAGATTATCATCGAAAGAATGACGACCAAAACCAACACTCCGAAGAGCTTTGCGAAAACACGACCAAGCTTTGCTGCTGTCCTAGTAGCGCCAAGCAAATTTGACCGAATCGAACGCCTTCAAGCAGATCTCGATCGCGTCATGGAAGAAAATCGCGACCTCAAAGCTCGCCTTTGCAAGCTTCAGGCGCGATTTGATTCCCTGGTCGATCTCGCCACCAATAAAGTGAAAGAAGTCGAAGCCAAGGCCATCGAAACCCACTCGGCAACCCTTGCGAAGGTGAAGACATGTGTGACAGTAGAGCTTCGAGAACAACGACTCCAAGCAGAAAATACCCTCAAGATCCGCATCGGTGGGCTACCTCAAGCATGGGAAACAACCGAGCTCGACTTCTTGGAACGCATCAACTTCCTCAACGAAACTCTCAAGCCGATCAAGGTCGGCCACAATGCAATAAGTCGTATCACTTGGAGAGGCCCTGACCTACCTATACCAAGTGGACATGCCATCCTTGAATTCTAAAGTAGGGAATGTCGACTCAAGCTTCTCCAACAATCACGCCTTCTCAAGGACACCAAGTTTTGGATCGTAGAAGAACTCACCCCGCTACAACTCAAACGCAAAAGTGAAGAGCTCAAGAAGGTACATGAAGCCCGCAAACAAGGCAAATGGGCAGTCTACCGAGGTGGTAAAGCCATCATCCAGGAGTTTCAAAAACCCAAATCAGCTCTCCCCACAGCTGATCCCTCTTAGGTTTTTGTCCTTTTCATTTTTCATCTTTCCAATGGACCCTCAGTCCTTAACTGATATGTATTCAGTGCGATCTGCTACGAACGTCACCGTTGTAATGTTTGTTTTTGGTCCCCATGGGTCATATCTGACCTCCGTGGACGATAATTGAATCTCTCTCTCTCTCTCTCTCTCTCTCTCTCTCTCTCTCTCTCTCTCTCTCTCACACACACACACACACACACACACACACACACACACACACACACACACACACACATTGTTGCCCCATGCGAGGGTGTAACATATTTTCAACAAATGTGCCCCCCCTCTCATGGCATAGCATGTCCTCGCGGTGGTGAGAGAGTGATCATGAATATATTGGGCAATCAACTTCTCTAGGTCCTTCATGTCCTTCCATTTTGAAGATATTTGAGATTCCCAATGTTTACAATAAACCAAGGTTGAGTGTATTTTTAACAATAAAGTTGTAAATTTTCAACTAAATTTCAAGCTTTGTCTTGAAGAAAATCAGCAAAATTCTGCAAGTATTAGTGTAAATACCATCAATTCTTTAAATTGTGACCTCAAATTCAAAAGTTTTTTTTTTCAAATAGCAGAACTCACAATCGTGAGCGGATATATCAGCAAATCTAGAGGAATTTTATCGTACCATTATTTATTATAAAATTTATTTTGCTAGATTTTTTTTGGTAAGCCCTATTCGTCTCTCTCTCTCTCTCTCTCTCTCTCTCTCTCTAGCAACACGCTCATGTTCTTTCACATTAGATGTAGGTAGTGCCAATTCGACTCCGAGACTCTGGTCCTTTGCAAAAAGCTACAACATGCAATGTGTACATCCTAGGAACTCGAAGGACGATGATACATGGAGGTACCAAGTGTGAGGTTTTAACTCAACATTATATGATAAGTGAAAGCTTCAAAAGTTTGTCATTTTTTGAAGCTCATGTATCAAATTGAGTCATCCTTCAAATTTAAGTGTTAGGTTTGTATTTGTTTAGAAAGAAAAGGAGAGTTCTTTATGGCCTTCAATATGCAAAGTAGAGCCCTGCTTTCAAAAACAAAACAGCCAATATTATAATTACTAGTAAAACAGCGCCGCCTTCGGCGGCGGCATGGCCCCTTTTACCCTCAAGCCACTTGCTCGTCACAAATTTCATAGAGAAAATCATTGCTTCATCTGTGTGTGTGTGTGTGTGTGTGTGTGTGTGTGTATCTCTGCCGTCGACAGTCAAACAGGGAGACCCGCTATGACATTACTTTCCCAATGTTGACTATCCTGGTTGCATGGCCTAATAGCCTGCCATTCAACCGGTCGCTAGCCGATCATGTAGAGAGGGAATGAAGCCATTGAACATCCATCACATAAAACGTGAAATTTTTTGTTTGCATATCCATGTAATCAGTGGGATCCTAGTTTGAATGCAAAAAACGCATTCGATTGGACGTAGCCACTATGTAGCAATCCTACCACAGTAGTAAGCTCTCTTCATGACCCTCCCCAATAGCTTTTGACCTACCCTATCGAAGGTAATGATGGGACTTCGTGGCTATCGACAAATGGGGTAGGCGGACTGCACAACGGACGCAAGCATGCTCTATAAGCTTTCTCCACTTTGGCGCTGTGCATAAGACTGAGCACTATGGACGACTGTAGACCGCATCTAATCTCTTTACCTCTCTCTAATGTATAAGACACACATTCTTTCTCTTTCTCTCTAAATTGTAAGATTTGCACCTTCCTTTGTGTTTTTTGAGCCCAATTAAAGAAGGCGATCAATTGATCCTCTCCCTCTCTCTTTGCCTATACTCTCTATACCTTGTTCCCCTTTGTCCTTTAGTCTACAGTGACTCCACACACACACACACACACACACACACACACACACACACACACAGAGTCACCATATTGTCAATAGTGCGGCCTTCTGCCGGCTGAGTCATCGTCTCTCTCTCTCTCTCTCTCTCTCTCTCTCTCTCTCTCTCTCTCTCTCTCTCTCTCTCTCTCTCTCTCTCTCTCTCTCTCTCTCTCTCTCTCTTCGTGTCACTATTCCCCGGAGAGCATCGGAGCAAGCAGGTAACACCATGTGGCAAAGGGGGGGGGACCGGAATCCCTCCTCCTTTTATAATAGTATAGTTTTCATGGCTTGATTGAATTATGCCAATATATGTTTATAGCTAGTGAGACTTCCTCCGTCGAAGGTGGCAAAAAGGAAGGAGATGCAATCCTCTGGAAGCGGGCAAGTTCCCTCCAATCTTGCAGCCCCAACTCACAGGTTTCGGATTGCTGCTAGTAGGAATCCTTCTCGAGTATTGTGTAGGCCTTGCTCGACAATGTATTGCTATTGTGGTGGGCCCTAGACAATAGATTGATGCGCTGGATGATGGTGAACGTGAGCGAGAGGAGGATGTAGTAGGCTTGGCTTGGTGCGAGAGCCCCTCATGGCAAGCACCCCATGAATAACTAACAGATGTTAACATATATAGCAAAGAAAAGGTCACAACCTACTATGACATGCCTCATCCACATGCCCTATCCCTCTATCAATCGTCACACTTTGCACATGTGAGTCCCTAACACCTCCACCTTCAATCACAATCACATTTAATAAAAAGCACTCTTTTGCACTTCTGTTAAGCTGGACAACCAAGCATACAGTAAAAGATTGGAAAAATGTGTGACCTAGAAGGGTAAAAGGCAGTTCTTTTTGGATTCAAGTGTTGGCATTAATGCCCAAGTGGCGGATATGGCCGCCCGCCCGCCTAACTTGCTTATCACTAACTCTTTGTATATACTCACTTATACTTGTGTGAATAATAAGATTTGGGAGATAACCCTTCAACAAATTCTCTGCGTACTGTGTAAGCTCTCTATTTGTGTATCTGTGTGTGTGTGTGTGTGTGTGTGTGTGTGTGTGAATCGATCTAAGCTCCGCTCCACGACTTCAATTGGTATCAGAGCAAGGTTCAGTGCATTTTTGCATAATCGTGCACGCGCGCACTTTCAGGCAGATTTTGGATCTGGAGCTTGAAAATTCACACTCGGCGTTCCGGGAGTATTTCCAATAGGTGACTTGGAGTTTTACCCCCCTTTCGAAGCTGTTTATGCCCTTAAAATTTCGTTTAGAGCACTAGATCAAAAGATAGGTTTCAGCTGCAAAGAAACCCGTCTTGTGTAGATTAGCAAGCAGGAGGTGGTCGGCATCAATATCGGCATCGACATACATCACTCATTAGTCTTCAAAGCATCATCTATATACCAGGTACACATATATATCATCAGATATATATATTGCAGTCTGCATTGCTACTTCTTGTGCTTGCCAGGTTCCAGGGGAGGTGTGGCCATACGACGGCTTGACACCACTGGCATGTTTTGCAGATTGATGTACTGTGATTGTGGGTCTGCTAGTTGTGACTCACACTAGCAGACAGACCGCTGCAGCGGTTATAGGACAGTGATTGGTCTATTGTAGGATGTATACTAGTTCTGGGCAGTTTGCTGAGCCATCTGAGAGGGTCGTGTGTGAGGTTTTTTGAAGCCAAGCACTGGGGGCTGGGTCACCCAGTGTGAGGTGGATTAGGTTGCAGGAGTTCCCCGCTGCACGCATCCTCTTCGGCGACTTTTATCCCATAGGATGTATGACTTTGTGTAGACACTGGATTGCATCGTATGCGTCAGGCCGTTGAGGCATTGTTCAAGGTTCAGTCTTGAGACAGATATAGGTTCTGTCATCGCCCAGACAGGAGACAATGTATGCTTACAGGATAGCATATTACAGAGACTTTTAGATTTGTCACTGGTCAGCTATTTATGGTTGTTTTTAAGCTATCTTTTGGTTTCCAGAGCTCAGTTTACAGGGGAGACTCTGTCAAAATTTTTCAAAATACTGACAGTTCTTGAGGAGAGGTGTTCAGCTTGTTGTTTACAGCTTGTTTATTGTGTACAGAGGCCAGTTTACAGGGGAAACTCTGCCGGATTTTTCCCAGAAGTAAACAGTTTGGCAGATATGGCATCTTCTCAAAGTGAGACTCTTTACAACATAAAGAAGCTGGATGGCACAAACTTTCCATTCTGGAAGAAGCAGATTTGGCAGGTTTTGGTGCAGAAAAAACAAGTGAAGCCGTTGAAGCTCAAAGGGGAGAGACCAGAAGGTATGGCTGAAGATGAGTGGGAAGATCTTGACGAGTTAGCTTGTTCCACAATCATGTTGACAATGGCAAAAAATGTTTACTTCAACGTAGCAGAAGAGACTACAACGTATGGCGTATGGCAAAAGCTATGTGGTATGTACGAGAAACAAAGTGCTGCTTCTCAGATTTACTGGCTCAAGAAATTGGTGGATTTGAAGATGAAGGAAGGGACAGCCATGTCAAATCATCTCAATGAATTTCACACAATTTTCAGCTAGTTAACAGCACAGGAGATAGTCTTTCCAGATTCAGTGAAGGCTATGTTTCTCTTAATCACTTTGCCAGACAGTTGGGATACTTTTCGCACGGCATTAAGTAATTCTGTCGCGTAAGAAGGTCTTACAAGTGCCAATGTAGAAGGCAGCTTGCTCACAGAGGAAGTGAACAAGAAGAACATTGACAAAGGCAAAGGCAATAGTGCTTTGGTCGTTCGAGGGAAACAACAGCCTAAAGAGAAGAAGGGTAAGAAGGCACAAAACTGAAGTAAGTCTCATGACTCGAAGTCAAAGGATGACATAGAATGCTACCATTGTGGCACGAAGGGTCACATGAAGAGAGACTGTACGAAGTGGAAACAAGAAAAAGGAAAAACAAAGAGTTCTGAGCAAGATGAAAAGAAGAGTTCAGTGAAGATTGAAGAGGTGAATGACATAGGATCTGGTTCAAACAGTAATTCTGGTATAGCATCTGGTGACATCTTCCTCACAAGCAATTTTGATTCTGTTTTCTTGACTGCAGAGGACGGACATTCTATGAGTGATTGGATTATCAACTCATGGGCATCTTTACATGTTTCTCCGCACAAAGAGTGGTTTACATCGTATGTGGCTACTAAAGATTACGTCAGACTTGGCAATGAGCAGGTTTGTGACATACTTGGAGTGGGAGATGTGCAGTTGAAGTTTCAGAATGGCTCTTCTTTATGGATCAAGAATGTCAGACATGTTCCAGCAATCCGAAAGAGCTTGATCAGTATTGGGAAGTTGGATGATGCGGGTTATGTGACAGTTTTTGGGAACAACGCTTGGAAGATCTCCAAAGGTTCGATGACTGTAGCACATGGCAGTAAGTCAGGAACTCTGTACACTTTACATGTTTCAGAGGTTAAAAACCATGTAATTAATGTGATTGAGCAGGCAAGTGTGTCACTATGGTATCGTAGCTGGGACATATGTCAAAAAGAGAATGGAAATACTTTCTCATTATGGTTGTTTGCCTGGCTTTTCATTTCAAGATTTCGAGTTTTGTGAGCATTGTGTTTATGGTAAGCAAACACAGGAACCGCACAGATCAAAGAGGAATCGTAGGGACAAACGGTTAGCTCTTGTGCACAATGATCTATGTGGACCAATGCCTAGTTTGTCACTAGGGGGAGCAACATACTTTTGTACATTCATAGATGACTATTCTCGCAGTATGGGTTTACTTCCTGAAGCACAAGGATGAGGTGCTCAACGTCTTTAAGACATTCTTGCAACTTGTGGAGAATCCTAGTGGTTAGAAGCTGAGAGGCTTAAGGACATACAATGGTGGAGAGTACATTTCCAAGGCTTTCCAAGACTTTTGTGAAGCAAAAGGGATAAAGCGGGAACTTACTGCACCATACAATCCTTCACAAAATGGAGGTGCAGAACGTATGACTAGGACCATACAAGAGAAGGTCAGAAGCATGTTGTCAAATGCTGAGTTGCCTAATGGATTTTGGGCAGAAGTAGTGGCTATAGCAGTCCATTTGATCAACAGGTCTCTTAGTAGGGTTCTGGATAAGAGTGAAGTGGCCGAGATGCTATGGACATGCAAGGCACCTTCGTATAAGCATCTCAGAGTCTTTGGTTGTGAAGCTTATAGCCATATTCCTAAGGTATTCAGGAATAAGTTAGAACCAAAGAGCAAGAAGTGTATATTTCTTGGCTACGGAGAATCGGGTGAGATGGGTTACCGGCTTTGGGATCCTGAGTCCAGAAAAGTTATTCGTAGCAATGATGTGCATTTCAATGAAGCCAAGTTTCACGCTAAGCCAGAGAAGACAGAGGAGATCAGAAGAGTTGTCTTAAGGGAATATGGACCTAGTGCTAGCACATCAAGACAGCATGGTTAGACTCAGGAACAACCTATAGTGGCTAGATGTGAGGGCCATACCCAGACTCGACCCTACTCACCTCCCTCAGTCCTCCAGACCGTTCCAAGGAGTGACGTAGATCTATCTGCAGGTATCCCTCCCACTTGGTACCGACATTCAGACAGGACTCCGGCCTATCTCGAATGCCAACCCAAGGGGGTACATCCTTCTGGGGCTCTGATACCACTTGTGAGGGCCATACCCAGACTCGACCCTACTCACCTCCCTCAGTCCTCCAGACCGTTCCAGGGAATGACGTAGATCTATCTGCATGTATCCCTCCCACTTGGGACCGACATTCAGATAGGACTCCGGCCTATCTCGAATTCCAACCCAAGGGGGTACAATCTGCTCTGATACCACTTGTGAGGGCCATACCCAGACTCGACCCTACTCACCTCCCTCAGTCCTCCAGACCGTTTCAGGGAGTGACGTAGATCTATCTGCAGGTATCCCTCCCACTTGGGACCAACATTCAGACAGGACTCCGGCCTATCTCGAATGCCAACCCAAGGGGGTACATCCTTCTGTGGCTCTGATACCACTTGTGAGGGCCATACCCAGACTCGACCCTACTCATCTCCCTCAATCCTCCAGACCGTTCCAAGGAATAACGTAGATCTATCTGCATGTATCCCTCCTACTTGGGACCGACATTCAGGCAGGACTCCGGTCTATCTCAAATGCCAACCCAAGGGGGTACATCTCTTCATTCAATGATTCTATCTGCTTCTCATAATCAATCTGCCCTCGACAGCTTTCCGCACCCAAAATCGTAGTCCTTAGTCTTGATTCTCTTGATCTTTAACTTGAGGATCTGCTCTTGCTTTCTTGTTCTCCCTTGGTTCATGGTGATAACCCCTTTGTCTTGACAAGCAAGCACGGCAGTTGTCACTTTTCCCTAAGAAGAGGGATCTTGCAATCCTACCTGGTCTCGCTCGTCCCCGATTATCCATTTTTATCCCACGTAGTCCTAGCGTTTAACATAAAAAATTTAAATCAACATCCGGCCATCTGACCCTCCGGATCCGCCGACCCACCGAACCATTTCATGAAAATCCCTTCTCGAGGTAGTACTTAACTACTACAAAATCAGGAAGACAATAGTCTATCAGACATCATCAAACAACAAACAGCATGCAATCTGTTGCATACCCTCGTTCAACGAAATCCATCTGGTTGTTCCCACCAGATCATCTGGTTGTTCCCACCAGATCTTTATTTAGAAACTTTTAATTCATTTCCTTTCCTTTATCTACTATAATTAGCTTGTAATTAGTTTCCTAACTAATCATGCAACACATTTAGTTTCAACCAATTCATCTTACCTCCCCATTCAGGCCAAGATAATCGGTTACAAGCCATCAAAATGGCAACACCTTCACAATATTTCCCAGAATTAAGTGTTTGGGAAAGGCTCATCAAGTAATTTAATCATTCCTTCCTAAGCATTTTATTTCGAGAGGTATAGCACCATCTTGAAAGATGCACAAGATAGCCCCTATATTCCTAGCCTTTCCAGTTCCTTTTTAAGCAACCAAGTCGAACAAATTTCCTTAATTAAATTCACATCATCCTCCCTGAGTATAACCTTCTCATCCAACTATTGGCATCAGGACATACCCGGATTATGGACGATTTCCAATAAGATACCGCGGGTACTTCACTCGACCGGGCAAAAATAAAACAAACCCATTCATCCCTTATCCCTTAGGTATGAATGACCTAGGTATAACAACTTGCCGGTTACGCTGCCCTAGCCGAAAAGAGCCAATCTCCGACAAGTTCCCCAAGAGAATCCTCTCAATGGGCCAGCGTTTCAATCAAATTGACCCCAAGAAGATCCATCTTGGTTTCCGGTCATTTCCAAGCAATCTTCAAAACTCCTAGTTAAATCTATGTTTTGCAATGGGCTATCCCTATCACCTCTCGAGATTCCTTTTTAACTCTTAGTTGGTAATTTCCAGGTTCATTCATTTATCAACCTTAATTCCTACTTTCATTAATTATCTACCAACCAAGTTTATTTAGAAAATACTAGCGAGTTTTTGCCCTAGGCATTTGATGGTTAATGTCTCTTCGGAAATGCAAACTTTTTAAGTTCAATTCCCGTTTTGTTGATTCCCAGGTTTTTGCAATCCTTTGCCATCCATGGGGCATCTCCATGGAAGCTTGTAGAGTTTTCGGTTCAAACAACACGGAGATCAATTCCGCGAAGTTATCCCCTATCTCCCGCATCCCGTATTTGCAAACAAACTTGAAATTGAAAACTTTAGAAATACTCTTTAATACCAAAAATTGAACTACTTCTATCGAGCTGAGACAACTACTCTTTTCTTATGGTACCTAGATTTCCATTTTAGGAAGCTAGAAGGTCATCCTATAATTTATGAGTTTTCAAGCTTTCCATTAAAGCTTAAACCTAAAATACAAGGTAGTCACTAAAGTTTACATCTAAGTGCAAAGTTACCATTAAAACTTAGCTTACGAGAGCAAATCTACCTTTGAAGCTTAACTTTATGATGTGTAGATACTCTTATCACTTAACCCTAATTGCAAGGTTTCCATTAAAGCTTAAAACCTAAAAATGCAAGGTAATCACTAAAGCTTACATTTAAGTGCAAAGTTACCATTAAAGCTCAGCTTACGAGTGCAAATCTACCTTTGGAGCTTGACTTTATGATGCGTAGATACTCTTATAACTTAACCCTAAGTGCAAGGTCTCTATTAAAGCTTAAAACCTAAAAATGCAAGGTAATCATTAAAGCTTACATCTAAGTGCAAAGTTACTATTAAAGCTTAGTTTACGAGTGTAAATCTACCTTTGAAGCTTAACTTTATGATGCGTAGATACTCTTATCACTTAATCCTAAGTGCAAGGTCTCCATTAAAGATTAAAACCTAAAAATGCAAGGTAATCACTAAATCTTACATCTAAGTGCAAAGTTACCATTAAAGCTTAGCTTTCAAGTGTAAATCTACCTTTGAAGCTTAACTTTATGATGCATAGATACTCTTATCACTTAACCCTAATTGCAAGGTTTCCATTAAAGCTTAAACCTAAATGATGCACATAAACCTTCCTAGTATTAAAACACATGGATTAATTAATCCTACTAGAAATGAAGATTACCTCCTCTAAACAAGAGGGAAGTGGGGTTGAAGTCCTTCTTGAAGAGATGTGAGGCTCAAGGAGGAAGGAAAAGGGATTTATGGTGAAGAGGAAGGAGAGAGGAGCTTCTTCACAAAACCCTCAAAGGTTTGTCCTTCAAGAGAGGGAGAGAGTTGAGGGTTTGGCCTTCAAGAGAGGGAGAGAGCAAGAGCAAGGTTTAATGGAAACCTTGATTTACTTAAGCATAATCTTGAGCATGGCAAGTATGCAAGTAGCTTAGCAACATATGTGTGTGTAAAAATACAAAGGAGAGGGGGTGTTTATATAGAAAATGGTGGGTGAAATTCTCTTCTCAATTCCTATTGGACCCCAATTCTCTTCTCAATTCCTATTGGACCCCAAATTCTCTTCTCAAATGCTATTCGATCCCAAATTCTCTTCTCAAATGCTATTGGACCCTATTTCTCTTCTCAAATGCTATTGGACCCCAATTCTTCCTATTGGACCCCAATTTTCTTCTTAGTTCTTATCCCTTAACTTTATCTTTCAATTAAGTTAGTCCCTTTTTTTTCTAGTTCTCGATCTAGATCAGTTCCCACACGGATTTTTGACGAAGAAGTATAAAAATAATCTTAATCTTAAAGGAAAAATATAGGGATGACATAATTTCTTATCTGAAATATCTTTGTCTTTTCATTATGGAGTAAAGTTTCGTTGTCCGTATAACTTCTTTGTCGGTCTTACTTTTTCTAAATTATTTTCTAGGCCGAAGTTTTTTTGAATGGCTCTAGGGTTTAGAGAGGGACCTTACACTAGAGAGGCAGAATCAGTTGTGGTGAGACGTTCTGAGCGTGTCTCCAAACCACCTAATCGTTATGTGCCACCTCTAAATTATGTCATGCGCACGGATTGCTGAGAACCATCTATAAGGAGGCATTACAAGTGGTTGACTCGAAAAAATGGCAGTTGGCCATGCAATCAGAGATGACGGCTCTGCATAAGAATCAAACGTGGGATTTGGTTCAATTGCCAGAGGGCAAGAAAGCTCTACCTTGTAAGTGGGTTTACAGGTATAAGCTTACTCCTCATGATGGACAACCAAAATACAAAGCACGGTTGGTTGCTAAGGGTTTTAAGCAAGAACACAGAATAGATTTTGATGAAGTATTTTCACCAGCTTTCAAGATGAAAACATTGAGAAGTGTACTTGCTTTGGTTGCCAAACATGATCTACATTTACATCAGATGGATGTGAAAACGGAATTTCTTCATGGAGATTTGCATGAGGAGGTTTATATGCAGCAGCCAGAAGGGTATGTTGAGAAAGGCAAAGAGAAATTGGTATGTCGTTTGAGAAAGAGTCTCTATGGCAAAGAGAAGTTTCACCAATTTATGCTACAAGAGAAGTGAAACAGATCATTGCCTGTATACTCGACAAGCTAAGGATGGTAGCTTGATAATCCTCATCTTGTATGTGGATGACATGTTACTTGCTGATAGACAAATGGTAGAAATTTTAGCTCTTAAGTCAAAAATGGCAAAGGTGAGGCAAGTCATATACTGGGTATGTGTATCCAGCGAGATAGGTCAAAGAAGATGCTTTACTTATCTCAGGAAGAATATATTGACAAGGTGTTGCAAAGTTTCCATATGGATAGGGGAAAGGCATTGATGACACCATTGCCGTCATATGTGAAACTAAGCAACCAAGATTGCCCACAGTCTGAGGTGGAAAAGGTTGAAATGGATGTGGTGCCGTATGTGTCTGCATGTGGGAGTTTGATGTATGCAATGATTGCTACACGTCCGAATATTGCATTTGTAGTTGGAGTGGTTAGCAGATATATGTCAAATCCCGGCAAAGGTATCATGAGATTCTTAAAACATACAAAGAGTATGCGCATATGCCATGGTAGTCAGGATTTGAGTGTTAGAGGATACACTGACTCAGATTATGCAGGAGACTTGGATAAGAGGAGATCTACATTAGGCTATGTCTTTACATTGGCTGGAGGTGCCATATCATGGCGATCTCGATTACAAGATTGTATTACGCAGTCTACTACAAAAGCTGAGTATGTTGCAGCAAATGAGGCATGCAAAGAAGATATTTGGCTTGGTAGATTGGTAGCAGAGAATCAAAGTAGATATGCCAAAGTTATATTGTGATAGTCAAAGTGCTATACAATTGGCAAAGAATCCAGTGTTCCATTTGAAGACTAAGCATATTGATGTGAAATATCACTTCATTAGGGAAGTACTTGAAGACAAGCAGATACAACTAATGAAGATCCACACCAAGGACAATCCTGCTGATCTACTCACAAAGAGACTTCCAGGAGAGGGCTTTGTGCATTGTCGTGAGTTATTGGGCATTGGATAGATGGCAGCCATGTAAATCTTTGTACATTTATTTTCATAGATTTACAGTTACTTAAAGTGCCACATTGGACTTTAAGTGAGAGGTTGTTGGGATTAAAGCCCAAGTGGCCTCTTATACGGATATGGCCGGATGCCCGCCTAACTTGCTTATCACTAACTCTTTGTATATACTCACTTATACTTGTGTGAATAATAAGATTTGGGAGATAACCCTTCAATGAATTCTCTGCGTACTGTGTAAGCTCTCTGTCTGTGTATCTCTGTGTGTGTGTGTGTGTGTGTGTGTGTGTGTGTGTGTGTGTGTGTGTGTGTGTGTGTGAGTCGATCTAAGCTCCGCTCCGCGACTTCAGCAAGAACACATTTTGCCTTGGAAATTTGCATTTCATTCCATTGCAGGCTTTTCTATCTAGCCTTGACAAACCCCATTTCCCTTGCAAGTCGCAAGCCTTAGTATTTCCTAAGGATGGCACCACACACATATGGTCTCGATAATTTAAAGTGTCGCTCAAGCTTTGAATATTGTTGTATGCCTATATTTGAAAAGAAAGAGTTATACAGAGAGAAGAGAGAGAAGGAAAAATTGACGTTATCAGCAGCTGCAAGCTAATGATGAACACAAAGTTACATCAATTGAACAACTTAGAAATAGCAAAGACCTGGGGCAGAAACCACATGCAGCAAGCATCTCAATGACATCTTCCAGGGAGCTGTAGGGGCTTCTGGAGATTGAGAGTGGAACTCCAACTACAAAGAGTCCGAGAGGGAGGGGAAGATTGCAGGGAGGTTGAGGGTGGAACAAATACACACACACATACACACACACATACACACCCAAATCTTGAGCTTATGTGTCTCTGAGCCTAAAATCCTGAGCTTACTGTCAAATACATTTGTAAAATAATGGGTAGTTTCAGTAATCTACACTGTATTGCTAATCGAGACCATATGGAATCAGTGCTAATCAAGAACTGTTGAAGCAAGGCAATCGAGAACCTGTCATTAAAGCAAGGCAAATGCGCACACATCTGTAACTTGCAACTTGAAAATGTAAATTCATACACATCTAGAACTTACACACATTTCTGCGAAAATTTACGATAGCTTACAAAAGTCTGCAATACCTACGAAAATCTGGAATCTAGAATTGCAAAAATTTGCAACTTGCAACTACGAAAATGTAAAATCTGCAAAGCCTATATCCGGACCTAATTCACATTTTTCCTATTATCTTGCGTACCACTTGGAAAATACTCATGATATGATTTCGCCAACTTGCTATCGTCATGAGATCTTCCACCTCCATGTGTACAATGTGTGGAGGTCCTGTGATCCCTCAGTTGAAGCTAAAAACCCCACATACATATTCTCCTGCGCATATTCTTTCATGCCAAAATTTGCACTCAGGAAAGGCTCCTCTAGCCTTTGCCATGTGTAGCTCAATCTGACTTCGAAAACCTCGGATGTACCATTGTAATCTATCCATGCACTGGTGATATCTCCACTCTTGAGGTCCATTTGTAGCACACCCACATCCGCGGTGGCGATCGAAAGCAGGCTTCCGAGGTCTATGCCCACATGGTTTTCATTGATATAAAAAAATCCCACATCTAAATATGTGTCAAATTCCACTGCAACAAAAGGGGGCCTTGAATCTCGTGTCAAATTAGTAGCATTTACCAAACCAAGCCACCTTCTAGGGCTGCCTATAGATGTGTCATCCGGGACGATGATGAATGCGAGCCCATCCCTGGCAAGGCTCGGATTGTGATTGATAACAGAGAATGCAAAGGATGTCTGAAAGGATGCTGACCTGTTTGTAGTAGAATCATAGAATTGGACCAGCTCTTTGTAAAGAGATCTTCCGACGCTCGTCGAGGGGACGGAGGTATCTCTTGTGAGGGCCAAATTGGAGTTCCTAATGAAGCAGTCTCCAAGCAGAGTGAGATTTCGAGTTGAGAGACTGTCGAAGGCGAACGACAATGCTGCGGAGTGGGCTTGCTCTGTACTAAAATTGATCAAGCAGAGCAAGGCCCAAATGAAGAAATCCATTGTAAGTAGTTGCTGGAGCTTGGACTCATGGGTATGTATGTGTGTGGGAGAAAGGAGGTTGAGAGAAATGAGCCCATGTACAGACACTTCAATAGTAACGCACCTGCTCTCTCTCTCTCTCTCTCTCTCTCTCTCGCACTTTCCTGTAGTTTGTTAGATGGCATAAAGTCGAGGATTAAGAGAGAGAGAGAGCCCTTGCCTGCAGGTTGTTGCTCGAGGATTATTATGGAGAGAGAGAGAGAGAGAGAGAGAGAGAGAGAGAGAGAGAGAGAGAGAGAGAGAGAGAGAGAGAGAGAGAGAGAGAGCACCGACCCAAAGCACCCGGAGGAGCTCAGCTCGAGGAGGCGCCCGGAGACCTCAACTCAAGGAGCAGGCATGGCAGGGGCCGCAGGGGTCTGGCATTGCAGACGTGGCAGGTTGCAACGAATCAGACGTGCCATTGCAACAACTCCGAGTTAGCCTAAACATTTCGTCAACAAACAGCCCGATATCTGACTTCGAGTAGCAGGTAGGAGGGTTGCACACAGGGCATCTCGGAGGTGAGGGCTGATGCAAGCAGGCAATGTGCAGGGACGTGCATGACGAAAAACAAAGGCGGACGGAGGAGGCCATGCGCAAAGGTAGAGCTTGCGGGGCGGAGGCCATAGGCAGAGGCGGCAAAAGGCGATAGCTGTCGCAAGTAGGCGGAGGTGCAGGTAGACCAGTGGATTCCCATGGAGTAGACAAACGTGGGCAGAAGAAACGGTAGCCGATCAAGACGCTACAGATTCGTTGGCCCACAAATCCATGGCTATTGAAACTCCAGCCGTCTCTCTCTCTCTCTCTCTCTTTTTCAGCACAAGTTAAGTCCCTCTCACTGAGCGCACTCAAAATGCAGGTTACACTGTCGAAGGGTGAGCCGGATCAAGGAGCACATGCCACGTGTCGAGGGGGGGGGGATCGGAATCCCTCCCCCTTTTATAATTGTGTAGATAAATATATACAGAGTACTAAGTTTTTGACTTTACATTGCAGAACTCACTGAAGTCTTTTCCTTTTTTATTTTTTGTACTTACCGTTTACTTTTGCATTCCAAATTGAATGTTTCTTAAGGTTTTCTTTGAAATGAGCCAGAGTGTGACGTGTGGAGGCTCTCTCCTTCCTTGAAAATTTTAAGCTCCATTGTATATAGTACTAGCTCGTGCGACCCGCCGGCTCGCATAGTATAGATGTGTGTTTGCATATGATAGAGAAAGGACTTTGTCTTACTCTTCACCTATTTATCCTCCACAGATGTTCACAAACTTCTCACACTCCTTCGAAGTCCTTTTGCGCCATGCCCTGCATCTCTAAAAGTTAGCTTTCTTTCATAGGTTTCAGGTGATGAATTGTGCCAACCCCAAATAAACGCTACCCAATTTAACATATTTCTTCTAGAAATAGCTATTCATGTCGTTGAAATTAGCTTACATAATAACAAAGTTACACCTTGACGAAATCTAAATTGATTTAAAAACAAAAATATGTGTTCTCACAAAATTACTAAATAGTAAATATGTAGCAACTATTCATATGGACTACTTACTATATAGTAATCCAAAATAAAATGCATTTTGCTAGATTTATCTAACAAAAACATTAAACTCCTTTATAGCAAACGTGTAGAAAGCATGATGTAAAGCCACACTTTTGCTAGTTGGATATGTTGTATCTGCTATAATTTAGCAAATGAATCAAATGGGATCGAATTCAATTGGTCTAAAGCTCCTTGTACGTCCTCCTTCTGCTGACCCTGTGCTACACCTACGCTAGTGCTGAAGACTCTTGCGTTCTTCAGCTGAGCTCCATACTATACCTTTGCCTCCGTGCTACACCTAGCCTATGGTATTACTAAAGACTCTTGCATTCGCCAACCTCACTCCGCTCCCTCCATTGCCGTCTCCCCGTCATGGCCGACGTTCCCCTGCTTCCCCGACCTGCCGGTGGGAGCTTTGTGGCAAGCCGCCCCCTGCTCTTCGCGCTCAATGGCCACAGGGTGGAGATCCCCTCTCCCGATCCCTCCATGACCCTCCTCTCGTTCCTTCGCTCTCACACACAATTGACCGGCACTAAGCTCAGCTGTGGTGAAGGTACACACATATTCTCACGCAGAGAGAGAGAGAGAGAGAGAGAGAGAGAGAGAGAGAGAGAGAGAGAGAGAGAGAGAGAGAGAGAGAGAGAGAGAGAGAGAGAACTGCCCCTGTTGTGTGGATAATGGTTGATGATGTATATGAGATCAGTCTTAAATACGTACAGGTGGCTGTGGCGCTTGCCTCGTCCTTCTGTCCACCTACGACCCGAAATCAAAGCAAGTCCAAGAGTTCAGCATCAACTCTTGCCTTGCTCTCCTCTGCTCGCTTGATGGCTGCTCCATCACCACCATCGAAGGCATTGGTTCCACCCGGACAGGCTTGCATGCCGTGCAACAGCGCATTGCTGGCTTTCATGGTTCTCATTGTGGCTTCTGCACACCTGGTATGTGCATATCCATCTACAGCTGCTTGCGCAATGCCCACATATCTCCATCCGATATTGCTAATGGTGACCATCAATGTTCCGAAAATAGTGTTCCTAATGGCACACATTCACATGTTGACAGTGATCTTCATGAACAACCTGTACATACCATCCCCACCCTTGCATGTGAAGATGCCCAAAAGGCGATTGTTGGGAATATCTGTAGATGTACAGGCTACCGACCTATTGTTGATTCTTGCAAAAGCTTTGCTGGTGATGTGGACATAGAAGACCTGGGTATTAACACGTTCTGGGCTTCAAACAAGGATGCTAATGTCAACCTCTTGCCCACCTATGTCAGGGCAACAGACTCTGCTTTTCCAAAGTTTCTCATGGAAGAGCTCGAATTGAAAGAGCATCTGGCCAGCAGGCAAGATTGCAATCACACTACTGAAAATCTTCAAACTACCACATTGGCTTTGCCTCTTCATGTTAAGTCTAAAGATGCTTCTGTGATTGAGGAAGAGAGATTATGGATCCAGGGAAGAAGTTTAGAAGAGGTCTTTCAGGCTTGGCATTGTCACCGTGGAAGAGGTGACGTGAAGCTTGTGGTTGGTAACACTAGTGCTGGTTACTACAAAGGCGAGAATCCGCGGGTCTTTATTGATATAAGTCGTGTGCCGGAGCTGTTAACACTACAGGAGGTGTCAGGGACGCTGAAAGTGGGCTCTGCAGTCACTATTGAGGAGCTGATCCTTACACTGGAATCAATCTTGAGGAGCAATCATAAGTCAAATGAATCTCTGATTCGGGGTCTTATCTCTCACTTGAGGAAACTGGCCAACCCACATGTCCGGCGTAGGGCTAGTGTTGGAGGCAATCTAATCATGGCTCAGCAATTCTCCTTTGATTCAGATCTAGCAACTTTACTCCTAGCTCTTGGTTCCTTGCTTCATCTAGTTGATGCTGGCAAGAATAGAAGAACACTTAGTATGGAGGAGTTTTTACAAAAAGGATCGCTTGAATCTGGCTGGCTTCTCGAATTCATTGACATCCCCTTGTGGTTGAAGGAGATGGGTGATGCTGCATGCCACACCAATGGCAGCATAAGGGAAGTTTTTCTTGTGGGTTCACAAAGTGATTGCATTACCAAATGGCAGTTTGATAGTTACAGGGCGGCTCCACGAAGTTTGGGCAACTCATTGGCATACATAAATGCTGCATTTCTTACCAAGGTCTTAAATACAGGTTCATGCTACCAGATCATGGATGTGAGGCTTGCATTTGGTGCTTTTGGACAAGGGCATGCAATCAGAGCGCACAAAGTTGAAGGCTTTCTTCAGGGTAGGCCAGTGCATGAAAGTGTCTTACTTGAAGCTATCACTATCTTGAAAAATGAGCTAATGCCTTTTGTAAAGGGCACAAAGTTGGCGGATTACAAGTCTAGTGTTGCTGTCAGTTTCCTGTTTGATTTTTTTGCCTACTACCTGCAATCAAGAGTTCCTTCAGAACTTGGTTTAGCAACCGAGTGTGAACGTGGTGGGAATGGGCCATCAAGTAGGAACCAGAATGGAAAAACTGATCAGCCTTGTTTAGGGGAAAATTCAATTCACAAGAAAAGCCCTTTCACCATCACTGGGAGGCAAAATGTGCCAGGTTATGAGGATGATATTGCTCTCGGAAAGGCAGCGGAAAAATCTGAGGCAAAACTCCAAGCTTCAGGTTTGTATCTACCTCTTCCTGCTTCTATTCCATCTTTGAATAGTACTTTTTGAGCCACAATGTATCATCTGCAAAACGCCATCCACAAATGAAGCAGTCTTGTAGTGGTCATAGCTTAACCTTCCTCCTATACCTTACGACTTCCAAGGAATTGTTTTTGATCAACTTTTTTTTCATTCGTATTCTGAAGTTTGAACCAATCTGCCATGAACGATTTGATTGATATGTAATTAGGTGAGGCCATTTACGTGGACGACATACCTGCTCCAGAACACTGTCTCTATGCAGCATTTGTTACGAGTGTGAAGGCATTTGCAAAGGTCAAGATGATTGATACAAAACTTGCAGTTACATCACCCGGGGCTGTGGCATTTATATCAGCAAGTGACATCCCCAAAGGTGGGGCAAATGTTGGAGCTCTTCATAATATTTTTTCTCAACCAGAGAACTTGTTTGCAACAGATTGTGTAGAGTATGTGGGCCACCCTCTTGGAGTCATGGTGCGTATCTTCCACTGTTGCCACTCTATTTTGACTTTACTGATTGCCTTAGAGGTTTTGGTTGGCATGGTTTGGCAATAAGTATGAATTGTTTTTATGTGTTTGCATTCTTCACAAGGTTGCAGACTCACCTGAACATGCAAAACAAGCTGCAGCCAAAGTAAGGGTGGAGTATGAAGTTGAAAGCTCACCTATTTTGAGTGTGGAAGAAGCAGAAGCCAACAACAGCTTTTTTCCAAAATCTTTCTTCCCTTTCAGATTCTCAGTGGGAGACATTGAGACCGGGTTTCTTGAAGCTGATCACAAGATTACGGATGGGGAGGTATTTTATACACAGAAAGGTGTGGTTCAATGCTTCCATATGCTGACCAAAACTGATTGGTTAATTTCTTGTTATGTAGGTCAGGTCTGGTTCTCAGTACTTTTTCTACATGGAAACACAAACTGCCCTTGCTGTTCCAGATGAGGATAAGAGTTTGGTGGTGTATAGTTCGTGTCAGAGTCCAAGCGTTGTGCAAGAGTCTATCTCAGCATGCCTTGGCATCCCCCATCATAATGTACGAGTCATAACAAGAAGAGTAGGAGGGGCTTTTGGAGGAAAGGCCTTCAGAAATGTCGGGGTAAGCCTTAGCTTGATTGCATTATGTCTTCCATTAGAGTGTTGGATGGAAAGATTGATAAGGTGATTTATGGATACAGGTGGCATCAGCATGTGCAATTGCTGCACACAAATTGCGCCATCCAGTGCGCATGTACCTCGACCGCAAGACTGACATGGTTATGATGGGTGGCCGGCACCCTGTCAGAGCATTGTATTCAGTCAGTTTCAAGCAGTACGGGAAGGTGACAGGCCTCCGAGCAAAGATCTCAATTGATGGTGGCTGGTCACAAGACTTCACTTCAGTATTGCATCTTGCTGTTTATCAGGGTTTGCTAAAATACAATTGGGTGTCACTTGATATTGAGTTTCTACCTTGCAAAACAAATCTATCATGTAAAAGTGCAATGAGAGCACCGGGGCATGTTCAAGGTTCTTTCATTGCAGATACAATACTGGAGCATATTGCATCTGTGCTGGGTTTAGACATGAAGCTAGTAGTCTCAAGAAACTTGCACACTATTGATAGTGCTCGACTTTTTCACCCTGATTTAAATATCGCTTGCAAGGATGATTTTGATGTGCTTCCCATTTGGAACACGATGGTGAAACGTGTCGAGGCCAAAGAGAGAGACATTGACAGTTTTAACATGTCCAATCATTGGCTGAAAAGAGGTTTATCTGTTTTACCTTGTGTTTATAAGGTGCATCGGAGCTCAACACCTGCCAGAGTCAGCATTTTTAAGGATGGCTCTGTTGTTGTGGAGGTTGGAGGGATTGAAATAGGTCAGGGGCTGTGGACTAAAGTGAAGCAGGCGACTATTAATGGTTTAAGTCCGTTGTGTGAAAGGAGCAAGGAAGGCTTGGAGTCATTGAACATTCGGGTTGTGCAGGCCGATAGCATGAGCTTGCCGCATGGGGGTCTCACGTCTAGTAGCACCACATCCGAAGGAAGTTGTGAAGCAGTTATGAAAGCTTGCCAACTTCTTGTGGACAGACTAATGCCAGTCAAGCTTCAGAAGCAGAAGGTTGTGGCTGGAAATTTGTCGTGGATTGATCTCATCACCCTGGTATGTGCCGTGTCCCTAATGCAATTTTAAGCAGAATTGATCTTTCCAGTTCCTTTCATGCCAGTCACTATCTTATGTGATTCCCTACTTCAACTATGCAGTCAAAAGCTAGCAAAGTTGATCTTTCAGCTCAGGTTCATTGGTTTCCTGAGCAAAGTACTTTTGCATACCTCACCTACAGCGTAGCAGCAACGATGGTAAGTCCAGAATCGGAGGATTTGTGGAAATTAGAAAGTTTTATGGCATCATTGATTTTGCTAAACATGTCTAGTTATAGTTAGTTCATAGGAAGATTTTGTGTGGTGGAAAGAACAAGACCATAGGGAAGAGAACAGTAGGTCTTGAAAAATATCTTGTTTTATTGGCGCAAGCAGTCTGCTTGCCTTTTCTTCGTTGTGCATGTCCTCATCTTTGGGCCTCAATGTTACACACATGCATGCCTGTGCGTACCACCAATATGACGCATCAATGTGAACCAATCATCCAAATACTCAAGGATAGCTGATGGATCTAAACTCTGGTATATAAAACAGATATTTCTAATTGATGTGTATGCTTGTTACACAGGTCGAGGTTAACACTTTGACAGGAGCCGTGACGATCCTTGAATCTGACCTCATCTACGATTGTGGGAAAAGTTTAAATCCAGCAATCGACATCGGTCAGGTTAGTAACCCTCTTCATTCTGAGTCATTACTGTCTTTGTGGTTTAAAGGGATAATGTGGATTATGCTATTTGGAGCATATGTGATACAATTTGTGAAGGACACAAGGACCAGGTATGTGTATAGTAGCGAGAAATTTACCTGCAGGTTTTGCGTGCATGGATATGTTGAGCTAGATTCCAAGGTTGGTGTTGATGTCTTATATACCTTGAGTGGTGGCAGATTGAAGGCTCCTTTGTGCAAGGGATTGGCTTCTTTTTGACTGAGCAGCATGAAGTGGATGTAAATGGAGTGTTACTCACTAATGGAACATGGACATACAAGCCTCCAACTGTAGACAATATACCACGGAAGTTTCATGTGGAGATGATTTCTGGCGCTGCTCGTCAAAATCGGGTGCTTTCTTCTAAAGGTTTGTTTGTATTCAATCCGCAAGTGAACCAGAATGAGCTGAATGTGTGTGTGTGTGTGTTTTCTCTCGCATTGATGGGGGAGTGGTATGTTTGGCATCAGCATGTGGGGAGCCCCCTTTGCTCTTAGCTGGAACAGTTCACTCCGCCGTAAGGCAAGCCATTCAAGCGGCGAGGAAGGACTGCTTCACCACATTTGGAGAAGAGGGTCAAGGCAAGGATGGGTTTTTCAGGTTAGATACTCCAGCTTCAATGGAAAGGGTGAAGAATCTTTGTGGGTTGGAGAGGGTGGAAGGTTATCTCAAGCATCACATTGGCTTGCAAGAAAGTCATGTTGCATAAGAGGAGCATGATCAAAATTCATTTGAAGGTTCCTGGTAGGAGGTCCTAGCTAGACGCTTTGCACAAATTGATGAGGCCGTTTAGTGCTCATCTCAGCCTTGAGAGGCCCCCCAACCTCCAGCTTTTATTCCATCCCGATCTGTATCGAGGATGGGCATAATAATCTTCTTCATTGTACATTTTATTGCATACTAGTGGCAGGATGCATCAGCAGGAACCAGTAATACTCATACTCTATGTTTTCAAAAGTGTTTATAACTTCATATCTACATAGATGTTCTTATAATTTTCTAAAGCTCCACAATTATTTGAACCTATAATCCCTTGTGCAACAAAATAACAATACTGTACGAGTGAAAGTTTGTTACCATATATTTTGGTAGTGACCTTAGATATACATTTTTTCATTTGTGTGATTTTAGTTGGATGAAGTGACCACAGCGAGTGAAGATGGCACAATTTGGTCTCCCAAATTGTGCTTTGACAGAATTACATTAGGGTTCTAGGAGTACAAGCAAATGTGTGCACCAGCTATTGGTGCCAAGAGTAATTACTTTAAGTGAATGTACACCAATGATGTTGGAATAGCCACCAATCCGTTAAAAATAAGATACTTTATTTGTTGCAATGTGAATACTTATTAATGTAGGCCAAAAAAGGCCTTTATTGTGATATGAAATCACAACAATGTGCACATTGTATGTTAGGCTTTTCATGGTTGGTTCCACGGGTAGAGTATTGTACTCACTTTCAATCAATCTAATTCTCATTTTGTGTCTACACTCGACTCTAATTGAGTGATTAAGGTTGTGATTAACTACTCTAGTTATCGTTTCCATTAAGTGATTAGCATGTTATTACCATGAATGCAACACTTTTTGAACCACCCTAATCTCTACAAATGGTATTAGAGCTTGAAGGGGATTAATCCTCTTAGTTAACTAGTCTTAAAGTAGTAGTAGTTTCTCTCTTTGCATGTATATGCATGATTAGCACTCCTTGAGTTAGTGTGAGCATGTTCTTCAACAAGACTCTTGAGCCACTACTCTCCTAGTTGATTAGAAGGCTAATTAACATTAAGCGCTTCATCAATCAGGGCTTTCCAATTGCATAATTAGGCTCACTTTTGGGACAATTTGTTGCATACTTTTCTCATAATAAAAAATTCTCACTTTGTGTCATGGAATCCCAAGTTCATAGCCTTTGTTGCAAGCTCTCATTTGCACCCCTGATCTCTACATTTGGATAGGATTAGCTCTAGTTGATTCTTTGCCAAACATGGGTGTGATATTGTGTGACACCCCCTACAAAGTAAAGAATAAACCTACTTACTTTGGCCATTCCCAATACACAAGGCCACTTGAACCAAACGCCAAACCTTCCCTCAATCTAAGTCGTGGCTTGGTCGGGTCCATAAGACCCCTTTCCCACATGCATAAGTTCAGAGGCATAAGGCACCTAGTGCTACTATAGCCAAGAGAGCCTTCTCACCAGATTCTTTGATGCTGGCCTCTGTCAAGAGACGTACCCACATGTAATTAATCATCTTGCTCTCTATGAAGGGGAGGTTTCAACAAGTCATCTCCAAAGCTTTGAGGCTTCAAAAAGGGCATTCAAGGAAAATTTTCTATCTATTTCTCTCTCTCTCTCTCTCTCTCTCTCTCTCTCTCTCTTTCTACAATTTGTTAAGCTTCAAAAGTTTTCTAATCAAGCACAATACCATTGAAATGTATACTTTCATATCTATCATTTTCGGGAATGATATCATGATTGTACTCTTGTATGAAGTCGAGACAATGGCCTTAGAGAGTCTCCAAGTGCAAAGACCGCTCCAAAGCATGGTGAGTGGTGAGGAGAGAAACCAAAAGAAAGATTTACCTCCAAAAGGAGTATGCATTAGTGTTCTTTAGCTTTGCATTCCACTCAATAAAGCTTATGAGAAAGTTAGGGTGCAATAGCAATGTCGACAAAGCATTAGAGTCGAACAATGAAGATAAAGTAGAAGGTCGACAACCAATCATAGTGACAAAGTTGAAGTTTTCTCTATCGCTTGCAGTGGAGTCATATTGGGATAAGCTAAGAGAAGTTTGGCCTTGGACTTGTTGACATTGTCTGAGGAGAGGCATTTATTATTCTTTTCTTGGTTCTTAGATTAGAGCTTATGGGAACTCCTAGATTGAAGGTGGTTTTCTTCTTGGCTCTTGGATTAAATTGGTGCTCCTGGATTGGAGTGTGTCAGAATATGTTTGAGGTCATAGTCTAAACCTCAAGGGGAAGGTTTTTGGACTTTATGGACTTTAGCCTAAGCCTTGGTGCGTACCATCTTTAGTCTACTGGATGCTTAGGCTGCAAGAATCATGCGCTAGCATGTGGAAATGTACCTTGGGTATATGGATACCAATGTGGAACATTTCTAGATGGTATGGGCTCAATTAAACTTAGTAAAAGGGTGCATACAAGTGCCTAAAAGAGTACCCATTTTCTCTCTAGTGGATTTGGGTTGATCTTGACTCTTGTATGATGTCTTCCATGATGCAAGCAGAGATGCTCATTCTAACTCTATACAATGAACCTCTTTGTACTCATTTTCAATTGATTTAGTTTCTCTACTCTAGTGTCCATTAAGTGATTAAGCCTGTGATTAGCAGTTTATTTCCAGGAATGCAACACTCTCTAAACCTTCCTAATCCCTACTACAGACACGTCTCCATCTAATGCAGAATTTACAAACCTCATGCGAGATCCAATATGGGCTCTAACAATGTTGGATATAAATTTTCATGCACAAAAATCTAATGTTGGTGTTGTCAAGCATATTAATTCTTGATTAGTCATACTCTCATCTATCAAGATGAATCCTATAGGAATATTTTGTGTGAACAAACAGGCCCGTATTTAAGTGATGAAGTTGGTAAAATTTATTTATGTATAGAACCTTAGGGGCGAGATCTCACAACTAGTGATTTCAATCCTTTCCAAAAGCCCAATAGGCTTTTGTAGCCCCATTTCTCCTAGTTTGTTTTTGTAGCTGGTTAAAGTTTTGGCATTATACAATTGCTTGTTTTTTTGTAACTATTCAACCTAAAAAAACACAAGTCAAAGAGCCCATTTTTGTGTCCATTTCCTAGTCCTCTTGTGGTGGCATCGTAGATATAGCATCTCAAGTGAATACCCCAATGTGATCCCAATCTGTATTTTTACTTTATGTATTTACTTTACTTATTTGTCAAAGTCTAGGTCGAGAAGTTTGCTAAGGTGAGTATATAAGAACCACCTTGCCCCCATTGTATTATCAACCATTCATTGCCAAGGTTGGTTGGTTCAATAGTCTCTCTCTCTCTCTCTCTCTCTCTCTCTCTCTCTCTCACACACACACACACACACACACACACACACACACACACACACACACACACACACACACACACATTCTCCTTATTGCTCTATGATTTTGCATCGTCGACTTTGACATGGTATCAGAGCACTTGGCTTGTTGATCGCAAGGGAGGAGAACTAGCGTGCATTGAAGGAGTGGTCCCTTCCCAGCATTTTTGGAGGACTTTGGCTTGGCTTTTGAAGTGCATGGCAAGAGGGCTCCCGCATTGTAGCATTTAAAATGCTATTGAAAGGTGACTTGGACCCAACATTTTGAAATACTATTGAGCAATAGCCACCAGCTCTACTATTGCTGTGTGTTTTGAGAGGGCATCTCCCCAATTGGTCTGACTCTTCTGTGTGCACTGGTCATAGAAGAGTCTTCTATGTGCATGTTGAGAGGCTCTCTCCCCAATTGGTCTTCCCCTTCTATGTGCAGCGGCCAATGTTTTGAAATGCTTTAGCAGTGATGCCAATCTGCACCTATAGTGGGCATTATGATATGCAAGCTTTGAGTGCAGTGTTGGCCAACAGCTGCTGCATAGGAGGAGATTGCCATGGAGAATGACCACGAACGTAAGAATTTTGAAATGCTAGGAGACTTGGTCACCCTTTTGGTGTGGAGTTTTGAGATGTTGCCGACAATGTTTTGTGTCTCCATCATCTCCCGTCCTTGCATTTCTAGCAACGTTTGGAAAGGTATGTTGGAGGCTTGGCAAGTGGAGGTCCGAGGGGTTGAAATGCAAGGATCCTCCTTGAACTGTATTGAAGGCCACTTGTAGCACGTTTCGATGGCCTCAAGGGGCAAAAGCAAACCAAGATCAAGACCACTACCAACAAATGGTTATGAAAAGTGGATTGGCCAACACCTTGTTAGCGGCCTATGCTTGACAAAAGTTCTCAAGGAAGCGATCAGTTTGTATGGCTTGAAATTGTGAAGCCAAAAGTAAATGCATGAGTTTGCTGGACAAGGATGGCAGAACCATTGCTCAGTTAGTTGCCTCGATACCCACCACGACATCCGAGATCCATAGTTTCAAATGCAAGAAGATACTCTATTTGGCTCAAGAATGCAAAGCCAAATTGTTGGCCGAATTATGGACATGATGTGTTTCAAAGCTCATTTTCTAGGAAAGTTTGGACGTGACGTGTTCACAGTTCACAAATGAAGATTCTTAGTGTGGTCGATAGTTCAATTTTCTATGAGGCAAATGGTGCTCAGGATGGCATTCTTCTAAGGTGAAAAGATTGTTGAAAGCATAACTAAGGTGTATCTAGTGGAGGTACAATTGTTGGATGTCCATGGTAGCTTCTTCATTGCCTTGTTCTTCCTACATATGTCCACTATGAGATGCCGAGAGGGCGTTAAAGTCATAGCATCTCCAATGAATAGTCCGATGTGATCCCAATTTCATTTTGGCTTTAGGTATTTATTTTACTTATTTGTCAAAGTTTGGGTAGGGAAATTTACTAAGGTAAGTATATAAGCACAACCTTGTCCCCATTGTATTATCATCAATTCATTGCCAAGTTTGATTGGTTCAGAAGTCTCTCTCTCTCTCTCTCTCTCTCTCTCTCTCTCTCTCTCTCTCTCTCTCGTGTATTCTCCCCATCGCTCTATGCTTCCACATTGTCGACTTTGATAGGGGGACCCTCTTCTTGTTTGTGAAACTTTTTGCAGGATGGGTCATTATGTCCCATACAGACTCTTTACATGAGAAGTTAGCTCGGCCTATGCAAGAACCTTGCAACTCTTTTCACAAAGGCTTTGCCTCATTAGAACTTCAAATATTTTCACAAAGCTTTGGGCTTACTCCCCTTAGAGGATTGCATAGGGTATGACACTTCCCTATATATGAGTGCTAGCTCATGTTCATCGCATCATTCCTAGGGGGGGTTGTTACCATATTATGGAAGTGATGTGTGTGAGCACACTTAGGATCATTAGGAAACTTTTTACCTCCTTACGAGGTTTTGCGGCCCTACGTGTATATATGTCCATCACTATAGGGCAAGTAATACTACTTCCTATGTTGCATGCTCTTAAGGTTTTCCTTCATATTCTTCATCTTTGCATGCATTTTTGCACCTATATTTTCAATATATGATAACCACAATCATCTAACTACCTATTGGAAATCAAACTTTTGATGACAGTAGTAGGCATGAAATCTTGAGCTCTTGCAAGCACCCTCACACAACCAAGAGAGCACACAATGGAAATAGAGGCACAAAATGCTTCTTCTTCTTCACTACTCAAAATGATGATAAGCTTTATAGAACATAAGTGGGAAGTAGAACATAATAAGAACTATGTATAATGTTTAATGTGAAACCTCTAGTGAGTACATTGGCAAGATAAGCAACCATCACTCTCAATATGTAGACTGTGTCATTGAAGTCCAACTAAAGTACGATTGGTGATGATCCTCATGTCCGCTACCTTATGCCAATGATACATGTGAGCAAGTAGTCACCTAGGTATACCATGTGTTGAGCTAAATCTTTCAACATTCCCCCTCAAGCTCAATGCCATCTCTTATGCTCCAAGCATAGCTAAAAATTGCCTTAACTTCTTTTCTCCTAGGAAACATGATCGACGATTAGGTAGACTACCATTCCAATTTTCATATGTATATCCATAGAATTGATCTTCCATGCCACACTCATAAAAGAGTGCATAATCCAAGGTAGCACTCACATAGGGCAATGTGCACCTCATTTCATCCAAGTGTGGTTTCTTGGAAAGCTACATAAGCTAACTCTTAGGCCCAACCATGTAACTCAAATTTAGTCATGAGATTGCCAAATAGATGAGGCTACCTAAAATCTTCCTATACATGGTGGCATTCTCAAGTACAACACCCACATCATCTTGCACCTTCAAATTTGGATCCAAGGTTATAGAAATAGACTTTACAATTATACATACCATACTTTGACAGAATATCCAATGCATATTTTCTTTGTTGCAACCACATGCCCTCCTTTATGCCTATAATTTCAATGCCCAAGAAATATCACAACTCTCCCAAATCCTTCATGTCAAAATCCTACTTCAAAAGTCTCTTTACATGCTCAAATTTAGCCTCATACTTTCCGGTCTAACAATCAATTCATCCCATAGATACATATGATCACAATTCCTACTCTCATTCTCCCATATATACAAGGAGTGACTCGCACAAAAAACCAATAGTGAGCAAATAGGCTACATAATCTCATTCCAAAATTTGGGTGCTTGTTGCAACCCATATAACACTTTTCTTAGATTACATACATACTCAAGATGTCTCCCATCCTCATATCCATGTGATTGCTCTATACGTCTTCTCGCAAGTCACCGTGCAAGAATGCATTCTTCACATCCCTTTTATGAAACAGCCAACCTTTCGTTGTAGCCACTTCTTCACATCCCTTTCATGAAACACCCAACCTTTTATTGTAGATACTACAATAATGGTACAAGCAGTACCCATCTTAGCTATGGAGTTGAAGGTCTCCTCATAATCAATTCCATAATCATGTGCATAATCTTTGCTACATGTACCTGCTCATTGTGCCATTTGCATTGTGCTTCACCTTGTAGACAAATTCATATCTAATCACATTATTTTCCTCTGACAATGGCATTAAGTCCCGTGTCTCGTTAGAATTAAGGGTCGCAATCTCCTCATCCATAGCTCGATTCCACTTGGGATATCCCCAACAAGATCCTCAAAATAAGTAGGCTCTACATCCTGTACAATCTCTGCCATCAATGCACAACTGCCGCATAACTATCATAAGTCAATATTTTCACATGACTGCTCACCCTTTTGGATCTACATGGTCAAGGGATCACTGCGAGGTTTTATATTTTCAGCATACATCGAGCATACATCCTTATTGCACACAAACTTTTCACAGAGGGTATACCAAACTCCTCATCAAGACTTTGCTTTGAGCTAATTGAATCGCCATTAGCATGACTTGCACGCAAATTTTACATTTTTGGGGCATTGTCAACCTTCTCTTTGTCTTTCCTTGATGCATTTGATAAATTTGTAGGACTTAATCTTTCATGGAACCTGTCATTTTATGTTTGGCAGTGCTTGAATTTGGAGACCCTTGTGGTCCAATCAAAACTTATAACAGCACACTTGCATTTTCTGTAGCCACATTATCCTTTACATTAGCCCCAAAATCATCCTTTACATCAACATACCAGCTCTTCAACTCATAAAAAAACAGTGCTCACCCTCACTTAATCTATGACAAGTTTGTAACATTTATACCCTTTTTGCTCAAGGAAATACCCAATAAAGACACCATTTTCAGCTTTTGGGTCCGACTTTGTTTGTAACTCATCCAATATACGCACACAAGAAATACATTCAAACACTTCAAGATGTCCCAAATCAGGTTTTCAGTTAGTAAAATTCTCCTTGGGTGTCATATTGTGTAGAAGTAGTAGGAGACCTGTTCATAATATAGACATCCTTAAAGACTGCCTCATCCCAGTAACAATGAGGCATGTTCTTCTCATTCATCATTGCTCTTACAAATTTTGTAATGTGAATGTTCTTCAGCTTAGTAACACTAGATTTTTTGGAGTATACTTGCATCAAAACTATCTTTGAATTCCATGAAGAATCTCCTAAACTCATTAGAGAAGTACACCCCCCTCCATTTGACCTCAAGCATCATACAGATTTCCTTGTATGTTTTTCACTAATAGCCTTAAATTTTTGAAAGTGAGTAAGCACCTCAATTTTATCCTTCATGAAGTACCCCCATACCTTCTTTGTATTGTCATCAGTGAAGGTAACATGATACCTGCATCCACCCATATGCATAATGTTCGTAGGACCCCATACATCAAAATGCACTATCTCCAACACATTTTTGATTACATGATTGTCGTGAGAAGATGACACTTTTTATTGCTTTCTAAAACTCACAAGCCTCACAAACCTTATGAATTTTAGCAATCTTAGACATTGGAAAATCTACCATAAGCTCTTGAATCCAAATAAAATAGGCTTCAACCATTGCACATTTGCATGTCCGAACATCAATATCTCCACCAACCCTCGGGCCTTGTGCAAACGAGGCAGCTTTCATCTCCGGTACATCTACATCAAGAGTGAAAACTTAGTCCACCTTTTTTCCTTGTGCTCATACTCCTGTATATAGAGGCCATCAAAATCAAACCTAACCTACACACCTTGCTCACCTGTCCAATGTACACCCTATTCTTTGTAAAGTTGGGCATGTGCAATACATCAACCATATATTTTACTTTGCCATCTGAAAATGACAATGACACAATCAGTATATGCATTGTTTGCATATCTTGAAACCATTCACCATGCCCGATCATGTTGTTCAATGCACCAAAAAGCACATACCATACATTATCACCACATCTTGATACATTTGCCATGATTTTGATTTCCATGACCAGGGTCACCTCAAGTTAGCTTGCACCACGTTCTCTACCTCTTTCTTCTCTGTTGTTTTTATAGAATACCTATTCAGAATTACCTTCAGGTTGTGAAGATGATTCTTCACTAACGTTCTTCTGTTGCATACTCGAGAAAACATTCCAAGCTTTAATAACACAAGATTTATAAAGCTTGGAATGTTTTCCCGAGTACAGATACAAGTCTTGAACTGCATATACAATGGCCCCAATCACACAAGAAAGCTTTAACCTTGTCCTCATAATCAATCATAACACCAAATTGATGCAAGGAATTCACATATGTCATTTATATTTAATACATAGTCATTCACTGACAAGCCCATCTTCTTCACAATGTTGATATTTGTCTTCAATTGAAATTTACTTAATTTATTGTTGGTCACATGTAGTGGGACCAAATTATTCTCAACCTCTTTAGGAGAATTGGCATCATGTATATGCTCAATCATGGTATTATCCAAACTAAAAGAAAACCAATACATAACCTTATGTGCTCCCTAGTTTCAATCCTTGAACGCCTTCACCTGTTGAAGTGTAGGATTATCCCCAAGCAAACCTGATGCGTGTTCATGTTCACCTTCAGTGCACTCCCATAAACTTTACTCATAAAAAAATTGGTTATTCAGAACTTCCAAGCATGGTAATTTCTCTTGTCTAGCTTCATGACAATACCATTGATTCCATCATTGCTAGACATGTTTGTAGAAAATGTGAATTCTGCACAGAACCTATAGTGGACTAAAATTAGCACGTATCTATCACAACTTGTGATCACACCTATGTGTACATACACCCAATGTAACATTTAACACTACTAAATTATAGATTTGAAAATTAGAGTGTCAATAGAGCTTCCTTCTACATCAAAATGGGAAATTTGCAAAAACTTGAGCCTTTGCTTTCTACCATATGAGCGCACTCTAAATCCAAAATGGAAGCCAAAACATGCCCAAACCCTAGAATTTGGCTACGTTCATGGGACTTTCCCATGAATAGTTTCTCCCTCAATCCAATTAACTCTAAGAGTGGCACTTTATAGACTTCCATCTAATCTCTTCACTACGTCAGTAAAAATAAGGGTATCATTAGCTAGTGTAAAATTACTGAGAGCAGTAACACATGTGTGCCATGAAGAAGGTAATGGACGTAATAGATATATATAACTCAACTTCTATAGTTTCTACTTTTAAGTCTATAACTCACTGAAAATTATGTTACTCCTTCAAGAAAGAAGCATAGTGCCGCCTTCTGTCATCCTTACATAAGGGTAATCTTTTTCATAAGGGTAATCTTATTTTGCAACAATTTTCTTCTCATAAGTGCTACATAGATTTGTTCATAGGGGCTGAGTGATCTTCTCATTAATGACTAAAAAATGAAAAGGTTTTACTAAGGATAGTATAATGGTAGACTTTGCCAGTGCATCAAACTCAAACCAATCCTCGCCAAACATGGTAGCAAGCGTAGATGACAAGCCAAAAAATGGCTTTAATTGCTTTTTTTGAACAAGAACATATTAGATTTTCTACTTCCTTAAAGAAAAATTGCTACTATTGTGCTTATGTATCTTGTAAACCTCTATATATGATGCAAAACCTGCCATATTCAAGAACACGATCATGGATAGGTCACAAAAAAATTAAGAGAGTTTTGATAGTAGATGGACAATATCTTATCCAAATATTGATTGAGAAAAAGGCTTAAACCAATAGTCAAAATTATGGTCAAGAGAAATAAATAAAAATCCGATAGAGTTTCAATATTAAACATACCTTATGTCAACCAAAAATTGTGATAAAGAGATGGACAAATCAAATAGAAATTTATGGTAAAAGATCCAACAAAATTTCAGTAGTATCTCATCATAGATCTCAAATTATATCAATCATAAATATTGAGCAGGTAGGGCTACAAAATTTGGGCATAAACTAAATTTAATTGAATTCATAATAATACAAGTCAACTTGGCTATTGAGCACATAACACCATCTATACATGTGCTATGGCGAGGTTGTGATAGGTGAGCCCTAGCGACCTAATTCACCTCACATTAGGTAGGTCCTCAATGACTCGGCTTTAGAAAACCTCACCATGACACAAAAGGCTATGCAAGACATGAGTCAAGATGATTGCCATATAATGCTACAATCTGCACCACACATAAATACAAGGTAGTATCCCCAAACTCGGTACATAAAACATGAGATATATAGAACAAAAGTGTTCTTAACAAGTAGTAGATGCACACAAACATATGCCAAATCAAGCAAGAAGCTAAACACTTCTAAAAGATCTGTCAAGCTCCCACCTCAACCAAACTTGGCTAAATCATGCATGAGAGGCATCACACTACCCAAAGTGCATCAAAGCTACTGTAATGCGGTATCATCGACCATAAAATGTCTAACTCGGCAACAATATCAAATAGGCCCAAAACAGCTTCAATCGACATAGTCATCTCCACAAAACTCACATTAAGAGGAAATACTCTTATACACAAGCCCAACATCTGTAAAGTATGAGCTTTGTCCTAAGGTGTGAGTCAAGGAGAGGAGAGTGGATTTATCCCACATACTGTGGAGCAAGGCTGTAGAGCTACTTAAAGCTCATTTCTTGAATGAATAAACAACAAATTCATTTTGCACTATATGCTTGTCCATGGTGAGCTTGTGCTAAGCTAAGTCAATACTCAAGATTGTGTTTATGAGTCCAAGCTAATTCTATCTTGGAACCTAATTTACTTGAGTGATAACCTTGCTTACACACTTGCACCATGTTTCTCTTACACGCACTCACACACTTGCACCATGTTTCTCTTTCATCCACCATAGCTAGCACGATCCAAGGGAGATCCCACCAAGGCGCGCACCTTTTGGCTTCGCCCGTCTGCCCGCGCTCCTGCCCGTCTGCTCACGTTCCTGCCCGCTTGCCCTCGCCTTGCCCGGCTTACCCGACGCCTGTTGGGTCCCCCCTTCCCACGGCGCTGCCTCAAGAGCCTCAAAGGCCTTCAAATTGATAAGCCTACCCCCCTCACAGGGGCGCATTCCCACGGGCCTCAAAGCTCCAAGGAAAGGCTTTTTAAGCCCCTGCTCCCACCGAACTGCAGCAAGATCCTTAAGCCTAAGGCATGCTACCGCAGCTAGCGAGCAACAGGAATTGAAGAAAAGCTAAGGGCTCTTTCTCGCAGCTGATGAGCCTTGAATACATCCTTTCCAAAAGCTGTCAAGGCTAGTCAAAGAAAATCTTCAAAGCATCACCAAGCATCCAAAGGAGCATTACCTCATTGTGAAGAGGGGCTTCACATTGAAGCAAAAATCCAAAGTACAAATTGAAATCTTGCAGCCAAGCACAACAATTTCTTGCAATGTATGTAATTATATTTGTCTACATGGATGACATTATGTGCTTTCGTAATGGGATAGACAGTGGCATTGGAGAGTCTCCAAATTGCTAAAACCTTCCATGTGTGAAGAATTTGTGACAAAGTGTATGAGAAACACCTCATGCTTGGGCTCTCGGAGAATGACCAAGATGGAAGAGAGAATTAATTTTTGCATAAACCTTTTCATAGGATATTTTAGCATATTGTTGGATGTCATTATGACGTATGGAATAAAGTCTGATTGTACCACAAAAAGGGGGACAGAAGTACTCATTCGAGGGGAGGGATGATATTTTAGTTTATGTCACACACACACACACACACACACACACACACACACACACACACACAGAGAGAGAGAGAGAGAGAGAGAGAGAGAGAGAGAGAGAGAGAGAGAGAGAGAGAGAGAGAGAGAGAGAGAGAGAGAGAGAGTGGGCTTCTCCGACATCGAGCTCTCCGGTTTTCACTTTTTTGTCATCGTCCTCTCCGACATCAGACTCTCCATCATAGATTTTCTTCAACATCACTGTTTTTGAACAGCTTTGGAGTGCTGAATATTCAGCCATAGACAGGTCCATGTATAAATGTGTGGGCAGTCTGACTAGTGGTCGGTACACACGACGAGTGGGAGGCTTGTTGCAAGCCATATGCAGGTGTTCTTTCCAAGTTATTTTCCGCTCTACATAGCTGAGAATTGAGGGCATTTATAGCCATGTTTTGCATGCGGAAGCGGTCCATGTGCGGGTTGAGATTGACACTTAGATGCATACCCATGTACATCTGTGGTAGTGGAGACATTTGAGGAGGTTTTGCAGGAATTTTGTGCATGATATTTTCAGCTTTGCCTTGCTGAAATTTTACAAATTTTGCAGCCATTTTATGCTTATGTACGACGCCCAAATGCGGCTCAAGATATAGCTAGTTTTGTACCTATGCGTATGCACATGCTTCGTGCATTGTTTGGGCACTTCTAGTGCGGCAATTGTGCAATTATCTCGTCTTTGATGATTAGATACAAGCACACTGATAGGTACATGTTTGTTGGTGCATGTGAGGGCAGCTCGTAGGCTCGCCATTGCACAACATATGATTGCGAACACTTATCCCTATGTATGATCTATGTGGATACCCAGAGAGGACAATAGCACATGCTTTGTGCGGATTTATGCCATGTATGGTCATGCGGATATAGTTAGAGCTTTTGATAGCGCCTAGGTGAGATGGCTTGTCTCCGGATCTTTTATGTTAAGATTTGGTTGTGATTTTGCTTACTTTGCAGAGGAAACTTTGTCCGATTTTCCCCATATTTCTCGCCATAAAATACGTATTTGCAAAAAATCCGTCTCTTTGATGGTTTAGTGATCGAGTGTGACTTCCACGTGCGTGCAATTTGATGGTCGGGCGTTTCTCTCACTTTGTTACTCTGTTTGATAGTTGATCTCATTTTTTGGACTTCTATTTTGGCATGCAACTCAGTTTATGCGCATAGATGTACTCTTTTCTCTGATGGTTTCAGAGATTCTTGGCAGTCATTGTGACATGGTCTTGATATGTGGTCTTTGTGGCTTCTGAGTGTGGATTGCTATTGCAGTGCTAGTCTTTCAAAGAGTTTTGTGGTGAAGGCCTTACTTCCACACTGCCATATACTACGCTTTGACAGTGATGGAGTGTTTACTCTCACTTGGACACAAGTTTTGTGTTATATCCACTCTCACGGAGGAGTGAGATTTGCGGTACGCTCGCAGTGGCTACAAGTGGATCCATCGTATGCCGATCTTGAGCCTATTGCATACAGTTTACAGGTAGTCATTGGATACAGGTTCTACAGGGACATGTACATGTTTACGTATTTTTGATAGAGCTTGGTAGAGCTATTGGTGCATTTGCCATAACATTCCCGTTGTGGTCGAGGTTCACTCCCACATTGACACATTTTTAGTGATTGAGAGTATGTGTGACAGAGAGTCATTGGAGATGGCTCATGATAGACGGAGGTCTCACAGATGTAGAGATGTTGTATGTTGGCATTGTGGCACACAAGGCACATTTGACGTCACTGTTTTAGACGTATGAGACAACGACGACAACCTATGCATGATGTAGAGAAGATTTTGACACATGCTAGAGAGGAGTCTTCTTATGCTAGTGATAGTGTTGTCACATTTACTTCTAGTGTTTCTCTTGATTTCATGTTTAGCAAAGATCTTGTAGGTCCCAGATGGCTAGTAAATGAGTCTACAACATTTCACATCACATCGTGTCGTTATTGGTTTAGCACTTTTGCTAGTGGGAGTCTTGGATATGTGCAGCTTGTTGATAGGTGAGTGTATGACATTAAGGGTGCAGGAGATGTATGCTTCTTATTACCCAATGGTACATTGTATATGCTATAACATGTGCGATATGTTTCTGAGATACTGAGACAGAGTTTGATCTTAGTCAGATGTTTCAGAGACAGTGGATGTCACGAACTGCTTTGAGAGTGGTCTTTCCAGGTACAATTGGGTTGCCTAAACCTTGTGCGAGGAGCTAGGTCCTTCATTGTCTATCCACTACAGTTTTCTTAGGTGCGAGACGACAGAGTCTCCGTGGCAACACTGACATGTGAGGAGCAACAGACGAGACGTGTCTCCTTCGCGAGCTCCAATATGCTCATAAGACAGAGCATTTAGTTGTGCAAGACATGTCAATGGACTCTGCAAAGGCAGAGATTGAGTGTGCTTGCTCTAGTGAGACAACACGTATCATCCGACTTCATCTAGACAGAGGTAGAGTGGGTTTTTTGCCTAGAGGCACAGATAGTGATGAGGAACATGGAGTTCCTTGGTATTCTCATAGAGGCTGATCAGGATTTGCGAGGACATAGGGTTGCACCTTTGGATGATAGGGACGTAGCCATCCTAGTGTCGACATTGACACATCCATGTGTGATGAGTAGTCCTGATGATGCAGTGCATGTATATAGCGCAGAGGTGGCGGGGACAACCAAGATTGCGCAGATATCGTCAGCGTTTGGGTGTCTCATATACGACTTATTAGAGTTGAGGCCCTACTTAGCAGCTGCAGTGGGAGAATTTGCAACAAGCATTATCAGTCAGTTAGTGGCTAATGCTAGCATGAAGCTTCATGGAGATCTGCAGAACATACAGAGTTTTCTACGAGACTTGCATGTAGGTTCTATAGTAGATACACACGCTCTTCTATCACTAGGGCCAATGTGGCTGCATGTAGATCATATGAGCAAGCTAGTGGGTGTAGGTTACGAGAGTCTCTCACCTATCTTTCTTGTACACTAGTAGCTTGACTAGTAGGACCCATTTATAGGCACATTTGCCTTTAAGTGGAAGATTGTTGGGGGTTAAAGGTGGCTGTGCCTTTGCCTTGTGTCGGACGTCAGTGTTCGGCCATCCACTGACTTACTAACCTATTCCTTATATACATAGTCAATAAGAAGATAGGTGATGACTGCTCCATTATCCACCCACACATTGCGTGTATTTGTCTCTCTCCCTTTCCCGTACACCTGGACGCTCTGTGCATGCGCATTCTTTAGACTTTGCCTTTGCCTTTGTCTTTGCTATCTTTGCTGCTATTGTGGCATTTTTGTCGATGGACGACCTTTGATGTTGCATTTGCTACAAAACTTATTCTTGTAGCAATCTTTAGAAAAATGCCCTAATTTTTCACTCTCATAGCACTTTTTGTTATCGTTCTACTTGATAAAGAAGCACCTAGATGATCATACGATAAAAAGCCCCTACATTGGTTGAAGTCTTCTTTGTTTGCTTTTCCTCCTCTTTAATTAATGCATTGATCACATGTTGCAAAGTGGGTGTAGGATCCTTATGTTCTAGCATTGTGACAAGATTGTCAGTAAGAGCACAACAACCTTATCTTCCTCGGAAATTTGACACTTAATGTAAGTTAATCGAGTGACGATACTCATTAACCTATTCACAAGGATTGAAATGTCCTCCCCTTGATTCATTGTTAGTTTGTAAAGGTTACTTTTAAGGCTTATCTTGCTCATTTTTTGCTTAGCACCAAATTTTTCCTCTAAAATGGTTCATGCTTGGATGGCCATGGTGCAATCAATGAAGTACACATAATTATCGTGCAGGAAGTGATAATTATGCAAAGAGTCTGTTCATCTTTGGCTTGGATTTGTGCAATATGGGCTCTGGTGATTGTACTTTCAGTTGTGGATGGTTCAACTGCTCGTGGTTTGACTACATACGATAATTGTTTGTGCATGAGGTAACCTTGCAGCTTGGTTTGCTAGGTATGAAAACACTTGCCATTAAATTTCTCAATTCTCTTTTCTCCCATAGTGCCAGTAGTAGAGGGGTCTTAACACTTGGCAGTGTGACAAGGTCAATGTCTGCCTCTTTGCAAGGAATTGTGTGAATGTGGGTGCACAAATGCGGGAACAAAAAAAATGGCCAAATGTGAAGCTACTCTTCATAAATAATTTGTGAGGTACGTCTTCACCAGTCACAATATCAAATTCACCTTGAAAAATTAGATAGTCGATCACAAATTGAAGCTCACCTTTTGAAAGTACAATCACCAGAGCCCATATTGCACAAATCCAAGCCAAAGATGAACATTTGTGCAATATGGGCTCTGATGATTGTACTTTCACCATTAGACAGTCAATCAAAAATTGAATCAAAGCAAGACAAAGAAGGATCAAGAGCACTTCTTAGCTTACACCTCAAAAAATGAAGATTTTTAGGTCAAATGGACCTTTTAGAAGAGTTCGATCTATTCACACATGGACGTCCACAGTGGTCGGTCATTGCAAAACTACTGTAAAAATAAGATAAGTGGTGCGCTTCTCACCGGCGATCATGTACACACCTATTGGACCAACAAGACCGGTCCATGACTCAATCAAATAAATAATATGCGTTTGTCGAAGATGATAGGGTGTCCGTGAGGGTTAACATGCCCCCTTCTTGATGTAGATTCCGTCCTCGAAAGCTATTGAGATGAAGCCCGTTTGTCGAGGTGGAAGAGAATCCGAGATTGAATGTTCTTAATCTTCTTCATCACTGCAAAATCAACCAGAATTGACACAGTAATTGCATTCTCATATACAATTAAAAAGCATATGCAACTGTAGGCACACATATTGATTGGTAACAGAATATTAAACAATTTATTAGTAGTAAAACATTAAATTATAATATAATCAAAGGCATGAGCAGTTGTAAAGGTAAAAAATAAACCAATGTGGGGTCACTAATTTAACAATCGAGGGGCACTAGAGGTCAACTATTAATACCATGGACAAGCCTCTTAATTTTCTCTGGTCAATAAAGTTGTTTAATCGCGAGAGCAAAGTATTTCATGTTTGAGGGCCGACTAGAGGCTTTACCTAGAAGACCTTATAGTTAAGCTACGATAAAAGGAATTACTCATGAAATCATCGCTTGACTTATTCCCTTTTCTTTGACACCCCAAAGTCTTTTCACATTGATTCAATTTTGATGTGTATGCTTATTTTGTATGCCTTGGGTTTTTTGATTTTCAAGAAAAAGCGCCCATAGTGGGAATCTCTAGGGCAAAGTCATCATCCATGAGACCATACGTGCCATTTGTGTAATCATGTAACTCTTCCTCATCATTAGAGGCACAAATGTTCACTAAGAACATCACTAGGCGTCTATAGTCATCTTGGTCAAGAGGGTAAGCTTGTGCAATCGAACAGACGTCCTCTACTAAGTATGGATCAATCGTGGTCAAGAGACGTATCAGCCATTCTAACTCCTCGAAATTCCTCTCACACACTAGCATATCTACCAAATCCCATTCACATGCAAGCACCATGTAGACTATGTGAAACACTTGTGAAAAGTAAAGAGGGTACCTCTCACCCAAGGTAGGAGTGGATGACTCTAGCGTACTAGCCATATCTGTACACATAGATAGATGATGGTTAGAGTGAAAATAGTATAAGGTCATGTAAAAAGGTCGTGACTTGTGCATAATGTGTTTTTATGATTTTGGTCATGTACTAGAACTTGTAGGTTTTCAGATTTTTGTTTGGTGGCTCTTCCTCTTTTACTTTTTATTTTTGTTTTTGTGAGTATAACGCTATATATATACATTCCCTAAGATTGGGAGATTGAGAGGTCAGGGAGGAAGGTTAAGAGGGGAGCAAGTGAATGATGGATGTCAGCAAAGACTCCCCCTTCCTTGGATAGATCATACCTTTTGGAATGATGTCATCACCTTTTGAAACCAATTGTTCCAAGTTGTTATGGGTGAAAACTTTGACCAATAGTTTTCGACCGCCCTAGGCTTTTCATCTAGTTGCAAGGGCGGTAAGGTACTCTCCCATGATTTTATTTGCAACATTGTTGTAGGTGGTGAACTTACAATGGGAGGTGCAAACTATTTCTTCGTTGTATGGATATGTACAATGGTAGGTGGAGGTTGTGTCGAAGCTTCTATTTCCATATATGAACTATATGAAGAGCAAGAAGCTTCATTTGTTTTTTCTATGGTTAAGTTGAGTGAAACAAGTCTTTCTTGCTTGGATACCCAAAATAGCCCTGGATCAGTTGTCCAGTATTCTGTGATCTTTCTCTTTCCGCGATCTTCAATTGGCTTTATCGTTACTGGATTTGACTCACATGGGTAAGGTGACAGGTAAGATCAAAATTTACATTTTGGCACCCAGATTTGATCATTTCCTTGATAGTAGCCTTGGGCTCCCAATAGTCGTTTAGGAATCCAACGCAACACTTTCTTACATTTTTAGGAGCAAGTGGGGCGTTTCTTACAAGGCTCCTATTTTTTTAGCATCAGCCATGGTCGCCAAAGAAGCTTTAGGGACTCACTTGTATGTTTTCTTAGTTATATTGCGATGGGTCTTGTGTGTCTCATTTTTTGTTTCAACTACAGAAGTTGAAGCTTTAGAGAGTTGGGCTATAGGGACATATGGTTCAACCTCCTAGACATGCAATGTTTTGGGTTTTATTTCCTCAAGAGGTAATATCTTAGGGACTATGGTTTGAGTGACAGAGCTAAGCGTTGGTTTCTACGTTGTGACACTCCCTGTCCCCCAATCAATAGTACATTTGGTCGCTATCGTCCACGTGTGTCCTAGGTTTATATTACCCTTTTCATAGTTCGAGCACGCATGACCAAAAAGTCTTGAGCTACAACCTCATTGTCATAACTAACAGAAACGTGCGAGATCTTCCAAAAATCGCACTTTTTTTCTTGTTGACACCCTTGACTTGGATAGTACTCTCAAATAGAGATGGCTTTCCCAACTGACATCACACTCCATATGACAACATATTATATTTAGCACCCGTGTTTAATAAGGCATTATATATCACTTTCCCATAGGCGCTACTTAGCTCAATAGGGTATCGTAGAGGTGTGTCAGAGTCCAACCAATCATCCTCTGTTTCAACGTGGAATGCATCTGGAGTATACTTATGGTGAGCTATCATGAAGTCTGTTGTGAGTTCCTTTATCAATCTATTTATAAAATGAGTACCATTGTTACTCACAATCTCAAAGGGACAACCAAATATTAAAATAATGTTCTCAAAGAGAAACTTGGCAGTTGACCTTGCATCAGCCTTCCGTGTCACCATGGATTTTGCCCATTTTGTCACATAGTCAGTGGCAATGATAATATATCGAGATTGAGTGTTATGAACTACTGGACTAATTGGGCCTACAAAGTCTAAACCCCATTTTTCAAATGGTTGAGTCACTTTAATAGGATGTAAGGGTATCTTATCCTTTCATTGTGTGATCTTGTAAAGTTGGCATTCATCACATCCTTTTGCAAAAAGTGATGCATCCTTGAATAAGGTAGGCCACCAATAGCCTGATTGCAGGACCTTTCTAGCAGTTAGTTCCCCTGAGAAATGTCCTCCGACTATTCCCATGTGGGCTTCTTGCAGTATGTATAAATACTCATCCTCACGAGCACAATGTCTAAGAATATTATCCTTCCTTAGCTTGTAGAGATTTCGTGTAATTAGAGAATAATGTTCACATTCCTTTAACAGTTTTTGAGCTATATCCTTATGAAGCTCTTTGGGTGGAAAACCATTAACTAGAAAGTTCACAATCTTCTCACTCCATTCAGGCATGGTCTCGACTAGAAATAGAGAAGTATCGGGCAATTCATCATCGACTCCAGTAGAGGCTTCACCATTGGGTATGCGTGACAAATGATCCACTATGACATGTTTCTTACCAGGTCTCACTACGACAGTAAAATCAAACTCAAGAAGAATAAACAACCATCATGTAATTCTTCCCGTGGAATAAGGTTTATTTACCAGATACAACAATGCTTGATGATCAACATAGAGAACAAACTTGTTGGCAAAAAGGTAGTAGCAAAATTTCTTTACTGCATAAATCATAGCTAAACCTTCCTGCTCTGTAGTAGAGTAGTTTCTCTCAGCATCATTTACTTGAGGACTTGCAAAGATAATGGGGTGGTCCAATTTATGTTCTCCTGGTTGAGCTAGAACACACGCAATACCAAAGTTTGATACATCAAAATGCACATGGAAAATTACATTCCAATCGGGTACTCATAGAATGGGAGTGCTTGTTAAGGTCTTTTTCAATGACTCATAAGCATGGTCAAATAAACCGCCCCCAACATGGCACATGAACCTTTGAACTCCTTTATAGTTTTTAGGTGGTGGCAATTCAGCAATGGCCTTAATTTTGCTCTCATCTGTGGAAATCCCATTTTTGGACTATATGCCCTAAAATGACTCCATGTTTAACCCGAAATTGGCATTTGAAAGGGTTTAAGGAGATGCGATACAATCTGCACTTCTCAAACACTTTCTGTAAGCATGATAGATGTTCTTTCCAAGAGGAATAAACACAAAGGTCATCTAAGAAAGCTTTGCAAAACTCCCTCAAATATTCTCTAAAAGCAGTGTTTATTAATCTTTGGAAGGTAGCAGGGGCATTGGTTAAGCCAAAAGCCATAACACAAAATAAAAACACTCCAAATTCAGTTACAAAAGAAGTTTTAGCTTGGTTCTCTAGTGCAATTGTGATTTGATTGTAGGCAGAGTACCCATCTAAAAAGCTATAAGCTTCCTTCCCTGCGACTCTTTCAAGCACATGTTCTGAATATGGCAAGGGGTAATGGTCCCTCCTAGTGGCGGCATTGACCTTCTTGAGATCCACACACACTCTGAGTTTCCCATTCTTTTTTGGCACAATAACTATTGGAGACACCCATTCTGAGTGCTCAATAGGGTATATGAATCCGCATTTGACAAGCTTTTCAATCTTTGCATACTTAGGATTCATTGGGTAGGGTCGTTGCTGGATTGGTCTATCCATCCTATCTATGGGAATCATGTGTTGCACCATGGAAGGTGAAACACCTTTCATATCATGATATGTCCAAGAAAATATATCCTTGAATTTCTTGAGACGTTTTTTAGTACATACTCCTCAGCTCTGTCATATCTTGGGCAATGAAAACGGGTTTGGACTCCTCACCAGGGTCTGCTAACTCTATTTCCTTAACTATTGTTGGACCATCATAGACTCCATTACTTCTATCGATAGGTGTCCTTTGTGCTTTTGTATACACAATCTTACGTTCCTTTGTGGTATAGATTAAAAATTTTCAGGTGCAGGGTGTAAGTCTGTGGGGTCTTGTTGTTCTATGGACTATGATTTCTCTTCCGCTTCCTTTTGTTGTTGGCCTAACTCTCAATTTTGTCATCTCCTTACGGTACGGCTCAACTTTGGCTTCTCTATAGCCTCTAGCTGTGTGATGTCAATGGGTTGTTGACTACACCACATAACGCTTTGAGGTATTCACCCCAATTATCTACCAGCTTACAATGAGCATCACATGCCCCTATATAATTAAGCCATTCTGTGCTAGATTTATTTTCATTTATTCTAGCACACACATTTTCTCGATAACGTTGCCTCTTATATCTCTTACTCTTCTTGTCTAATTTTCAATTACGATCGATCTCTAGTGAAGAGTCACTAGATGAATTGCTACTTGTGTCTTCTGCTCTCTTGGATAGATTGTCATCTAGGATACCACTGGGCCCTGAATGGTTTGTCCCCACATTTTCACCAAGGTTTAACTCAGATTCTTGGTCTTCAGAGTCAACCCCAATTGATGATTCTGACTCCGAATTGTGTGGGCTATGGTCTTGTGAAATGCTACTGGTTCCAATGTCAGTCAAGCCTTCATCTTGTAGGTAATGAGAAGCTATATGCATTGCTCCTATCATGTTTAAGGGTATGAATTGTGGCATTTCATCCCCCTCAGTTGTTACCCATGTCGTCCCCCTATTTCCCCAAGTGTCTATGGTTGCTGCTAGGTGGACCCCAATCCACATTGTCAGACTCAGTCATCCTAGGTAGAACATCCATATAAAGAGAATCTTCCCCAACATCAGTGTATACTGCAATGAGGCCGAGTGAATTGTGGTGTCAGAGCTATGATAAATTATAAATCTGTTTCCTAGAGGATGTGCTCGACTAGTTACAAGATCAACTTGAATGACAGAGTCTTGGAACTGTAAGTAGACATGGTTTTTAGACCAGCCATGCACCATTTTTGCTTCCCTCATGAAAGAACGTCCTAAGATCATCTCAAATGACATAGTTTACTTGGAAAAATCCTAACAATGAAGGTATTTCTTATTTTGTGTCCAAAAACCTTGATCTTGAGATCTTATAGCATGCCAATAGGCGTAACAATAGTCCCATTGGCCATGTTTACCACTATGTTTGTGGTCCCAAGGTGAGGTCTTCCCATAGTTTCCCAACGCCAACGCCACCATCAAGGATTTCCTTCACACAGTTAATCCCTTGGTAGTGATTGGTATGGTCGCATTGGATTCATCGCCTTCAAAGTATTGTCCCAACTTGTTAATAGGTATTTCAACAACAGAGTTCTCATCTAGGTTGGGTTGTGGATCTAAGTGTTCCTCCTCTATTGGCAGCTCCCTAGCTCCATCCATCTGTGAAAATTGTGGTAGCCCAACTTTTAGTTCTCCATTGAGGAAAGCTCAAAGAGCTAAGAATAGCTTGGGGTCTCCATATAATTTGGACATGATGGTGGTTCTAACTTTTAAGGCCATGAAATGCATCAATTTGTCAATATTTGATGGCACCTTTTGGGCGTCAATCCCTTGACGTGGGAAAGATGGGATCTCTATTTCTGCGATAGGGTCAGGTACTTCCTCTGTAAACATTCTCTCCAACAAGAAGTGAATACGTCCACTTTCTTCCCATGACTTTAAGTCACTTTCTTCTTAGATGACACTAGGTATAGCTAGGGGTCTATGGACTTTGTGAGGTTGCTGTTGCATAGGGAACAACGTGTCTGTAATCTGGATCTGCCTAGGTGTTGGCTCTAGATCCCTTTGGGTCTCTTCTACCAAACTCCTTAATTGCTTGACTCGCTCGATCTCCTCTATAGGGTTTGGGTAAGTTCCTATCTTCTTCTCAGGTCTTGGCCATTGTGGCTCATGACAATCTTTCTTGTTTGTTTTTTTCCTAGTGGTCATTTTAGTCTCCATGGTTTCACTTGAATCAGAATCCTCTTTAGCGTCATTCAAATATACGGGGTCGTCACCAGTCCCTATGCTGGTCTTTGAACTGGGGTCGGACTTTGCTTCTTTTTGTGATCTCTTCCTTAGTGTTTCTTTGAACTGGGGTTGGACTTCGCTTCTTTTTGTGATCTCTTCCTTAGTGTTTCTTTGAACTGGGGTTGGACTTCGCTTCTTTTTGTGATCATCGTCTTCTTCTGAGATTGGGCAATTGATGATGTGTCTCTTTCTTCAAGAATATAATTTTGGTTTTGGAGCATTAATCGTGTGAGTACATTTACTAGTACCACATGCGTAATTTGTGTTGGCTCCTTAGCAACCTCAATTAAATTCAATGGCATTATCTTTGGTGCATTTGGATTATTAGGACATTGGGAAATCAAATAATCTATGCCATATCGATTACACATGGTTATCGGCATTGTGGACATGCTTGCTTGATTGGTTTGCATTAGTGTGACATTCTTTTGTAGCCTAATAGGACACTCGGCTACACGATGTGGACCTCCACACTCATAGCGTTGAAGAGGTGGTCTCTTGACATTGTAATTAATATTTTGGCCTCTTGCAGCAAGGGCAGCTACTTGATAGACAGGTTTGACTTGTCCCCAATAGTCCTCCATGTAGGATTGTGGACTTTCTTCAAGTGCATGAATCCCATAGACAATATTAGGGTCTATATCTTCCTCACAGCCTTCCAAACAAGCAATAGATGACTCACAACCCACTTGATTCACAAAAGTGATTTTCGGATGTGGTGGTTGCGGTCCTAGCACTGAAGGTGGTAAAGGGTGTTGTTTGAACAACATTTTGGGCCCTAGGGACCATGTGTTGTGATGTTTGTTCAAGAGGTGGGGCCGACATCAATGCAGGCACTTGAGGTGTGTTTGTCCATGCTAAGGTTGGTCTATTGGCCATCGCGCGCTTAAATACTATGCAATCCTTAGTTTGATGTCCATACCTCCTACAGGCATTGCAATTCCAATTGAATTTTACTCTAAATGTAGGGCATTCATTAGTACTATGAGAACCATAGAAAACTGAGCACCATTGTTGCTCCCTTCTTGGATACATATGATTGTTTTGTGAAGCACGATTGTCTAGAAGACTCTCTTGAATAGACTTGGTGAGATTTGCTAAAGTCATCTCATATATCTTTGGCTCCTCAGCAATAGGCTTTAGGGTCATTGGCTGATGCCCCGATGCTTGCGAGCTAGTAGATTTAGGCTCAATGGACACTCTTTCTCCTTGAATCATTAAATTATCCTCCAATTGGATCGCATTGGTGGTGACTGCTTCCCAAGTGGTGATACCTCTAATGACTAGGCCATTATAGATATCCTCATGTCTTAGTCCCCTAATGAATCTATCAAGCAATTGGTTATTATTGAAGCACTCATTTGGATTACAACGAGACTTCAAATGCTTCAAGCGACTAATAAAGTCTCTCACTGACTCTCCTTCCTCTCATTGGGATTTCTGGAGCTAAGATGCTACACCCCAGAGTACTCCCTCTTGTATGTACTCTTTCAAGATCAGTCTCCTAAGAGTAGGGTAAATCATTTTTTCTTCCACCCTTAGGGTTCTATACCAATTCCTAGCCTTCCCACTTAAGGTTAGGTTCAAAGCATTACTCCTATGCAGGTCATTGTGTTCTCCTAGGGAATCACATATTTGTTCAAATACTTCGATATGATTTCTCACATCCCCGTCTCCACTAAATTTTTGTGTGAGCTTGGCTATTTGCACTGCCTTACTTCTAGGCTCTCTATCCGGCGTGTTACGCATATTGTCTGCAATGGATCGATCAATAGCTTGAGCAAAGGTTGCCAAGTCACCTAAGTGAGCAGGTATAGTGGGGACAGGAGCTCTTGAGACTGCATGTGAAATGGGGGTTGGCATTGGGCTTGGTGGATAGAAAGCCCTTGGGTTCCAAGTTTGGTACGGTGTTCTGCCATGTGGTGGCCCAAAGTTCATATGTGCAGCCCTAGGCATAACAGAACATTGGATGTGACATGCTAATGCTAACCGGTATGGTCTCATTGAAATAAGAGCTTAGGTGTTGTGGTTGTGGAGCATAAGTTGTTGAGACAATGGGAGGGTAGGAGCTACATGAGCATGAGGATCCATAGGTGCATATGATTGATACACACTTGTAGGTACTATTGCAGGCATTGGGCTACCATGTAGTGGTGCTTTACTAACAAATGAGATCCATGGAGTGTTTTTTTTCATGCTTATCACTGGGGTAGGCATGGTATCATCAAGCGAAAGATGAGCTAGACTTGGAAAGGTAAAGCTATCACTTGTGGCTCAGATTGTAGTGAGACCCCTGGTGAAACAACATATGGAGGATCCATCGGGCTTACCAAAGGAGTCTCCATTTTTGATAAAGTTGGTTGCTTAGCCCTACCTGTATCCAAGAATCTGAGGAGACCCGTCGAAGGCAGGTGGATCCCTTTGTTCTATCTCTCTAGCTCAATACACTTTAGGGTAGTGTCCTTTCGGTGTGTAGAGGTCATCCCTTGAGTTTCGTGATCATTCGACAATTGTAGGTCTTGTTTTGGAGAGCATAGCCATCACAGGTAAGATAGCTTTTGTGAATACATAGTGTGCTTTGAGTTGGTTTTCCTTGTTAGTGATTGTCCATAGAAGGTTGATTAGATGATTGACACCCATCTATTTGTTTCCATGTGCCTAGGGGTCAAGCTCCGTCCTTGGTTGACATTTTATTTGTTGGCCTAGTTCTCACTTTGCTAGCAACTACGAGCAACGAATCTTCCCGACAACATTGGTGCTGTTGTCGGGGACGAGAGCCCTAGTTAGGTGACCTTAGACTAGTCCTACGAGGTGAGAGTTTCTCTCGTTTGATGGAGTTCTGATGTTTTACTCTAGGTAGGATCCGGGAGTAGGACTCGAGATTTTAGAGAGGTTTTAGGGAGCGTGTGTCTCACCTGGGTCTTAAGTGGGTGGTAGACAGTTTTAGTTAGTTTTGTATAGTTGTGATTGTTCGTGTTTGAGTGGTTGTGGTGGAGTGAAAGTGTTTACTAGTTTGTGTGTGGCAGTAAAGTGTGTTTCTACCCACGATTGCAAAACCCCACATGATGAGTAGGAGTAGTTGTAGATAGGACTTGTGATTGTGATCTAGAGCTATCCATCATGGATATTATTTTCTTGTATGCTTGCTTGCTTAAGTAATCTCTGAAAAGTTGTTTTTTAGATATAACTTGTATTAAACAAGATTTGGTAGATATTTAAGCATGGTTGAGTGTTGCTGAGACTAAAACAACACATATACAAGAGATCTGGATGATGAATCTGCAAATTTTCATCAACAGACATCATACGTGTATGATGTCTTAGGGACTAGCAGGAGACCTAATTTGACAAAACAGACTGCACTAGAGTGCTCTAAAGGGGTGTTTAACCCTAAGTATACCTTGGGACTAAAGTTTTGACCAACATTTTGTCCCCAAAAGACAAAAGACGTGTGAAAATGGAAAAAAATAGGAAACTTGTGATTCAGTTCATATTGTTGTATTGAAAATTTGTAAGAGTGCTTTGGAAGCAGTACTAAAGACTTGGGAAAACCTGTGCTTGAGTTCTGGACCAAATCTCCCCAGCAGACATCCTCCGGTGGTGCACTATGTTATCATGTTAATGTATAACGTGAGTTCAAAAGGAGGGGTTTTAAAATGCAAAAAATTTAGGTAACTTAAAAGAGATACACTAAAATAAGGGATTTTTATATTCAAATTTTGAAAAAAATCCTAAAATAAGGGGTCATTTTATTCATTTAGAAATGTTAAAAGAAGGGTTTTTTAATACCCCAGGAACGTACGTTAAATAGGGGGGTACTGGACGGTGAACCCCCTGAGCAGACATCATATGTGTATGATGTCTCAAGAGTAGATTTGACAGCAAAAATGGGCATTTGACTTGACACCTATAGTCTGCATATTATATAGAGCACATACACCAATTTTCATCTCATTTGGGCATATCAACTGAGTATTGGGAAAGTCTTACTCATTTCGGGAAGTTTTTGGTAAAGAGTGGTAATAAGTTGCAATCTTGATATCTAAATTTTTGCGTGAGCATTTGTGCATTCTGTACACATCAAGGGCACCTAGGAAAGAAACAAAAATGCATTTTGACAACTTAGACATCATACACGTATGATGTGCGGGAGGCCAAATTTTGGGCTAAAAGGCACCTTTGTGTGAACCATTGTGTTTAAGAGCATCTAAGGAGTAAATAGGCCAAGTCCCATTGACTTTGAAGAAATTTAAGACTAATAGAGACTAAGAAACAATTTTAAGAAAATTGAATGCTTGATTTCACCATATCTACCACAATAGGTGTTGAAATTACATTATGCAAGTGGGAGTGAGTTTCTTGTGTGGTGATCCTCTGAAATGAAATTCACTCCATGGGACTAGATAGACATCATACATGTATGATGTCTCAAGGGAATATTTAGTGACGAGAACTACCAGCAGAGATTACTAAGGTGTTAAACATATCAAGGCAAGCCTAAGGACCAAGTTTCACCCAATTTGGATCAATTATGACCTAGTTAACCTCTTGGATAAGCCGGCAGCGACCAAGGACTACATAGGAGAGATTAACCTACCTACAGGGGTTAGAACTTCAAAGTGATCCTAGGTTTGGATTAAAAACATCAAGGAGATTGCATGGTTCAAGTTTTGTTTCAATTTTGAGAGACTAGACATCATACGCGTATAATGTCTATTGACCAATTTTAGAGCTCAAAGTGAGAATCCACTGCTCCAAAAGCATTTGCTGATATCCTATCATTCCATTTGTCTTATCAAATCAGGGTTGGGAGCTCATATAAGGATCTTGTCTTTTTATAAAGGAATAAGTGAGAATTAATGCTTTGACAAAGAAGTGTAGAGTCAAAGTTTTGTACAGATAGCTGGAACTAAGGATTTTGCAATTTGGTATTCTATTGAAACTGCAAATTACTCTACTAGTTTGAAAAATGACTTGGAAGCAAACGAAGACAAAGGAACAACTGCAAGAAGACTTCTAATGTAAGAGGTTGGGTTGATGGTTGTTTGTATAAATAATTTGATGAATTTGAGGTCCAGAAGGTGTATTCAAAGAGAATAGAGAGTGGTGGGAGATCAAGTTACCTTAGTTTCAACAGAAGAGAGCGTAAACCAAGCAGTCATAGATCCCTCAGAAGAGGCCAGTGATATAGACACCTCTTTTCCAAAGGATCATATCATTGGATGGCTAACCGACAACTTGGAGGTTTCCAACAACAAGGGACCATGGGGGATAGCGCCTCTCAAAAACTCTTAAACATGCCTAAATACACTGCAATTTTTCTTAAGGGAACCAATGAGACCATGGGGCCTGAAGGTATGTTGATTTTCTAGGACGTCAATGCATATGTATTGAAGAATGACCAGCAAGAGGATTATCAGTAATCACGGTAACTGAGGATGGTGATAGGCTTCACGATGAGGAGGGGAACCACTATCTCATTGTCAAAGACCCTGAAAATTACAATCAATATGGAGACAACATAGAAAAAGGGAATATGGTCATGGAGAATCAAGATATACCTCCTAAACTCTCTCTTTTCAGAGCGTACTGCTCCATTCATGACAAAAGAGTGGAGAGAATGGTGATGATTCATGAAAATATTGGGATTTATTTACAAGCACGAGAAAGGAAGAGTAACCTCTTACTACCGGTGCATGGAACCCCATGTGAATGAGTTAAGCATGGACAAAGTCTTGTACTTGTTTTCATATAAGTTGATAACAGGAAACCATATTATTTTTGTCAATAAGTACAGACGAGAATACAAGCCAATTCACCCAGACGATGTAGGGAGAGTGATAACGCCAGAATTGATGGCACAAGCTTCGATAGGGAAGAAAAAACCCATAGAAACCCCAAGAAAATCTACAAATCCCTTCTCAAATGATTACGACACCACAACACAATCAAATAAACAACCAGTGCCTAACCCTCAAAACTCACAAGCATTGCCACTATTATTTCAAGCGTGGCTTGAACAGTTTGCAACACTAGACGCGAACACAAAAGGGGGAGGACATCAAGCCGTGTCATGGCTAGAAGCACCACCAAAACCACCACTCCATTGGTAATACCAAGATGAGAGTAGGATGATGTTACCATATACACCACCAAAACCACCTCTCCATTGGTAATACCAAGATGAGAGTTGGATGATGTTACCATATACATGTGGTAGTGATGTGTGTGAACACACTAGGACTGGTGGGGCATTTTTTCCCTCTTTAGGAGGTTTTTCCCTCGAGCATTGTATAAACGCCCATCACTCTAGGGCTATCTATCTTTCCATTGCATACCAAGTAACACACTCTATATTGTGTGCCTTGAGCTTCCTTCGTCTTCTCCAAGATGTGTGTGTTTCTCTGTAACCCTAATTCCAACAATTGGTATCAGAGCAGGTTGCGTCCTCCCGGGCTTAGTCGCCAGCTGCTCCAGTGCACGCCTGCTCACTTTCTCCGATTTCAGTGAGCTTTTGCAAGCGATTGCAGGTCGACAAAAATTGCGGGGGAGCTCGTAGAGCTTAGTCTACTCAAATTTTTTAATCGGGCTCATTTCGACCTCTGTTTCCACTACAGGCAGTACTGCACAGGCTATTTCGTCATTTTGTGCAAAATTTCTGTCAGTGCCGTTTTCTGCATAACAGGTGCCTCATAGTCTTCTACGGTTTGTGCTATATAGCACGTGTTGTTCTCGTTCCATTTCTCCTATTTTTTGGTAGTTTTCACATGAGGTGCAACATTTACCATGGCTGACAACAACACAGATGTGTTCAAGATGTTTGCTGCTGAGGACAGGTTGGATGCGGACAACTACCCTATGTGGGCTTATATGATGCAACATGTTCTTGTGTCAAAGGGCATTTGGAACATAGTGAGGGGCATTGATGTACGTCCTGGTTCTGAGGATGTAGGCGATGTTGAGGATGTTGCAGGTCTTGCTGCAAGGATTGCTGCTATTAGAGTTGTTTTGCATACGGCAGAACAAGCTCGTTGGGATGTAAAGGATGCGCAGGATCATGCATTGATTGCGTTGTCTATGAAGCGCACCATTGTTCCTCACATTCGTTCAACAAAATCTGCAAAACAGGCTTGGGATATTCTAGCAGGTCTTTATGCAAGTCGCAATGAGGCTAAAATTGCTTTGCTGTGTAAAGAGCTGGAGTCAAAGATTATGCATGAGGAAGATGATATGGACACTTTCCTTGCTGGTATCAAGGATATTAATGAGAAACTTATTTCTGCAGGTGAAGTCATTTCAGACAGTTCCCTTGTGCAGACTGTTCTTGATGCCTTACCAAATTCCTACCAGATCTTTGCTAGTACTTGGAGATTGATGACCCAAGGAAATCCTGAGGTTGTCAAGTTTGATGCATTATGCACATTGCTGTTGCAAGAGTCACTTTCCAAATTTGAGTTGCACAATCTCTAACAGACTCACCATGTTTCTGTTTAAAACTGTAGATTTGAGCTACCATATTATGTTTAATCCCCGTTTTAGAACAAGCAGCTACAAATCCTTGAGCTAATGTGTTCAAGTCCATGATCAACAACCTTGGTGGAATGTTTTGGAACCGTGTCAAAGCTTTTCCTTCTAATTTCATTCCAAACCCCTCGAATTGAGTATGGAAATCGAATATACACTCTGCTCTTAGCACTTACTTAAAGCTTGCTAAGTGGTCATATGGATCCCCTGATCCACTGTATTTTCTGACTCATTTTTGAAAATCGGTTGGTATAACACGTCTGTTTGGTTCAACTCCACGTCTTCTGGGAGTTGGTCCTGTTCCGAGTCCTTCAAACCAGTCTGTCAAAAATAGTGACTCATGTAGCCCTGGACTGGCCTTAGTGTCACCCGGTTTTCTACGTGATGAGGTGGTTTCTGGTTTCTTCACATTACTCTCAGATGATCTCTCACGATGTTCGTCTCTTGGAGTGGTTTTTGGTCCTTGACCCAATATCCAATCCCGTGTGGAATACCCCTGGTATTTCGTTTGTTCTACCTCCTCATGAGTCATCATAACAAAGTTGTTGTTATAACAATCCCTAAACAAGTAAGTTGGTAGATCTGCAGATCCCTTATCTTTGATCTTGAAGATATAGATGATCTTCATGGCCGTTAATTGTCCCGGTCTAGCATGAGAAGTCCACAAAAGATCCTTTATATTTCTGTCTTCCCAACAATAGACTCCGATCCTAGGATTATGTGCACTAAGCCGTTTCAAAGGCTTCAAGTCTACTTGATCGTATCCCTCGAATTCTAGGTTAGTCATCCTTCTTTTGCTGACATATCTGGGATTGTAGTGTTTACTTCTATTCCCCATTTGTCTACCACATCAGGATTTTTGACTTGTACATATTGAGTTCCGTTTCGATCCATGTACATTTTTCCTTGTTTGTTTGTCCTCACCTCTTCTTCGGACTCAATACAATGGTCATCAATGCGAATAGCATACTCTTCGTTAGGATCCAAGTAAACCTGGACTCCATGACAGTTAGTCTTGTAAAAAGAGAGTATATGTTTATAGCGCATTGTCGTTCCGGTTTCCGAGTGAGTCAAGTAAGAAGACATTTTGGATGTTGAATCTGAAAAAGTATCTGAGACTTCTTCAGGAATTGTGTGCAAGGAATTTCCTTGATTCACACTTTCTTCGGTGGATACTCTACTGGTGTTCCCTCCTAATAGGCCTTGATTTCCTATTACACAACCAGATCTAAGGTTCATATAGACTTATGAAGCCCTGGATAGAGTACTCACCTTGGATTGACTTGTCGTCAATTTCCACTCGATTCAATTGCAACTTTCTATCAAGCCACTGATTTCTCGTCTGCAACTTGATTCCTGTACAAAATTAATCAAATCAGCTATTTTTCTATGAGGACAGTAGAGCTCTTGAGAACTCTCGTGATTGGTCTCCGTATATCACTTCAAATCGTGCTATGGAAGTCAAAATTTTGACTTTCAGATTCAGCTTAGCAAAATCAAAGGTCTAATCTGCAACCTGTAAACTGAGTGTATCTGTACCAATTTTGATCCGATTGAACCCAAAATTGTCCTGTGGCCTTATTTTATGTTGGTCTAACCCTGTATGAGCCCAAAAGTCAAAATTGAAGTCTCTGGATAGCAGAAGTAAATAATCACGATTATTTACTTTTGTCAAGTTTTTGCACTTTTTTGATAGGTTTGGTAAGTATACAACTTGTTAAAGACCTTGGACAAGTTTCAACAAGTTTGTACAAAATTTGATCAAGGTTACCCACTGTTCCGTGGCCGCAGACTCTGATTTCGAGAATCTGGCTTAAGTCTCACTTTTGTGGTTCAAATTTCACCAAAATTGATTTGTGGGGTCTACTTGATGTGCTTGACCTTGTGGTCTACTCAAATTTACAAAATCACCAAATATTGAAGCAAAAGTAAATAATCGTGATTATTTACTCCAACTATAATTTTACAAGTTTTTGCCCCAACTTTGACACAGATATGTCAAGCACCTTAAGTTAAGGTCACTGGCCAATTTGCATCAAGTTTGGACAATTTTTGGTCAAATGGTCATCAATTATAGGTCCACAGACTAACTTTGCAATTTTTGTCACAATTTTTAATCCAGTGATCCAAATCTTATCAAATTTGGTTTGTGGGCTTATTATAACATGGTAAAGCTAGTGGTATGCCAACTTGGTCAAAACAGTTCAAAAACAGGACAGAAGTAAATAATCGTGATTATTTACTTTTGCCAAAATTTTACAAGTTTTTGGTCAAGTAAGCATGTATACATGTTTATCACATCAATATAAGCCTATGGATCAATTTTTAACAAGTTTGGATAAAATTTTCCTCAATTCACACTCAAGATTTAAAAAGTCAGTACAAACTTTAGTTTTTACCCAGATTCTTGCCAGTTTAGTGATCCAGATCTCTTGGGCATTTACAAAATTTGTTTGCACACATGCAATGAGTCAATGGTATGAATCTTGGCCAATTTAGAGCAAAAGATTAATAATCGCGATTATTAACTTGAGGCTTGAAATGAGCACTTTTTTGCAATTTTCTCAAAGACGGTCTTTTTATGATGTTCTTTAAGCCTATAAATCAAGTCAAAACTTAATTTGGTCTAAACTGTCAAGAAAAAGTAAATAATCTGAGTTTTGGTCAACTTCTTGAAATTTTTACCTCGAAGTGTTTTTGAGCTTACCCACTGGTTCGGACAACTCTTAGGCTTACTTTTCAGTCGGATTGAGTGAATTCGAGTCTTTTCAAGCTATTTCTAGCCGTAGACCTGAAATTCTGCAGCTTCACATAACAACTCACACTTGATTCTTTCAGAGAGAGCAATGTTATGAAATCCACCTCGGATCCTACTTACCCTACTTCTAGTTTCTCATGCAATGGGGTTGTGGAAAGTGTCCACAAATACTCGTATTCTTGTGTTTTTTTCCGTTTTTCAGAGTCTTGATCTTAAGACTTGTCTCGTCTATCAATCATACTCCAAATCCTAATCTAAATCTATAGTCCTACAGTCGTAAAGGTACTCAGCAAGTACGATTACTTCCAAGCTACCTCTACACAGCCAAAGACGACAATCTTAAGCTATGCGGTTTCTAAAAGAAAGTTTTGAACTCTAGGCGAACCTACAGGAAGTTAAAGGACAATTGCACAAGAGGCTCATGTTTTTCCCTAGTTTAGGTCTCTTCGATCCCCGACAGCGGTGCCAAATGTGGGACGCATGTCTAACCTCACCATCTATCTTATTGCAGTATTAGCGAGAACCACGATCAATTCGTCAAACCATGGGACGAAGCTGACTCAACTAGTGCATAGAGGCTACAAGCGGTTGTCAATCTCTTGGAAAACAACTAATAACTTGCATCTAAATCAAGTTACACTCAAGTGACTGAAATCACCAAAAGCCAATCGCTCATCGGCAAGCAAATCACATCCATTACAGCATCAAATGACATCCAAACGTAACGAAACTTCTAGGACAAGTTTATAAGACCTAAGCACACCTATGGCCTCAAACTCCACTTTAGGTCAAGTTCCAAAATCGCGATTAGTAACAGCAGTGGATTTTTGACCCAGTCATTTTCGACGCAGAATGCATCTAAATGCTTAGCAATAATGCCCCAATACCCCGCCTATGCTTAGTTTTTTTTAAAAAAAGTGTAAATTCCTAGTTATGATGAAATTAGGCCACGGGTCAGCTGCGGGTTGGCGACGCCAAAAGCTACGAAATACTGTGAATGGCTTATGTCAATGAGTAGAGCTCTTACCTGCGGTTGCAATGCAACAAACGCATTCGCAATGTGACAACCGAGGAGGGAGTAGGAAGCACGAGAAGGAGAGAAGTGAGCGCCGTTAGCTCACGCTGTGTATTTCTTATCCAAAAACTTACAAAAATTGGCTTTTATACCTTAGCCAATTGGCTTTTATACCTTAGCCAAGGTTTTTGAGTGGTCAAAAGTAATAATCTGGAGTTCTACCAAAGTTGGGAATTGACTGGCTGATACAATCTGGAAGCTGGTAGCCCCGGCTCATTAATTACAAATTTTACCAAGAAAATAGGAGTTATAATATTCCCGATTTATCAAAATAATAATTGTTTTACAAGGAGAACTCCAAAAAATGGTGTCCGTGTTAGCTTGCTGCTAACAATACACTTAACAGCCTTATCATCCAATTTTCTGCGCTATGTTTGTGGCACCAAAGCATATGCCAAATAGCCAAAAACATGCCCGTGCTCAATAGAAGGCTTTATGTCATGCCATGCTTCATATGGAGTAATAGACTGCAAAGCTTTGGTAGGACACCTGTTAAGTACATAAGTGGCACACATGATGGCCTCAAGCCAAAAAGAATGCGGCAAAGCTTGACTTTTGACCATACATCGTGCCATTACCGTCAGTGACCTGTTTTTCCTCTCAGCAATACCATTTTGCTGAGGTGTATAAGGAACTGTACATTGGTGTTTTATCCCACGACTAGACAGAAATGCATTAAATTCATGAGACATATACTCCCCCCCTCGATCGAACAGAGGGTGCCCATAGTACATTTCAAGACATTTTCAGCCATAGCCAGAAATTGTTTGAAGCACATAAAAAAATCAAAATTCGCTTTAAGAGGAAATACCCATGCATGCCTGAAGTAATCATTAATGAAAGTCATGAAGTAAAGGTAATTGCCCAAGGACGGAGTTTGCATGGGCCCACAAACATCACTATGCACAAGCTGCAACCTCCATGTGGCCCGAACTGAACCATCCTTTGGAAACTTAGAACGCTGCATCTTACCCAAAATACAGCCTTCACAAACATGTTTGACAGGTGCTTCAAGAGGCGGAAAAGAAGCAACCATATCAGATTTTTGCAAATGCAGCAAACTGGCAAAATTCAGATGATCAAAACATGCATGCCAAAGTTTTGCATCTGAGATAGCCCTTAAATCTGCAACAGGATTTGCAAAATTTTGTCCACACTTGTCATATAAAGTGAGCTTATACAGCCCACGACACAAAAGGCCAGATACAACAATTTCATCACCAAAATTGAGATCATGAACTGTACATCTGTCATCCACAAATTTTTGACTACAAGTCCAAGTCTAGCAAGTGCGGATATAGACAAGAGATTCTTCTTGATCCCAGGTACGTAAAGTGCATCAACAAGTGTGAAGGAACTTCCATTTGCAGCAGTAAGCACAATCTTTCCAACTCCCTGAACCGGATAAGAGGCATTGTTGGCACAAGTGACTGAATTCCCATGAGGGACACTCGAGAGAGGTAAACAATTCACGATGTGAGGTAATGTGCTTTGTAGCACCACTGTCGAAATACCACACATGTGAATCTGCAGCAAACTGACAAGCATGCATCATGGACAACAGGATTGTAAGTGCACTCTGTGCTAAAAGCCTATTCTGCATCAACATCAGCAACACAGTCTCCTTTCACAGAAGACTTAACAATGGCTGCATTTGTAGTGGAACCAGCATTTGCAGTGGAACCACCCTCTTTCTTCTTAGCCTCTTTGGCCTTCAACTTAGGACACGACTTGATCAAGTAATCATTAGCTTTACAATAATGGCAACGCATCTTCTTTTTGCCCTTATCACCAAAATTTCCAGACAAATTGCTGCCAGCGGAAGCATTAGGAACAAAAGTTTTGCCACTTGCAGCAGAACCATAAGAAGTGGCCGCATTGCTGTTACCACCTTTTCTTTAAGAAGCAATAAAATCATGTTCAACTGCACGCTGTCTAGTTCTATTTTTGAAACAATACATTTCCAGATGCCCAGAGATGGAGATACCTGCAGAAGAACGACTTGTATCATTGTTTCTGGAGGGTCTGCTAAACAAAGAACTTCATTCTATACTCTATAGTAAAAAGCATACAACCCTAGAGGCGTGTGTGTCTGATGCTATTGACCTAGGAGACAATTGTGAGATCTTCAATGAGGATGTCCCTAAGGATAATCAAAGCGAGAAGACAACATCCACAAAACCAACACAAGTGGGAATGGCTACTGCGGCACCACTCTCAGCCATAGAAGATATGTTAAAAAGGATGAATGACATGATGAACAATATGCAAAAAGCACCTATGAGAGAACCAGGACAGTGGATACCCCCACAGGGACAACCAATTAGGCCACAAAAATGGTGTGCAATCAAGGATAAATAGACCAACCACGAGACCCACGAGTGCTACTTCAGACCAAAGTATGATGGGAATGTTCAGTACGTGCCCATGAGGCCCCATGGACAACCCATGTGTAGATATTAGCCTAATATGACCCAAGCTCAAAGACCACAAATGGGTATGGAAAGACCTCAACCTGTGTTGGGACAACAACTTCCATATCTAGGACATAATGCGGTGCCTGTAAAGTACATGCACTCAGAAGGAGTCATAGATGAATAAGCATTAATGCCTATTACACCCTATGCAGAGCCTATTCCATCTACAGTAATGGTAGAGGGAGATTGGTATAGTCCACATCCACCACCAATGGAGGAAACCATGACTTATGCTCCACCAGAGCTCGCACCAATGTACTATGTAGCTAATCAAGGTGTCAGACCTCCCATGGGAAGACCCATGATGAAGCCCATAATAGGAAACTATCATAATTGTGGTACTGATGACCATTGGAAGAACGAATGTCCAGAGCCTGACAAAAACCTCAAACCAATTGAAGCCTATTGCATACAATGTTGCAAAAAGGGAGGACACTTTTCGGAAGATTGTCCTAAGAATCCTTTGAACAAGGGAAAAAGTGCAGTAAACGTAGTCCAAGTGATGCCTAGTAGCTCATCAGAGAGTGAACTGATTGTTCCAATCAAGGTAATCACTAGAGCCCATGCAAAGAAAAAGAAACACAATTCCTCTGATGATTCGGAGAACACGAAAGTTTCTTCTCAAAGAATCAAAAGGAGCAGAAGCAAAAGATATGAGATGAGAAAACAGAAACAACGGGTTGAAAAAGAAGAGAAAGCAAAAATTCTAGCCTAGGACAAGTTGAAAGAAACTGGCAGTGAATTCAAGGAAACAACCGTGAAATCTGGAGGATCCATTCTGGTTGATAAAAATTTTGAGCCTATTAATGCTGCCTTGGAAGCCTACCAAGCAGGACTTAAAGCAGGCCAAAATATGAAAACATATGAAAAAACTATCCATCTTCAGACATGGAAGCAGCCAAGCTCGAAGCTTATCAAAACTTGGTAAGAATCACGCAAGAAATGCTGGATAAACAAAAACCCAAGCTTGAAAGTATTGCAAAACCGGAAGAGCTTGCGGTAGAAGAAACGAAAGCGAAATCCGATGTGGTGGCAGAACCCCACCTTGAAACAAATGAACCAAAGCTTATAGTGCCGGAAAACGAAGATGCCTTAGAAGGAATTCCATTCGTAGAGGAAGACTGGCCAGGACACTTATGGGAAAAAGTAAGAGAGATCAATGATGGGAGCCTAACTTTAAGGTTAGCTCCTATAGAGGAAGTTTGGTTAGATAACCTACCATCTGATATGAACATGGATTTACAATCCTTGTATGGGGATTGTGGATAGGAGGCTTCAGGAATATCTATACCAATGACATTAAAGACATTACCTTCTTACTTGGGATATAATGAAGATGAATCTATCATTTGCAAGACCACTCAAGTAAAAAGAGCCAAATAGATCCTAGAAGTAGACAACATTCACTCGATCATGTCTACACCTCTTCAATGCACTCTTACTTTGGGAAAACTGTTGAAACTCAGGCCATACTTATGGAGCGATTTACAGAAAACTCTAGAGAAGGTGGGGATAACGGGGTTAATCTCTAAGAATCTGGGCAAGTTGAAAAATGAAATGGAAAACAAAGATATTCGATCAGTTTCTATGAACAAGGTTGGAGAATATTATGAAGGGGAAGAAGGAAACACTACCCTCACAGTGAAATATAATGACATTGAAACCATGGCAATACTAGATAGTGGGGCTGGCATGGCCATAGCCACTAAAGCAGTATGAGAATCCTGGGGACAGCGAGCCATTAGATAAACGTGAATGAAATTACAGTTGGCTGACGGACACATTGAGAGACCACTAGGGCTACTAGAAAAAGTGATAGTCAACTCCTATGGAATTGAATATCAACACACTTTTGCCATAGTAGACTTTGGAAAAAAACTCAACAATGAAATCATATTGGGAAGACCTTTTATGCGACAGGTACAACTTATCCAAGATTGGGAAAACGACTATCTGTACTTGAAGCAGGTGGGATCTATCACAAGAGTCAATCTAAAAGATCACACCTATAGAGATGTCTTGAAAACACCCATCCAAGAGTTTGATTCAGTCTCTTCAGATGAAACTAAACTCCCATCTTGGTTAAACAAAGACACTCCTATTTGGATGTGCGGAGCTTCAGAAAATGGAAGCTTAAGAGGAGAGGAATGTATCCTAGAAAGGGAATGTACAGATGAAGCCTATATACCTGAACCCTTTCCAAAACATTTATTCGAACATTCGAGTGGACTCAAATCTTAGCGACAATGGATGTATGTGTGAATACGTCTATGCCTATTCAATTTTGCAATGAGGATGGCTACGACATAATTCCCATCCAAATGATGTCAATCCTTAATATTGAAAACAAAGATGAGAAAACAAAGGACTTGATGCAAGCTCAACAAGTCTTTTTTGACCTCTATTACGATGCAACTGATGAGTTAGATGAACACTCAGCTACCTCAAAAGATTCGGGGTCAGAAAAAGAGCATACGAGAGCTCAGCTACTCTTAAAGGGAGGGGAGGAAAAGTTTTTTGACTTTCCAAACCAGAAATCAAGAAGACAAAAATGGTATAGAAGAAAGAGAGACACCAAAATCGAGAAAACACGACCTATGCCATCAGTCTCCAGTAAAACACAATTCCTGATGCAGATAGATGCTAATGATTGTGTCAAGGACAAAATAACACGCAGGTATCCTTCAAACAGAAACTCAGAAATGTCTCAGACATCGAGAAAACCAAGGAAGGATACTCATAAAAATCTCAGAATAAAAAACCACTCATGACCAGAGTCGAGCGGAAAAAAAAATATCAAGAGTTGAAAAAAGCTCTAAAGGAGATATACACCACCGAAATGGAAACCACAAAAGAGGATGGTAAGGATGTAATGCATGCTCCATCCCATTACAAAAAGTATACTCTCCAAGATCGGAAAATCATAATTGAACAACCTGTTAGGGAACTACGGAAACAAGGCGAGTCTTACAAAGGACCTGAACACGCTAAAAGGGTAGACTTAGTTGAACTAGGAGAAGATCCTATACCGGCTTACATTGCAAATGACCTAACAGAAGAAGAAGAAAAGATTTTGCTGAGCTTGTTAAAGGAATACCGGGAGATATTTGCTTGGTCTTACAAGGATCTCAAGGGTGTCGATCCAAAAATCTGTCAACATACTATATCCATGAGAGACCATGCAAAACCAAGTAGACAGAGACCATACACTTATAACAAAACATTTTTCAGAAAGATCAAAGAAGAGATTGAAAAACTGAAAGAAGCCGAATTCATTTACGAAATTGAACACACAGATTGGGTGTCTCCAATTGTGGTAGTACCTAAGAAGAATGGGAAACTACGAGTGTGTGTTAATCTCAAAAAAGTGAATGCAGCTACCATTAGAGACAACTTTCCTCTTCCGATAACTTAGCATGTTTAAGAACAAGTGGGAGGAAAAGAAGCCTACAACTTCTTAGATGGTTTTTCAGGATACAACCAACTTTTGGTTGACCCAAAAGATCAACATAAAACTGCTTTTGCAACAGAATGGGGTATATTTGCCTATCGGGTTATGCCGTTTGGGCTAACTAATGCTCCAGCCACATTTCAGAGATTGATGAGACATGCTTTCAAAGAGTATCTTCGGAAATTCTTGGAAGTATACATGGATGATCTATGCGTACATTCGTCAATCCGGGCTGATCATTTTGAACACCTCAAAAAGGTATTCGAGAAATATAGACTTTATAGGATTTTCTTAAATCCTGAAAAGTGCACATTCATGGGAAGATAAGGAAAAATTCTTGGACATATAGTGTCTAAAAATGGCATAGCTACCAATATTGAAAAGATTCAAGTCATTGCTGATTTGCTGAGACCAACAACAGTCAAGGGGGTACAAGCCTTCATGGGACATTGTGGATATTACCGACGGTTCATCTACATGTACGCTATAAGTGAAAAACCCATGTATAGCTTGATTACGCACTTTGAATGGACCGAGGCATGTGAAGAATCCTTCATGAAGCTTAAGCAAGCTCTCACCTCAGCTCCAATACTGAAAGCACCCGATTGGGATAAAGTATTCCATGTACATGTAGATGCTTCAAACTTTGCTATTGGTTGTATACTAGCCCAACCAGGAGATGGAAAAATTGACTTTCCTATTTCTTATGCTATACGACAATTGAACATGGCAGAAAAGAATTACACCACCACTGAAAGATAAGGACTAGGAATGATCTATGCTGTTAAAAAGTATAGACATTACCTATTAGCCAACAAGTTTGTGTTCTTTGTGGACCACCAAGCCTTGTTATATTTGGTCCACAAGCCATGCATCACAGGAAGAAAAGTGAGATGGTTTATCATTCTTGAATTTAATTTCACCGTGTTTGTAAAAAAAGGCACTACACACCAAAGAGCAGATCATTTGTCAAGGATTGTTTCAAGGGATTCACCTAAAGGGGTAGGCGATGATCTACCAAATGCCTATTTGTTCTCCATGGAAATGATACCTAGATGGTCAGAAAACATTGTGTCATTGATGACAATAGCTCAAGTGGATTCACCACTTCCTATCACAATTGATTTAATTGAGAAATCGGCTATGTATCAATTACTAGATGGAAGGTTATATAAGAGAAATCGAGACGGGATATTGCTTTTATGCATTAACCCTGAAGAAAAGGATCAATACCTAGGTCAAGCACATGTTACCATAGTAGGACTTCACTTTACGGAAGACCAAACTATGCAATGAATCTTAAGACTTGGAGTATTTTGGCCGACTATGAGAAGAGAGTGTTAGATCTTTTGTAAAAGATTTCCCTCAGGGTCAAAACAACCACCCATTCCTCATGTAACATTATTTCAAATGTCACCTGTCCCTAAGTGGAGTAACTATCTGGTTACTTACTTATCGAACAGAACGTTTCCTGAAGATATGAGTAAACGCCGTCAAAGAGCAATTGAAACTGAAGCAAGAGACTATGCTCTTATTGGGAACCAATTGTATCGGAGAGGTAAAGATCAACATTTGCGTCTTTGTGAAAATGAACACGAGTATATTCCGATTATAGAACAAGCACATGCTGGATTAGCTGGAGGTCACTTTTCTAGTGAGACCACCGCAAGAGCAATCTTGATGGTAGGCATATGGTGGCCAACAGTTTTTGCAAATGCCAAAGAATATGTTCAAAGGTGTGATGCTTGTCAACAAGCAAAAATGCCAACACCAGTAGACAACATGCCCTTAAGACCAATGATGGAGGCTAGAGCCATCGCAAAATGGGGTATAGCTTTTGTTGGACCGATACAGCCACCTGCTTATAGAACCCAAGCTCAATATATCATTGTAGCTATGGACTATTTAACCAAGTGGGCCGAGGCTAAAGCGACTCAAAAGAATGATGCCAAAACCACTGCTGCATTCTTATATGAGTATGTATTCACAAGGTACAGACCGCCAATAGAGATTGTCAGTGATCGAGGAACTCATTTCCTCAACCAGGTAATAGGGTATTTGCTTAATGAGTTTATGGTTATCCATAACAAATTAGCTCCCTATCATCCACAAGCAAACGGACGAGATGAGCATACGAATAAAATTCTTAGCTCGGTACTGACCAAAGTGGTTAGTTCAGGAAGGACAAACTGGGAAATGAATCTCCATGCTGCTCTATGGGCTTATCGAGTTTCATTCAAAATAGCTCTAAATGCTACACCCTTTCACCTTGTTTATGGTCTTGATGCCATACTACCAATAGAGTTTCTATTGCCGACATTAAGGGTAGCACAGAATCTTGAGTGGACTGGACATGAATTGTCAGAAAGATTTGAAGATTTGAAAAAGCTAGACGAGCAAAGGCTAACTGTTGTAGCTCATATCTATGCACAAAAGCGGAAACAAAAACACTTTTTTGATTCCCACTTAATCACCAAAATCTTCAAAAAAGGAGACTTAGTTTTAGTCTATTCCTTTAAGCAACACATTTCTAAGTTTAAGAAAAAGGAAAATGGAACATTTATCACTGAAGATGTATCTCCAAGTGGAGCAGTAAAATTGTCCACCCTAGATGGTGAACGAATGGCTAATTGGATTACTGGATGTCGTTTAAAGAAATACAATTTTCCACTAACCAATGAATTGCTAGAGAGAATGCATGTAGCCAAACAAAGGAAGATCAAGCGACAACAGGTTATTGATGAAGCCCAAGAGGAAGGTAGACTTCAGGTACTCAAGCGTAAAGCTGTTCTCAAGAATCAACAGATACCGATTCCCATCAACACTTTGGAAATAGACGATCGACAATTGGAATTACCTAAAGACATAGTTTCAACAAATGACGACTGGTTAGATGGAATGGATCTGCGCATCAAAGTACAACTCAACAATCATAGCACCAATGCTTTGGTAGACACAGGAGCTAGAGTGAATGCAGTTAGTTATTCCACATACAAGAAGGCAACAAGTCAAGCATTGATTGCAAGAATAACGACAATTAAAGGATGCAACAAGAATCCAACTCTAACATTGGCATTCCTTGGATGTGTACATACAAAGCAGTACGAGATTGGGATACGAATAAGCTAAAGCTATCACTTAAAGGAGGGCAACTCATTGTTTCTATTACACCAAGCAAGGAGGAATGGAAAAGATGAAATTAGAAGACCATTCCACTAAGAAAATCTTCTCCATCTCCTCGACAATCAAATGCTACAAGTAGCATGCAAGGAGTCAGGAAAATTTGGGTACCAAAAGCACAACTTGTGGATAAACCAAATCAGATATGGGTGTCTAAAACTTCACCAAAGAAACAGAAGACGGTTTTAAGGATTTGAGCACAAAATCGAGCATCTATGAACAAGGAACCGAACATGAAAAAGGTTTGGAAGAAAAAGGAGCACTTATCTTCTCCACACACCAACGAAACCAAACAAACAGTGGCGAGTGAAGTCTCAACAGGCTCTAAAACACTATACAGCACCAAGCCAACTGAGCTACCAATGGCGAGAAAAAGCTCGACAACCGTCTAACGTGCTACCAACAGCTCAAGCAATCAGTGTGCTAAAACACCCTGATGGTACTATCAAAGAGAGAGCACATAAGCTACAAGATTTGCTCTTTGGAAGACATCAACAGCAAACCTCGACATCGAAAACCCTTGAGTTATTTACTCAAGACCCAGCTCTTGCACAGCATATTGAGTTAAATTGCATTGATCTTCATATCATGGTAGAGTCAATCATGGTGATGCATAGACACAATTGTTCAACCCATGCACGCAGTCGTCTCGGAGTACGCCATCTAGGAGGGGTGGAAGGGCACTAAGTACTAAGTAATTAAGGGCAATGTTTGAAGAGGGAGGAAAAAGTTCCATGTTAACGTGTGATTTTTTGCAAAATTACCTAATAATGGCCTTATAATTCATCAACTTGGGAAAATTCACTGAAAATATCTTCTCGATGACTGTAAATAGTGTATATACTATCAAAAAATCATAAAAAATGGTCCTTTTTTGTTGATAAGGAGGCTTAAAAATGGAGAAATCCAACAAAAAGCAATAAAGCTGTGTTTTTCAAGGTATTTTCTTAATCATTGGATTTTCACTTTACTTTTTTAATGAATTTTGCTATTTTCTTTGATTTTTTCGAATAAAAAGGTCAAAAATTAATAATAAATAGCAAGGAAGCTCAGATGGAAAAACGGAAGACACGATGGTGATCAGAAAGACAATGCGGACAAGCACAAAAATCTTCAACGAAATCAAAAGATGGAAGCGAGAAGCCTAAATTAGGCGGCCATGCCTACTTCTGCAAAATTCCCACATAATAAGCTACAGGAATCCGATTTTGGAAATTTTTGAGCCTAATATAGATTTCACGGCCTAGTAGGACTAACGGGGGAATTTGGGAAAATTTGGTTCGGGAAGTCCAGATATAGATATCCAGGGTAGGCTAAAACTACCTCATTTCCACTTGGAGCCTTTGTAGAGAGAGTTTTTCGGCTTCTTTTGCGTGTCATTTCCGGAGCCCACAGTTGACCTTTTTCAGCGCCGTGTCACACGAGACATGAGGGGTAAGTTCTTTACTCGTTAAAATGATCCATTTTGTACGGCCGGTAGATAGTCTAAAGCCCTAGAAAAAACCCTAGAAATCGAGCAGTGCACGAAGACCTACAACCTAAAACTAACCATAGCGGCCTGCCAGCCTGACCAAATCGGATGGGATTTGAACCATAGCATGCCCTAACATAATAGAACCTTTCTATACCATCAGATGATCATTCGCTGGGGTTAAGGGGGTCCCCAGTAGAGAAATTAGGGTTTTTAGAAAATGCCAGAATTCCGACCTGACTCCACATATGGCTTGCTAATGAGGTCCATATACGATGTATATGATTGGTTTGGTGAAATCCATCAAGCAAAGTGCTCGGAAAGCAGAAAACGGCTCGAAGGTTACAAAGTGTCAAATTCGACATACGAAGCCAAACTGACTCCAAATGAGCCAGAATTGAACAGATAGCTTCATGACTATGTTACGGACAAGTCCAAAGCCTCAAAGGTGATCGACCAACCCAGCAGACAGAGTAATCACAAAAAATGGTGATTTTAGAGTCGACAGAGCACAAAGTGATGCCAACATGACCAAACTTGACCAAAATCAATTTAGGACTTGTATTAGGTGTATGAAACATGTTTAGGTCAAAATTTGTGAGATTTGCAAAGTTTTTGTCAATGTTGTAAATAATCGTGATTATTTACTTTTACATGATTTTTTCTTGGAAATTGTTAATTCACCTCACCTATCATGTGTACACACCTATTACATGCCAAAAATCAAGTATGAGCCAAAATGACCATCCATTACTTGCAAAATTGTCAAAAAAGGCAAAGAAGTGTTTGCAAACCAAAATCTGGGTTATGAACAACTTTTCTTGATCCAAATCACCTCATATTTCATATCCAAGGTCTATACCATGCTTAGAACCAATCTATGCAAAAAATTGTCAATTTTGGAAGAAAAGTTAATAATCGCGATTATTTACTTTTTGGTCAAAATTGGAGAATTTGGATATTTTGTCATCATACATCCAAAGTACATGTTATGGTAAGCTCACTAGCCAATTTTGAGTCAATTTGGATTTCAAAATCTCAAATTTCCTTTATATCTACTATCAAAGTCCTAAAACCAAAATCTAGTACCATTTTCACCCTATGCATCCAAATGAGCCCATATTTCACTCAGAGCATGTAATTGGCATATACTTCAAGCCTATAAAGCCAAGTTTACAAAATTTGAAAATTTTCCTCAGTTGTAAATAATCACGATTATTTACTTTGGTTGCAAAATTTTGTTTTGACCATACAATTTTGTTCCTTGCATGATTTTATGCATCTTTGCTTGTTCAAAAATTGCTTTGAAGCAATTTGGACCAGATTATTAGCATTTCAGTCTAAAAGGACATTCCAGAGAAAAACCCAACAACTCTACTAACTTTGCACTCTATTCACTGAACAAGAGCAATGCAAGCCGCGGAGAAGGCCAAGAAGAAGCTAAACCAAAAAGAGAAACTACAAGAATTGCTTGCGTATCAACTGGACCCCGAGTCAGTCAAGGCGGCAAAAGCATCCTATCTTTCTAAAGAATAGCTGGAAGAACACCACACCATGGTCTTCACTGGCAGGTTCAAGAGTGAAGAAGGGCATCCGGTGGAGTTGCAGCTCTTGCCTAAAGAGGTCTATGATGTAGCTGCAAAGCCAGAAACCAAAGAGGCTAACCGCAGGTTGGGGCTCCGACATTTCTACGAACAAGAGCCTTGCGGAGTGGACTTTCAGAAAGCTTAACGAGCTTCTGTCCACAATCAAAGAAGACGGAACCGCCCAAATATCAGACAACCAAGGAAACAAGGTCGAGGTTGTAATTACAAAAGAAATAGTGGCATAGGCACTTAGACTGCCCACTGAAGGGATGACCATGCGGGCAAGAGACAGGAAATGGAGGAGTTAGGTGACCTCCTTACTAAATTATCTGATGCGTGCAAAGTGAAAGATGAGCAGCTGACAGAAGTGACAAAAAAACTTTATACCACCTCTCTGTCAGCTCAAAAAATTCAAGTGTAGTTAGATGTAGCCAATGCGTCTCTCCAATATTCCGAACAGAGAATCAATGATCAGGCCACTTTCTTGTGGCAAATAAGAGAAAATCCAGCCGTGGCCTGGATCAAGGGAACAAATGAAGTGTACAAGGCACTTGAAAAGAAAAACAGAGATTCAGATTTGGAGTTGAAGCTTGAACAGTCACAACGAAGAGACCTAGCACTGATGCGGGTCCAGAGAGAGGAGGAGCTCCTAAAGGAGATTGCAGAACTGAAGCGAATGAATCAACTCCTCAGAGATGGAAAGCCAAATACACCGGAAGAGGCAGGCACTTCAAAGCCGCCCCTAATTGACATCCCCTCGGTCTCATTTACTGAATTTGTCACGCAGTCTACAACAGACCCGAGTGGTGACGAAGACTTTCAAGTCCAAATCACAGATGAAGATACAGTGCCAACGGTCCAGCCGTCAAAACCTGAAGAAGACGCACTGAAGGAGAAGATCACGTTAGAGGTGGATAAGTAGTGGAAGGCCGCTATGGATTGGGAGTTGAGAGTTTTACACTCTGTCAACGTCACTCAACTCTCTCCCAATCAAATCAACGCTCAATGGCACCAACAATCCCTACCATACCCTCTCATCAAGGGAGAACTTTTACAGGTAAAAGAAAGGTTATACAAGGATATGCAAGAGGATGGCGCAGATAAAGACCACTTGAAGTGGAGGTTAAGTTGGATGAACAAGAATCCAAGATACCCGATTCTGTTCACAAGAGCACCTGCGACCTTACAGAAAGATCCAACATTCTGTCTTGTACCTAGAGTAAGGACATGGCAAGTGCATGAAGCATTGCAGAAGAAGAGGCCAACATGGATCAATTTCCCCAGGCTGCCAGCTCCAGAGAGAGGCCAAGTGACATAAGAATACATGGTGAAAACCCTAACGGGCTCCATGACATTCTTCAAAATTCTGCCAGATCTCTCCTGTGCAATGCTATATGAGATGTGCACGATGCTACTCACATGCATACAGGTTTTTAATGAGCCTGAGCAGACAGGAGCCCCATGGCTCTCATTCTTGGAAGGGAACAAAGGCCTATGCTACGATCTGAGTGGGCAACCTTCGGAACAAATCCTTTATGGATTCTATGCCAGATGCATGTTCCTGCCCTCGCATAATATGCTAACCTTTGAAGAGGCATTCTACACTGCCTTCTCCACCTGGCGAACGAAGATATTTGCACCAGTAATAAGCAACCTCACATCAAGATTTGTAGGATACTCGATCAACGGTGGAACTGGAAAACCGAGTCACCATGCAATTTTTGCAAGTGACAAAAAAAGAACGCAAAATTAGATACCAAAAAGCACTGGAAGCATTGAAAGACCGCCTCGCCCACCGTCAAACCCGAAGACTACTTCAGCCCATAAAGCTGTGTGAAGGGACAAGACAAGCGAGGAGGGGGGGAATGTTAGCAGCAAGCTAACGCGAACACCGTTTTTCGGAGTTTTCCTTGTAAAACTATTATTATTTTGATAAATCGGGAATATTGTAACTCCTATTTTCTTGGTAAACTTTGTAATTAATGAGCCGGGGCTACAAGCTTCCAGATTGTATCAGTCAGTAAATTCCCAGCTTTGGTAGAACTCCAGATTATTACTTTTGATCACTCAAAAACCTTGGCTAAGGTATAAAAGCCAACTTTTGTAAGTTTTTGGATAAGAAATACACAGCGTGAGCTAATGGCGCTCACTTCTCTCCTTCTTGCGCTTCCTACACCCTCCCCGGTTGTCACATTGCGAATGTGTTTGTTGCATTGCAACCGCAGGTAAGAGCTCTACACATTGACGTAAGCCATTCACAGTAGTTCGTAGGTTTCGGAGTCGGCGACCCGCGGACCCGCGGCCTAATTTCATCATAACTAGGAATTTACACTTTTAAAATGAAAACTAAGCACAGGAGGGGTATTGGGGCATCATTGCTAAGCATTTAGATGCATTCTGGGTCAAAAACGACTAGGTAAAAAATCCACTGCTGTTAATAATCGTGTTTTGGAACTTGACCTAAAGTGGGGTTTGAGACCATAGGCATGTGTGCTTAGGTCTTATAAACTTGTCCTAGAAGTTTTATTACATTTGGATGTCATTTGATGCTGTAACGGATGTGATTTGCTTGTCGATGAGGAATTGGCTTTTGGTGATTTCAGTCACTTGAGTGTAGCTTGAGTTAGATGCGAGTTGTTAGTTGTTTTTCAAGAGATTGACAACCTCTTGTAGCCTCTATGCACTAGTCGAGTTAGCTTTGTCCCATGGTTTGACAAATTAATCGTGGTTCTCGCTAATACTACAATAAGATAGGATCGTGAGGTTAGACATGCGTCCCACATGTATTTTTGTTGGTTATAGTGCTGAAAGAAAAGGTTATATCATCCGCAAACAAAGCGTATTCTGGTTTCATGGGATGTAGTATTTGTGGAAGATTTTGTTCATCCCTTGTTGTCATGTACTAGAGATAGTAATGTAAGCTCACAGGACATTTATGACACTTTGTTGCCTCTTTTCAGTGGTGGAAATATGAATGTAATTTCCAATGAGGCAAATGTATAGCCTATGGGGGTTTCTGAAAATGTTACAAATCAGCCTATTACTGATGCAGATGTACATGATGTACTTGATGAGAAAAGGGCTGAAAATGAGCAGGCTAGAGGTATGACAAAATGGATGGTGCACACTTTGGATGACAGTAAATTGGATGCACCTTTGTCTAGTCGTACTCGTTCAGACTCTCGCCATGCATCTTATGTATCATATTGTTATGCTTTGGATGTGTCTAGCTTACATGATGTTGAGGAGCCTCTGTCTTTTGATGAAGCATAGAATTCAGAAAATTGGATGGCTGCCATGCAATTAGAATATGATGCACTTATAGAAAATGACACATGGACTTCATGTGATTTGCCTCCTGGAAAAAAAACCATTGATACGAAGTGGGTCTACAAGTTGAAACGCAAGCCGGATGGTGAGATCGATCGCCATAAGGCTCGACTTGTTGCAACGGGTTATGCATAACAAAAAGGCATAGATTATGAAGAGACTTTTGCTCCGCTCCCACTTGTCGTATGACTACTGTGCGTTTTCTATGTGCATTGGCAGCTCATTTTGGTTGGGATGTACATCAATCAGACATTGTTATTGCTTTCTTGAATGGTGACATATTTGAGGAAGTTTATGTAATGCAGCCTCGTGGTTTTGTCATAAAAGGACAAGAGGACAAAGTGTGCAGATGTAAGAAGGCTTTGTATGGGTTGAAGCAATCTCATCGTGCTTGGTATGAGAAAGCTGACACTCATTTGGTTAAACGAGGCTTTCGTAACAGTCCAACAGAAAGCACATTGTATGTAAAGCGTGAGGGTGATGTACTTCTCATTGTGGTTCTTTATGTCAATGATTTGCTAATCACTAAACCAAATGAGAGACATATTGCTGAATTTAAGGCTGATTTGAATGCTACTTTCAAGATGAAAGATTTGGGGCTATCATTACTTGGGTATACAGTTTAAGCAGTGTGATGGTGGTATTGCCTTGTGTCAGAAAGGTTACATAGAGACATTGCTATGTAAGGTTGGACTTGAGGATTGCAAACCTATTGCCACTCCCATGGAAACAGGTTTTAAGTTGAGTCTACAACACGAGGCTAGATATTCAGTTTGCAATCTCATAGGTCATCAGATTTATGCATAGCTCAGGGTCTAAGCATTGGCAGGCTATCAAGAGGATTTTTCGCTACCTTAGTGACACTTTACATCTTGGCTTGTTTTATCCCAAGGGGGGATCATTTCCGCGAGACTTACATGTTTTTTCGGACTTAGATTGGGCTGGTTGTTTTGACACGTGAGTGTCCACAAGTGGTTTTTGTTTCATGCTTGGCAGTTCATGTATATCATGGTTGAGCAAGAAGCAACCTACTGTGGACACTTCAAGTTGTGAGGCTGAGTACAGGGCAGTCTTCACAGCTACGGTTGAGTGTGTATGGCTCAGACGCCTTATGGCTGATTTGGGTGTTGGACAGGACACTGCCAACACTATCTACACTGACAGTTAGAGCACATTGGTAGTTACGAGGAACCCAGTTTTTCATGCTCGCACAAAGCACATTGAGGTGCATTACCACTATGTCAGGGAGAGGCTCTCAGCAAGAGAGATCGGCTTGGCTTATGTACCAACACAGGACAACCTTGCAAATCTTTTCACAAGGGCATTGTCTCGTGAGAAGCTTGAAGCTTTCCGAAAAGCTTTGGGCTTACTCCCCTTTGTGGATTGATCATGTCCTCAGGGCATGTCACTTCCCTTTACTCATGTGCCAGCTCTCGTTCACCACATCACTCCAGGGGGGATTTGTTACCATATACACGTGGTAGTGATGTGTCTGAACACACTAGGACCGCCAGGGCATTTTTTCCCTCTTTAGGAGGTTTTTTCCCTCGAGCATTGTATATACGCCCATCACTCTAGGGCTATCTATATTTCCATTGCATACTAAGTAACACACTCTCTATTGTGTGCCTTGAGCTTCCTTCGTCTTCTCCAAGCTGTGTGCATTTCTCTGCAACCCTAATTCCAATAGATGAGAACATTAGATCCAATTAGGATGGAAGCATCACCACAAGAACAAGAAGAAAGAAGCCAAGCAGAAGAACTTGCCAGACCAGTCAGGAACTATGGATTAGAAGCACCCCTAGGCCAGAAAAGAGTTATAGAGGATCCTATGTTTAGGATGGTTAATCACCTGAGGATTAGACCCTCGCAGGTCCAAAAATGGGTGAACAAGAAATATTCAAGAAATAGAGACCCAAGGGACCACGTGGTAGCCTTTGTGTGTTTCATCAAGGTTGAGAAAGTACTGGACTTTTCCACATAGTTCACAAGATTTGGGTTAACCACAGAGGAGGATGCCACCACCTAGTTTGACTCAGTTGAGTGTAGAGATTTTGAATCAATGGAGGAGGTATTTGATGAGTTTATTGAAGAATTCTCTCAAAGAGGGGTAGCTCATAATACAGTCTCACAAATCCATAAGTTCAAGCAGAAAGAGGGAGAATTTGTTAGAAAGGCAGCCTTAAGGTTGAAATGCTATGTAAAATTCTACCACGTGGAAGAATTACCAACTCAATCCCAAATCACATTGGTATTTATCCAAGGACTGAGAAATGCAGATCTTTAGAAGGATTTGCATATGAAGAAGAGCTCAACTCTAAACGAGTTGACCAAGGAGGCTCTATACCTAGTATAGAAAATTGTGTTGACTACAAGGAAGGCGACTACAAAGACTTAGATGAATCATCATCATCATCATAACAAAGTGGAGCTAAGTCTATAAAGTCAGCACAAAAGAGAGCGGTAACAATGAATCAAGAGAAACTTGTTGAGGAAGTTCTCAAAAGGATAAGCCCATTTGCTAAGCCACATGCTAAGCAACCTAAGTGGTGTGCCATTGAGCCAAAAAGGAAAAATCATGTTATGGAAGAGTGTTACTACAACAAGGGGTATGTGAGAGAGAGACAGTATGCCCCACCATCCCAAGTAACACCTCCTGCTATAGGAATTTTCTAGGATCAAGAGGGGTTGAATGATCACAGCTAGTTTTAGTTATAGGGCAACAACCACCTCTTCTAGGAATGTGACCAATGGGCATCATATATATACACACTATAGAGGAATTAGAGGAACAAGCTTTAGTGCCCGTGCCTATGTATGACAAAGAGCCAAGTGAATATGGGGCTAGTTCAACATACTATCCACCCAAAGAGACAAAAGCACCTGAACCTTGGAGCATGATTGGGAATGTTGGACTACCAATAGCAACTAATGTTGTGAGAGAAGGTAGATACAATTTGGATGAACACACATTTGTGGTCATAGCCTATGGGAGGTTAACAAGACCAAGACCTACCAAAGAGCGCCTCCTAGAGCACCCTGCCAACCCTTAGGATCGTGCTACAAGTGTGGTTGTGACCACCTTATGAAATACTATCCTAACACAAAGATCATGAGAGTGAATGTGTATTGTCCAGATTGCAGATTACTCATTTGATCAACGACTGTCCAAAAAACCCAAATAAAATATTAAAAACTACATTAAACATAGTGGGGGCGATCCCATCAAGAAGCGGTTCAAAAAATGAAACAGTGATACACATACACGTCGTCACAAGAGCGCAATCTCAGCAAGCAAGGGAAGAATTTATAATTGAGGAACCTAAAACAAATATGCCTAGTTTATGAACAAAAAGGTCAATAAAACACCTGGAAATCTAGGAAGGCACGTATGAAAGCTAGAAAGAAGCCTGAACAGACAACCCTAATGGAGGAGTTAAAACAAACTAGGGATAGGTTAGAGAGATTAGAGAGTCAAACTAACCTTGAGTTGGAACTCCCTAAGACCAGAGAATCTAATAAGAAAAAGAGACCAAAGAGTGCAAGTAGCGGTTCAGAAAATGAAACGGTGATACCCATACAGGTCATCACAAGAGCGCAAGCTCAAAAAGCAAGGGAATAATTGATAATCGAGGAACCTAAAATAGATTTCCTGGTAGGGAAGAATTGATAATTGAGGAACCTAAAATAGACTTCCTGGTTATGAAAAAAAGGGTCAACAAAACACCTGGAAAGCTAGGAAGGCACGTATGAAATCTAGGAAGGAGCGTGAACAGACAACCCTAGTGGAGGAGTTAAAACAAACCAGGGATGGGTTAGAGAGATTAGATAGTCAAAATAATCTTGAGTTGGAACTACCTGAGACTAGAGAACCTAATGAGAAAACAAGACCAAAGAGTGCAAGTTTTGGAGGATCAATACTAATTGAAAAAGTGAATGAATCTCTAGATGCACTTATGAAAGCCTACGAAGCACAACTTCAGACTAAGCAAAACCAAGAACAAAAATGGATGACATATCCTTATGAAAAGTGAGAAAAGAAAAGGTTGGAGATGTGTCAAAAAATGATCCAAACTACGCAAGCTTTGCTAGAGCCACCTGCAAGTAATCTAAAGAGTTGGATCAAAATTCTAGCTCCAACATTGATAATCTCATTGAGGCATGAAACTAAAGGGACCATCGTGAATTCCACAATTGAAATAGAAAATCCCAGAGTAGTGATGCATACCATAGATCAGGCGTCTGAGGATCTCCATCCTATGATACCAGAGGCTTACAGAGAGGATGATGGCCTAGACAAGCTTTGGAGACACATACAAGAAGAAAACAATGCGAAAGAATTGAGTCAGAGAGTCAACCAAACCAGTAAGGGGAGGGTTGTTTTTCTTCCACCTATTGATGAGATCAAGGCGGGATCTGAAGCTAATCTAGACCTTTGCTCATACTGGGGGGGACAAGGGATTGATATGCTCTTTAGAGAGTCAACCTCAATCATTGAAAACCTTACCCTCATACATGGGAGAGTATGAAGCCAAATCAAATGAAAAGGCAGTGCCATCATAGATGCTCTCATAAAAAAAGGCTATGGACCCTAAAGGGTTGATATACATATTGTCTATGCTTGTGACTTACAATACTATTACACTAGCAGAGCTCCTCTGAACAAGACTAAACATGTGGGCGACTGTTGGAAAATGCTTGGAGAAATTTGAGATAAAAGATCTAACATCACAGCTTCAACCGAGAACTGGAAAAAACTCATTGAACACAAGGCATGTACATTAAACAAGGTTGGTAAGTATTTTGAGGGTGAAGATGGGAATAATATACTTCTAGTAGAATAGTGGAGCTGGTGTTGCTATCGCCACCAAGGCAGCTAGCAGATGGGTACACGAAAAAACTCCTGGGACTTCTAGAGAAAATGATTGTTACTTCTTGCGGCATTGAGTATGAGCATATCTTTGCCATAGTTGAATTTGACAAGAAGAACAACTACAACATCATACTTGGACGGCCATTTATAAGACAACTCAAGATGGTTCAAGACTGGGGATATGATCATATATACCCCAGACACATGGAAACTATGACATGCATAAACCTTAAAGACCATAGCTTCAAAGACGTGAAATGGACCTCAATGGAGGAATTTGATTCAGCTACTATAGCAGAATTGGAGCATCTAGCTTGGTTAGGCAAGCCCAAAGAGTTATGGATGTGCAGTGCATCACATTATTGTGGGAGTTTAAAACGAGAAGAGTGTATCTTGGAAAGGGTGCTTGAAGGTAAGAAATATGTTCCTGAACCTTTTCCTAAAGAAGCTCTTGAGCCATTAGAATGAACTCATATCTGAGCAACCCTAGATGTATGTTCTATTTTAGATGGCCCCACAACAAAAATTTGTGACAAAGATGGTTACGATGTGGTTCCATACTATATGGTCAGTATAGTAAATGCAAGTGATGAGACATTATCCTTAGAGGGACCCAAAGATGATCTATTGGCAAGTGCCAAAGGAGAGGGAGAAGAGTTTTATGACTCCCTATAACATTTTGAACAAGAGGATGATGCAGATAACGAATGCTCCAACAACCCAAGTGGGCAGGAAGAACGATAGCAGATGTCAGATTTTATGATTTTTCAAATAAAAACCCTAGAAGTCAAGAGCGCTACAAAAGAGCCATAGAAATAGAGGTTTGAGACTTTTTACTAATTGAACATCAACTGTATAAGAGAGGAAAGGAAAATCAACTCAGGATATGTGCGATCGAAAGCATGTATTTACGAATCCTAGAGCAGGCACATGAAGGACTCAGTGGAGGCCATTTCTCAAGGGATAAGACGGCCAAAATTGTCTTAACCGCTAGAATATGGAGGCCTACATTGCACATGGACGCTGACAAATATGTTAAGATATGTGATGCGTGTCAGCGTACCAAAGTACCAAAGTACCAATGAAAAGAGATGAGATGCCTTTAAGTCAATGATGGGATCTAGAGCTTTTGCTAAGTGGGGTATAGATTATGTGGGACTAATCTCACACCCCACTTACAGAACTCATGCCCAATATATCATTGTGGCTATAGACGATCTCACAAAGTGGGTTGAAGCTAAGGTCACACAGAAAGAAGATGCAAGGACCACTGCACATTTTCTATACAAAAATATCTTTGTTAGATATGGCTTACCCATAGAGATTGTCACTGATCATGGCACACATTTTCGTAATGAAGTTCTCAAAAATATTTTGAACGAATTCATGGTAGTTCACAGGAAGTCCGTTTCATACCACCCACAAGCTAATGGACAGGCTGAAGCTACCAAAATACGATTCTATGCACGATTTTGACCAAAAAAGTATATGACTCAAGAGCAGATTGGGACCAACAGTTACACGCCACATTGTGGGCTTATAGGGTAGTATACAAAACCTCGATTGGGAAAACACCATACAACATGGTGTTTGGCATTAATGCGATCTTGCCATTGGAGTTCTTGAATCCCACTCTCAGAGTAGCTAAACAACTTGGATGGACAAGCCATGAATTTTCTTCCAAAGTCGATGACCTTGAAAAACTAGATGAGCTTTGCTTGAAGGCCATAGCCTCTATCTATACTCAAAAAAGGCGACAAAAGGAGTAATTTTTATAAGCATGTATGCTCAAAAGAGTTTAAAATAGGAGACTATGTACTGATTTACACATTGAAACAACATGCAAAAAAACTTAAAAAGCGAGATATGGGACCTTGGTGATCACCGATACATCACCAAGTGGAGCCGTCAAGCTTGCTACATTGGAGGGTGAAGAAATGTCAAATTGGATTAGTGGTTGTCGCATTAAAAAGTATCATCTACCACTAACACACAGCATGCTTCAACAAATTCATGTATCAACGCACAACTAAAAAACAAGTAGTTCCATTTGCAACAAAAACAATCGACAAACCATTGGTAACAAACCTACAAGCTAAGGGCAACCAACACTTACGTACAATAGATAAGAAATGGCTTCCAAAGAGCAAATCAAAGGACATTACTACTGCAGAGCCAAGCAACAAGAATACTCAAGGGGTTCACTATTCAGTACCCCTCTATATAACGTGCGTTCGTAGGGTATTAAAAAAATCCCTCTTTTAACATGTATGAATGAATAAAATAACCCCTTATTTTTTCAAAATTGAATATAAAAACCCCTTATTTTATTGTATCTTTGTTAAATTTCCTAATTTTTTTGCATTGTAAAACCCCTCCAATCGAACTCACGTTATACATTAACATGATTGCATAGTGTGCCCCACGAGTGAGAATAATCCACAAATCTATTCAACAAAACCACCAAACAATGGCCACCACGGCAGTCACCAATAGCACCGAAGCAAGTTTGGGTAAAAAATAAAGCGGTTGCACAAGTTAAGATGACCCAGCAACAAGATACCTCGACAAAGACAAATGACAAACTATGACAACAAACCCGAAGGTATAATCAGGTATGGGTGCCGAAGAAATTGATTGCTGCCCAAGGTGATCAAGAGCAAATATGGATTCCAAAGTGGCACAAAAGGAACCAAAGTCATATGATCCACAACCATAGGTGCAACAAATTTGGGTACCCAAGAAATTATGAAAAGCTCAAAAGAACCAAACAATAATTTGGTACTTAAACAAAGACCAATACAAAAGCCACATGCGGATTACGGATTCAAACAAGACTTTCAACAACATTGCCAACACATACTAGAAGTACCAAAGCAACCATTGTCAATCAAACAACAAGAAGCACACTTAGAACGATTGTTATTTCACCTCTATCTTCTTGGTACTAACTTAACAGGAAACCTCAACATCGAATTCCAATAAGCACATCGCTGATACCCTCCTCTTGCACATCATTAACTTTTCTTATGCACTGACCGAGTATGCATATAGGGCCACATAACATGGCTTGCATTAGCACCAATTGGTAACCTATGCACAACACATAACCTTGAGCAATACACTGTCGTCCAGGAGGACTCCGACTACGAAGGGGGAAGGCATTCTCAATGTGAACCCAAGAATAATACTAAAAGGGCACTGTTTTCTATGATTTTGGGTTTTGATTGTGTTTGATCGAAAATATTTGGTGAACTCAAGTATATATGCCCTTATCTAATGTGATTCTATAGAGACATGAGGACAAACGCCAGTAATGAGCCTCTAAGTGTGTATATATATATGTAAAAATAGTAGTTTTCATGCGTAAAAGTGAGAAAAATGGAGCAATCAACCAAAAATATTACGGATAATTGTACATAATGGTTCATTCTATTGTTTTTTATTTAGTTTGATTTATTGGCATTTTTTGAGTTACTTTAGATATTTTCCTTTTATTTTTGCTAATTTCTTGGAAAAAATAAAGAAAAATAAAAAAAGCAGGTGAGATGGAGTCGGAACAACAAAATAAAAATATAAGAATGATCAGTAAGCAAAGAACATCATATGATGAAGTCTGGGCACAATTATGGAACAAAGTTGCGGAAGCCCAATTCGGCCAGTCTTTAGGCGAAAGGTAAATTATCCAAAAATGGGTCAAACGGAGTCCAAATGGGAAATTTTTTGAGCCTAAAGTGCATTCCATGAAAGGATAAGATCACAAGTCAAATTTCATGTCAAGTGGTTCGGGGACACCTAATATAAGATATTTTGGCCTCTCTTATTCTCTCATTTCTACTATTCACAAGTTAGAGAAAGCTAGAGAGAACTACATCGCACGGACTTTCTACGAAATTCATATGACGCACACAAGACACCAGTCAGTCCCAGATTTGGGAGGTACGATCCTCACCATGTCCTCTCCTTGCTCTACACTAACTTCATCGCGAAAACCTACGAAAACGGCAATGGGGCATCGCTGAGAAGAGACCGAAATGGGGCCGCAATGCAACAACGACTGACCCATTAGCTATGAGACTTAATAGGGGGTTAACCCTAGGCTAGAGGAACACATCTATGACCTCCTATGCTGATTTAGACCAGTCCCAAAAACCCTAGCTTCTTGGAGCCTACAAAAGATGACCCGGAAGGAAGTTGTAAGAATACTACCAAAATTCAGGAATAGGTGCTCCTCGAGGGTGCCTACAAGCATATGTAATTGGCTCTAGATTCAAATGGTAGGATTTTGTCAAAACATCAAACTAGGCTTTGGACACGCAAGGCATCATTTGGCTTTCACGGCCCGTCCGTTTGCCACCAAACTTCACGAGCATCATTGACATATCACCAACACCCAACACCTATGGTGTGTCAGAAAGAAAAATTGTCACCGACCATCTCCTCCCAAAAAGATGCTATTTGAATGACAAATTGCCAAAAGGGATATTCGTAAGGCCAAATGCTACATTGAATCCATGGGAAGGTGCCCTTTTGCATCCACAAGCATGGGAGATTGAGCTCAAGAGGAATCATCGTAGGAAGTTGTCTTCAAATGAAGAAATCCATTTCACAGACTGAAATGACGATCATAGAGTTTCTAAGCTAAACATATGACTTTTTAAGCTGAAAACTAGCAAGTAGGGCTTAGGGCACAAGCCCAAAACACCCCAAGGCATCAAATTCATTTTTTGTCAAGATAGACATCATAATTGTATGATGTCTCACAGTCAATTTTTGCACAAAAATCACTAACTTGACTTCACACATTGTACATACCCTAAACAAAAAGCACACAAGATTTCATAAGATTTGGGGCATACTAAGGTACTCAAGACCCAAAAAATGTAAAATCTCAGCCTAATCCCATAATTTGGCTTTGGACCTATCAAAAGTGCTCCAAATCAAGTGAACTTTTACACAAAGCAAGCACAAAGCCTATACATCATGTTTCAATGCTCAAATATCCAGTTTGCAAGATGAGACATCATACGTGTATGATGTCTAGATATGTCCTAGAAGGATTCTATCAACAAGGTGAATATTCAGATCTGTATAGCATGACACACACAACCTCTAAACCAAGTTTGGGCACCATTGGGCATGGTCTGATCATCATACCCATCATTTTTCTCTTCAAAGGGTAAAAACCACCTTCAATGGTCCTGGGCACATGAACCTTCATCCATATTCATTTCTAATCACACCTGAGAAATGCACACATCATCATTTAGCTACACACCAAGTTTGAGAAAAAAACAGGGTAGATATACATCATACGTGTATGATGTCTAGACCCCTAGAAATAACATGCTGTTGGGATTTTGGCAAGTCCAACACTTTGACCACATCATTCTGAGCCCATCAAATTTCCACCACATTTGGATATCATTTGACCCATAATCACCCACAAAGTAGAAATCTAGATGCACAAACCCATTCAAGCCCTTTGACACCCATTCACAAGCTCAATTTCAAATCTGAGACTATGGGCACCATGCACATGCTATACACAACTTACCCAATGAGTTTCAAGCATTTTTGCATCAACAGACATCATATGTGTATGATTTCTATTCTCTCATAACAGAAGCCAAACTCCATATTTTTCATCATGACAACATTCTCTACATAGTTTGAAGGCCATGCATTGAATTTGGACAAGTTTGGACAAGGTTGTGACCACTTGGAGTTTAGAGACTGAAAATCTTGGCCTACGACACTATCTATGGCCCCAACAACATGAACCACCTCCAAATCAACATATGAAATCATCAGAAGGTTACCCATCACCTGAGGATGCTACAGATCAAGTTTGGGCCAAAAATCTCACTAGAGACATCATACGTGTATGATGTCTCCAAATGCCAAAATAAACAATCAAGGGAGATTTCTCACATCCAATGCCATTGTCCCATTTATATCAGCCCCTAGCCCAAGTCTCATTAAGTTTTGATTCTTTCTACCCATCTAAACCCAAGTTTCAAACTATGCCTAATTTTTGGCTTCAAACACATGAGAAGAAACCTAAATCAAAGTTCTATATCACAGAAGGCTATGGCATTCTAAAATAAAGCTTTGCTATAAGTTTGAGCCCTTTTTACCAAAGAATACATCATACGCGTATGATGTATTCTTATGCCTAAAAAAGCACCTGGCAACTAACTTGACCAAATCTCTACCATCATCCCATGATTGTGAAGCAGCTACCAAGTTTCACCCCATTTGAACCTCATCTACTCAGAACAAAGCCAGAGTCCAATGTCAAAGCCTGAGAAAAGTTATAATGGTCACAATCTATCCAAATGACATCCAAATTGAAATTCATGCATATATCCATGATGTACATGCTATTAGCTATGCACATATGAAAAATCACTCAATTTTGAGCACTTAGACATCATATGCATATAATGTCTCACAACATGAATCTACACCCAAAATACACTTTTAACCACATGGATAGCACCCTTAACCACATGCGTATAACGTCTCATAGCATGAATCTACACCCAAAATACACTTTTAACCACATGAATAGCACCCTTAAGCCCTAATTAGTTTTTGTTCCAAATTTGAAGTCATTTGGATAGCTAAAAACTGAGAAAATGCCAAATTTTGTGGACAACACTAACTTTTGCACTTGGAGTGCCCGCAGGATCAATGGAAGCTAGCAAATCACTAGCAAATAAGAAGAGGTTGTCCTTGAAAGACATCATTGCAGCAGTAGAACCGTACAATATCCTTGACGAAACACTAAAATTGACCAAAGCTTCGATAGATGAAGCCACACTAGAAGTTGAAGGAATTAGACTTTACCAAGGTGCATTCAGAGATCCGCAGGGCAATACAATAGATGTGCCCATGATCCCCAGAGAGCTCAGTGAGTATGCTAGCAAGGAAGGCATCCTCAACCACCTAGAGAGGGCGAATCTGCATAAATTTTTTTGCAGCAAGACCAACAAGTGTGGATATGCAGAGGGTCTACAAGCTAGCCAGCTCCATTCAGAAAGACAAAAAAATAGTGATTACTACTCTGGATGGCCAAAAGATTGAGGTGCTAATTACCCCTCAAATCATTGCAGATGCTCTAGAACTCCACAATAAGGGCACCTCTGTCAGAAAACAAAGAGATGATGTGAAGGTCTATGCTCACAAGAAGAAAAATCCCATCTTGAAGACCTAGGATCCAAGGGCTGCAAAAGTCTTACAAGATTTACAGCTAATACTTTCATGTTTGCAGCAAACTACTACAAAAGTATACCACACCACCACATGTAGTAGCCACCACGATCACATTGGCACTAAGAAGCAGTGTGCCCAAAGATATAAACTTTGTCCAGTATCTGCATGAGCAAGTGGTTGGAATGGGAACAAATAACCGGAAGTACATTGGTGGGGCAGAAGTTCTCAGAAGGATTGCCTATGAAGCAATAGGAGAAAGAGGAAGATGGCAAAAACAACCCACACAAAATGAGTGGTTGAGATTGAAAGAGGATCTTGAAGAGACTCCAGTAGCAGTAGCCCCACCTGTCTCTACACGGCTCAAGCAAAAGTTCGAGACCGTGCAGAAGGATACATAAGAGGAGCCACCAAAGAAAAAGGGAAAAACAACCATGATCGAAGAAGAACAATTGAAAGAGACTGCTAGCCAAAAAGCCACCCGAATTGAAGGCCTTATAGGACAGTTCAAGGTAGAGAGGGCATTAAAGGGTGATTTTGAAGAATATTGGGTACCAGACCCTACAAAGGTGGGTGGTAGCTCCTCTCGACCCCTCAAAGATCAATTTGATAATTATATTAGGGCATACAAAGAGACATAGCGAGTATTAGGGAAACAAAATCTTGAGATATTCACCACTGATGGGGTGCAGACTATAAAAAAGAAATTACAAGAGCAACCTAAAGTTCAAGAAGAGAAGAAAGAGATAGATGATGTCAAGACCTAAGAACAAAGTGCAGCCCCACCAGCATCTTCCCCTGCATACATCCGACCACCAAGCCCTATACCATCAACATCTCAACAGTGGGACTTACCAAAGAAGAAAACAAAGTCTGAATTGATGCCATAACAAAAAGAAAGAGCAGAGAGATGCACCTATGAAGAAAAAGAAGGCTGAAGAAAATATTAAGGACCAACACACACAAAGGAGACCACCGGCAGTGCAGTCACCAAAACTTGAATTACAATGGTTGGTACAGATTCCACCTGTACAACAATGGAGATTGATGGACAACCCTTGGAGACCTCCTCCGGCAGGAGCATTACTAAGCATGGGACATCAAATTCCATTTTTTGGCCCACTCCCTAGACCATCTGCAAGAAGCATAGTAGTAGCTGCAAATGAATAAGATATGAGAGACGTCCATCAAATACTTGACAAGATCAAGACACTGTCTCTCACACTTGCCGAAGAAAATAGCATGCTATACACCAGAGAAGGCAATATGCAGAAAGATTATGAGAGCACCACAAGGGCTCTCCAAATAGCAAGTCAAAGAGCTGAGATGGTAGAAAAGAGAGCTTGAAACTCTCATTAAAATGCTAAGGGATGTAGAGAGTTAACGAGATACAGTAACACTATAGATGGCATAGATCTCGAGCAAAGTCAAGAGTTTATAGGAAGAAAAGGAAAGGAGAGAAGATGAGTTGGAAGCAGCAAAAGATGAAGTAATGGATCTAAAAAGCCAAATTAGAGCTCCAAGATGTGACAATCCAAAGTCTTAGAGCAACCAGAGTGCAAGAGCAGACAGCAAGGTTATACAAGCCTTAGAGGCCTAGGTTGCAGGACTTTAAATGTAATCACAACTAGAACAACGTCAAAGACTGCACATGGTAGAAGGTTCCCTAGCCGCTGAAGAGAGATTGATGGCCCGCCAACAAGATCTACAAAAAGAAAATGAACAACTCAAATTCCAATTAGAGATTTTGCAAGAGCTATTATTTGATCAAGTATAGGAGACCACAAGAAGGGATAGTCTTGCACAACAACAATTGTTGGATCTCCAACAAGAAATAGATGAGGCAAGAACACAAGAGACGAAGCAAGGGCTTGGAAGCTTGGGCATCAATGCACAAAGTGAGCCCATGGAGATCCCCAAAGGTGCAAAAGACCTACACCACCTAGAAGAACAATTACACTCACAAGGAGAAGGAGAATGACCATTGACAACAAAAGAGGAGGCATGCCTCCAGACTTTAATTGAACAACGGAGGGGGGAGTCTTAACCAGTGAACACAAGAAAAGCCCAATTTTGTATTATTTATTTTATCTAAATCAATGTAATCATTTTTTGAGACTGGATTGAATTTCTAGATTGTAATATACTAAATATACGGATTAGCCAAATCCATGGTAGAAAGTAGGAGAAAATTTTGACAAGTTAGAACCTCCAAGATTGAGGTATAAAGGCCAATTTTTGTAACTTTTGAGCTCAACTAAGTGTGCCGTGAGTTTTGTGTGGGAGAGTGAGTGATTTCCTTCTACTCTCTGTGCACGCTACAAATTCTACATTGCAAAGGAGTCTTAACCATCATGTTAGCAACAGCAAGAGCTACACGCCAACTCCAAGATTGCATGGTTTTGGTCTCTTCACGGCTCTCCCACGAGCTTTGAGGTGAGTTTTCTCTCTAACCGTGTATCCGATTAGAGATTGCTATATGTCATTGTGTTCAAAGTGAGTAGAACTACACATTATGCTTAAACACGTTTAGAATCGATGACCTGTAATTTTTGGCATGTCTTCATATATGCAATTTTTGCACCAAGTGTTTAGAGGTAGCGAGTTGGTTAGAGACTTTAAGGTAGCGTCCTTTAGGTGTGTAGAGGTCATCCCTTGAGTTTCGTGATGATTTGACAACATTAGGTCTTGTTTTAGAGAGTGTAGCTGTCGTAGATAAGATAGCTTTTGTGCATACATAGTGTGCTTTGAGTTTATTTTCCTTGTTAGTGACTGTCCATAGAAGGTTGAGTAGATGATTGACACCAATCTGTTTGTTTCCATGCACCTACGGGTCAAGCTCCATCCTTGGTTGACATCTTGTTTGCTGGCCTAGTTCTCACTTTGCTAGCAAGTGCAAGCTGCGAATCTATCCGACGACAAATCCATGAACTATAGACACAAACATAATCAATGAATCCTCTAAGACACTTCTCACAAAACAATGAGAACACCTACCTTTCTTGCATAAGCACTTGGGCCATTAGTGAGCCCAAAAAAAACACAATAGCAAAAACATCCCCAAGGAGTGATGAATGTAGTCTTCCTTTGATCATGCAATAGCAACTTGAAAATATCTTGAATATTATTAGAAATACTATAACACCCATACCCTGTAGTAAAATCCAAAACTTAATCAATGAAAGGCAACGGATAAGTGTCCTTCTTAGTGATTGTATTCAAAATCTTGTAGTCAGCACGAGCTCTCCATCAACCATCCTTCTTTGGAGTAACCACAATAGGAATTAACAATTCAACATTTCCATTAGATAAATAAAGCTTGATTCAAATAGCTTTTCTACATCCTCTCATAGTGCAACCATTTGCTTCCTGCTTCTTCCCTAGACTTCTTAGGCTTTGCCTCACTAGTTGTGCTCCTTCCTTTAGTTCAATCCTTGTCAATGGAACTCCTCATCTCTTGATATAGTTTAATAAAGAGAGTAGGATACATCTTCAAAAAACACATACACTCCTCCTCTTCACCTTTAGTAAGATCTGCACATAACACTTTTTGGATGATCTCCTCCTATATTGATGATTCAACTTTAGGCTACATTAATTCCTTTAATTTCTCAAAGTAGCTTGAAGTACCTTCATTATCCACCAAAACCTATATCCAAACCTCTTTATTTTACTTCCTTTCTTCTTCAAGAAGTAAAAAGGACACCACCCTCATTGTCAAAACTAGAGATAGTGGTGCTATCTTCATACTATGAATGTGCATCACTAGTGGACTCTTCATACTCCTCATCCTCATCCATATCTTCAATCTCCAAAAGTTTCTTACTAGCCATATCAAATGTTATTCTACCTCCTTTCCTATTATACAAGGTGATGGTACCACTCCCCCACTCTTTAATAACATCATTAGGTTTAGAGGGGCCTATTTATTTTTTATGAGATTATGGAGGTGATTAACATGCTAACAAATAGATGCATGCCATGTGTATAGTAATGATGGGTGTGTAAGAGAGCTCTAAGAGTGGTCAAAGGATACACTTTTTCCCCCAAAAGTGGGGGTGGATAACTTTATGATTTTTGGCCTTCCATAACTCCTACATATGATCTCCAGTATTAGCAAAGATTATGATCTACACATCAAGATCATTTTGTAGATATGTTAAATGATATGATTTTGCCCACTAGATTTTAAATTTCATTTTAGGGGGAAATTTGAATTCAAATAAACTAGATATTTTGCATGCTTGAATTCAATAGTTGTCCTTTGATTGACTCCATTCTCTTACTAATGTCTGTAGTTTGTAGCCATAGTCTTCCAAAAATAAGAAGGAAATCTCCAAGTCCAACAAGCATCACATGGAAATCCATAGATTTTTTCACCTCTACTTCTATATCCTTGATTTCACCTAAACATTTTAATTTTGCATGGTTGGCAAGATGGATCCTAAAACTTGAACTTCCACAAGTAACAACGCCCAATCTTCCAATATGCAAGACTATGTGATGATACAAACTTGAGATCCTTTATCAATGTAGGCCTCTTCCATAACTTGTCCTTTATGCCAGGCATCCACCACTGGACATATATCTACTAGAATATCACTAAGAGACAAAACTCCCACAAAACTATGTTTAGTCTCCTTCTCAATAGGGTTAAAAAGTGACTTCCATTGTCTTTTTGGTTTGAAAACCATATTTACAAGTTGTTGAAAGGTTACATTTTCTTCCCTTCCAATGAGATCATCCTTGAGATTATATGTTATTTGGCCTTCTTCTAGTGGGAGATCCTTCACCACAAAACACCTTTGTAATTCCTCTTCCTCTTTTCCTTGGCATCTTCACCCTCGGTCTCTTTTCCTTTCTTCTTGATTGGACTAGCACCATTATCTTCTTACTCTCTATGATCAGATGCATCATATTTTCTTCTTTTGTTTAAACTTGAATAATGCACACATGGTCACCACCTCCTACCTATGCTTGGTTCTCTTAACTGGCACCTTGCTTTCCCCTAATATCCATATCTTAATCATTTCCTCTGATTGGAGCAATTTTTGGAAGTGGATACATGTCACCTCCCATCCTTAGTGTTCTATCACATTATGTTCTAATATTACCATGCTCTCCATAATTGTAACAAGTTGGAATGAACCTCTGTCAATTGTACATTCCTTGTCCACAACCATGATTTTCAATTACAAGAGCCTCATATGGTTGACCTCCTCTACCTAGTAGTGGTTTCATACATCTACCATAAGTAACCTCATCCTTGTCCACCTTAATAACATTTACTAGAAACTCTTGCATCACATTTAGCATTTCTTGCATATTGCATTGCATTTGTTCTCCATCCATCGGCCCTTGAGCTATCTATTATCCATTTTCTCCATAAGATCAGGCATCCCTCTCATCTCCTCCTCTATCCACTTGACCGATGGCTATCCAACCATATTCATTAAGTCATTGTGGTTTCCATTCCTTCACCCCAATGATGGTTATTGCATCTTCAAATGTTTCAAGCCTCTTCAACTCCATTTTAGACTCAAGTCTTTCCTTGATTTTGGACACAAAATGATCCTTCTTCATCATAGTAGGTGGAACCTCCTCTTGCAAATTATAGTAGGTGGAACCTCCTCTTGAAAATTCCTACCTACAATGAACTACATGAGGTAATCATTCACACTTTGATTTCCTTTCTATATATGATTACATATTTCATGCGATAATACTACATTGGGTTCAACATTCCTCTATTGGCTCAAAAATGCATGCTTCACCATCTTATAAAAAAGAACAACATCTAGATTTTGAGTTGGATCTTGCTCTTCAAATGTTCACAACCATGTTCTTACTTCATCTTACTCCGTATTCCAATAATCATAGAAAACCAGCCTAGTCTTGTATGCCGCACATCAAGAAATACACTTACAATCATTCTAAGAAAGCATTTAGCATTCTCTTGGGGAAGCCCACAAAAATTTGGAACAGTTTGAGCCATAACTTTATCTCCAACTATTCAACTACAAATGTAGGAACCAAGAGTACTTTCCCTTATTAAACTAAAGTCTAATAGGTCTTTTATTTATGGTTTGGTGTTTGTAGATTTCCAGTAATTGGTCAGGGCTTGTAATGAAAAATGGGCATACCTCTTCATGGGAAGTAAGAGCGTTGTGCATGATGTCTTTTGGGGTATGTAACGATGGGGGAACAAAAAAGAATGGTCATTTTTACTATGTTTCCATGATGTTCTCTCTATTCTATGTTTTCAATTCCTGTTTAGTATATTAATTATTATGTACTAAACCACATCTATACTGCATGTCGATTTACTTCCCTAAACTTGAGAAGCATTAGGAAAAATATGAACCCTCTAGGGGCCCTTTGGGATTAAGGTTAATTAGAGGCCAACCAATGAGAAGAGGGTGGTGGACACACTCTATGCCCTCAAAAATGTAGGGGGACAAAGTAATCTTACACTTCTTAAATGGGCTCTTACCTAGTGAGAAGGTGGGGGGGGGGGGGGGGGGGGGTAGGGGGTGGGCCATATGGAACCTCCAACTTCCCTCTTTTTTGATCCGGTTATGAAAAAATCCCAAAAATTTCAATTTTTAAAAAATTTTCAAAACTCAAATTTTATCTTCGTAAAACCCCCCTAAATTTATTTTATGGTCAAAAAAGCATTTTTTGACTTCAAAAAGTCAAAACGTACACCCAAAAACCCTAAAATTCAGATTTTTTAAAAAACTTTTGAAAAATCTTTTATTACTTTCCAGAGCTCCCCCAAAAGTAGTCCTTAGGCAAAAAGTGATTTCTCTCTCTAGAACCCCTTTTTCAACCCCTCCTTGGTTGCAACCATCACACTCATCCTCTACTCCAACACTCTCTCTCTACACCATCTCCATTACTACAGCAAGGAAGCTCCTCTCTTCTCCCCTACCACCTTCCATTGCCACACCAAGCAAGGGTTATCCACCTTCTCCTTCCATTGCCACACCAAGCAAGGGTTAACCACCTTCTCCTATCACTTTATCCCACCTACATTGTAGCAAAAATCAAGGTCTTTCTCCTCCTAATTTTCTTTGCTCAACCATGGCCAACTCTACTTCGCAAAGGCGGCCAAAGGATGAGTTCACAACACTTGCATGCTACAACACTAGAGGTATAGATGATGAGTGGGTGCCACAAGAGTTCATAAAAGGTGCTTGGGTATACATGCAACCATCTGCTATTGGCCCTCATCGTGTGCGGAATCGTGCAAACTTGGATCATCATTGGAAAGGAAAGCTCCTTGGCTTCAAGAACCGCAAAGACAAGGGGACCGTAGCCATTGTGCAACATGTTTTCTCAATGTCAAGCATGCAATTGCAACAACCACCTCGATTTCCAACACATTGTAAGTACATGTTTTGAGAATACAAAGGTAGGTGTGAAATAACAGTGTAATGTTATTATGGATTCATACTTAATATTTGCCATGCATTTATAGTCATATTTCCATCCACGTTGGTGGAGGAGCAGCCACTACATAGTCTCTCCGGCACATTCAATGCTATACATGCGGATATTGGAGCAACAATGTTCGCACATCTTTGCCCAACCAAAGTGATTCAAAGAAGGATTTTCTTCTATTCTCACTCCTATATTGTGTCTACTTCTATACAAGAGTTTGGAACGTTTGAACCCATCAAAGTAACTTCCTTATTAAGTATGGAGTGGCCGGTGCCAGATTTGTGGTCAGTAGCATCTTTCAAGCAAAAGATGATAATAGATGTCCAAAACACTTTGAAATACTCTAAAGCTTCTAGGTCTGTGGGCTTGAGTTGGTGTTTGCTATTCATTGTTTTGTGCACATTTTTAAAGAGTTTGGATTTGTGGAGACTACCACAATGCTTGTATGTAAAGATGTGCATTATGAGTAATTAGGAAGGCTTTTAGAAGAGGACTCGGGTTTTGTGGAGGGCATGCACAATGGGGACCGGTACCGTTGTAAGGTTGGAGCTTCAGGTATTGGAATGCGCTATTTGAAATCTTGCACCTCCTTGTACATTCGATTTCACTATGATCGTTGGATGTGCAAGCTTGGAGTATGGACTCCCTTATATTGTGTAGACGGTGCTATGACAAGCTTTGACATTGCAGTGAAGATGTCCAACGATGCTTTGGAGGCAGTCCAAGTGAACAAGCATTGGACTCTCAGTAATGTGCGAGAACATTTGGTTATTATGGGTTTTGAGGCCCTTCAACAAGCACAATTTCGTTTACAAGGTCACAAGGTGAGAATCCTTCCACCACATTTTCAATACATCATAGTTTGTCGATCATTGGATGCTTATTGTATTGTAATGAATATCCGCAGATTGGGAAGAGAATGGAAGACAAATTGAAGGTCGAGGAGGATTGGGGGATGGATGGAACTATGCTATCGCTCTTATAACTTTGTAACTCTTGCAATTTTGAAAACGATCCCCGATGTAATCAACATGATTTGCTTCGGCAAATCATGTCTTTGAATATACTTTTTCGCATTGAGATGAGAGATCATTTTTTGGTGAAAGTGCCTCCTTTTTTTTAATGTCTTTAAAAAAGGAACCATTATAAAAGGGGGGCCTCATAACTCATTCACTATTTTCACTTTTGCAACTCTTGAGCTCCTCCACTCTCTATCTACACCCCAGGATAGACATGGACGCTTCCATAGCCTCTGCATCTGCACCCACATCCACCCCTTTGTCACGCTTCATTCTCTTCCTTGAGGACACCAAATACAAAGGGAACTTGGACCTCCACACATTTTTTACTCGTCTCCTTGACCTTGACGCCACAATTGCCCTTCACATGGATGCATTTGTGGAGATTTTTGCGTTCATGGAGGAGCACATCATAAAATATTCCGTATCTATCTCCCTACATGCAGGGATCTGGGTGGCTTGAGATCTTTTGTGCTACAGACACAAAGGTGATCGCCCATTCTCCAAGCGGTTGCAACTATTCCAAGAAATTGCTACCGACGCAGGCCATTTCTTGGACGAGCAAGCCCTAGGGGTGTCAGCACTCAAGAAGCGCAAGTTGGGGGTGGAGTACCTTTCTCGGATAGCAACATTTATCTTCTTGGTGAGCGAGGAACCTGATTTGGAGGATCTCTGCTTACCACACCTTCAGGTTGGGTCCTTTGTCAAGGACACCAAGGAGCAGGAGGTTATCCCCATGAACCTTGCAGTGGAAGGAAAGACACTTCGGCTCGAGTACCCCACGGGGCTCGAGGAAGTTGTTGAGAAATTCATAATTGTGGCTGGCCCTAGTGACACTCCAGTGCCACTACCATTGACGGATGTGGCTATCCCAGAGGTAGAAATCAACCGCTTCTCCTCAGTGGTAGTGGATGGAGAGGAATATGTGTTTATGCATGATTTAGAGAAAGCATTTGGCTTGCACATGGATGAATGCTTGAGCGTGCTATGCAACAGCATCAAATGTCCCTTAGACAATACACCAGATGCCCTAGAAAGCAAGCTCTTGCCATGTGGGGACTCTGTTGCTGACACTATTGCAGTTATATGTGCGGAGGTCTTGGCAGTAGAGCAGTTGCATGCGACTGAGGAATAATTCCAAGCCATGCAAGCCAAGGTTGAGGCTGCTAGGATGCCTATGCCATTATGCAACGTCCCATCTGATGATCCAAAGCTCGTAGCTGCGGTGCATGGGAGCATTGACTTGGATGCAAAGGGCAACAGGGAGGAGGACGACAAGGAGCAGGAGGTAAACTCTATCCTTATTTTCATGTTATTATTTTATCCTTCATTGTCTTTTTTCTCAACCTTCATATGTTTATGACAGGACGTCGTGGAGGTTGATGATTTTGCTACAAGGATGGGTGGCAAGCGGACGGGCTTTGGACCTCAGTCTTCCCTTGCGTATTACCTAGGACAACTCCCCCCTGGCAATGTGGCCATTATCCATAATGAATTTACTCCCCAAGCCCATTTTATGACTTGGTCATTGAAAGCTTTGAGCAAGTTTTTGTGTTTGAGCACCATTGCTCAAACTGCGCATCTTGTGTTCCTAGTGCGTAGATCCCTTGTATGCACAACGTTTGGCGCTGGCTTCCGTGGTAAAGTGCTTGCCGAGATAGGAATACATGCTTCCATTGGCTCAATTGATGCAAAGGCCATAGCTCAATCCCTCTTGACTGGGGAGTTGCCTTACGCGCAAGATAGGCGCCAAGAAATGGTCAAGAAAATTATGAACTCCTCAGATACATGATGTAAACTCACCTTTTTGGAAGTAATAAAAAAATTTTAGAATTGTCTCTCTAACTTGTAAATTCTTCTAAATGTGTTTTGTCAATCTTGAAAATTGTTGAAATTGGTGATATGTTTCAATAAGCTGTGTCTTTTTTGCTTGAAGTAACAACACAACGAAAGTTGGATGCACATGACACTAGGGAAAGTATAAAACACAATTGAGTGAGAAGAAGTGATTTCTCTAAAGTAATGATGCAAAACTAATTGCTTTCAGTTAATTTATGCTTTTTAAGTATCCTAAGGGGTAGAGAAGCCTACCAGGTACCAAAAAAAGGGTGGCCACAAGGGCGCGCAAATGGCCCATCCATAACTGATGGATGGGCCATTTGCGCGCCCTTGTGGCCACCCTTTTTTTGGCACATGGTAGGATTCTCTACCCCCTAGGATACTTAAAAAACATAAATTAACTCAACGGAATTGGTTTTGCATCATTACTTTAGATGGAGCCTTGTGGCCACCCTTTTTTTGGCATATGGAGCATATGTTTGCACTCAAGGACACTAGAAAAGGTGAAATCAACTTTGAATTTAAGTTTTCAAGCACATACTCTGAATTTAAGTTTTCAAGCACACTATCACCTGCTTTAGCTCTACCTAATACACCCCTGCACCAAAAGGCCCAATTACATTGGACATTTGAAAAATCTAAATTAATGTTGCATAGACACTTGGTTTCACAATATGTTAACTTTTTTGATATCCTATGGGGTAGTCAAAGCTTGAAATTGCCAAAAAAAGGGTGCCCACAAGACTTGATCTAAAGTAATGATGCAAAACCAATTGCTTTCAGTAAATTTATGTTTTTAAGTATCTTGGGGGGTAGAGAAGCCTACCAGGTGCCAAAAAAAGGGTGGCCACAAGGGTGCGCAAATGGGCCATCCAAAACTGATGGATGGGCCATTTGCGCGCCCTTATGGCCACCCTTTTTTTGGCACCTGGTAGGCTTCTCTACCCCCTAGGATACTTAAAAAACATAAATTAACTGAAAGCAATTCATTACTTCAGAGAAACCACTTCTTTTTACTACCTAATATATCCCTGCACCAAAAGGCCCAATTACATTGGACATTTGAAAAACTTTATCTAATGTTGCATCGACACCTGGTTTCACAATATGTTAACTTTTTTAATATCCTATGGGTAAACAGAACTTGAAATTGCAGAACAAAGGGTGGCCACAAGGGCCACACATGGATAATAGACACAGTAGACACAACTGTTGATCATATTGTCATTGCAAAGTCATCTCATTACAAAGATAAGGGTGTACAATACAAAAAGAGGGGTAACATCGGCTAATGCTCGAAGTCTCCTCGAAATCAACGTGCAAGCTGCATATCTTTTGGCTGTATTGTCACTCGCTTTGCATGAATGGCGCATAGATTGGTATCTTCCAACACCGAAATGATATGGGCCTCTGCAACTTCTTGAATAGCCTCCAGGGCTATTGCTTGCATTCTATACTGATTTCCATAGCTTTGAAGCACCTCCTTCACTGTGCGAGCAAAGGGGGTGCGTCGAATCAAAAGCTCTGTAGTTTTTTGGTAGTGGTGGATTTCTGCGAATGCCCTTGCTATTTTTCGGCACTGTTGCGGTTGTCTTGGGGACACTTGCACATTTGCTGGCTGGCGGCGTTTAGGCTTCTTGAAAAACTTAGACTTGCACCTGTTTACATGCTTAGGGGTTGGATCTGCAGCCTCTCTGATTCATCCTCTTCCCTTGGCTCCTGATCTTGCGCTGTGGGGAGAGCTCCCTAGCCTCGAGGCAGTGTCTTCCCCTCAACGGGCACCCGGTGTGTGTGTGTGCGGTATATTAGCTCGCAGCCATGGTGGCTCACTCTCTGATTCAATGTCTGTATGGACCACACGAGTCTTGGATGGTCCTGCTTGTGATTGGTGGCGTGACGGCTCCTCCCTATCGGACTCTGTTGTTTGCTGGGCCTCTTCTTCTCTCAGCGCTGGGCACGTTGCTTCATTATTTTTCTAGGTGTTTGTTCTTGTGGAGGTGGAGATTCAATAGCCCTCGATGACTCTCATGCCCTACTACCATGGCCACTGTCAGAAGAGTTCCTGGAATGGCCAGGTGTTCGTGGCCGTTTTCTTGTGCCTTTAAGCCATGCCAGCTTCTCACATCCTTGGAGGGTGTTTTTGTTGGCAGGCGGATGCTCTTTCGCGGTTTGTTTGGTGCGCGCCATTTTGTATGGTAAGAGCTCACCTGTTCTTAAGAAATTAGTGGTTTATGAGAGAATGCAATATTTATAAGGGCCCATTTAAAAATGGCCCTGTTCACACTAATTTTGAAAAAAAACTATTATTTTTTAAATGAACATGTCATTAAGAGTTGGACCCTGCGTTCACGTGTAGTGACTCGTACAGAATCCACTTTGATCCTTGTCGCACTCTGCATCGCCGCCATGCAGCATGCTTGGCGAGACATTGCGACATTTGCCACTTGTTGCTATGCTCTTAACGACCCTATTTTCGCACTTCAATAGCAATCTTGGATTGTTGTGCACGCTCCATTGTGAGCTTACGAGCAAATGTTGTGCGAAAAAACTAGTTGAACATCTCCTCCAAATAATTGGATTGCACCATTCCACCACCATGTCGAGTATTTTTGAAGTACACTCCCCTTGCTTGATAATGGGACTTCTCCATGCCTTGAGTGCTAAAAATTTCACCATGCGCAAACAAGATATGATGTTCACATGAGTAAACGATCCACATTATTTAATAAAAACAATCCCTTGTAATAAATTCACCATGTAACATGGCTTACCATGTCATGTGTGATGTTATTTTCACCCCAAGAAAGGGTGAAGACCTTGGTAAAATCCGCCAAGACTTCTTGAAATGATTGGCGTTGTTCTTCTGTTGTGCTGCTAAGGCCCATAATCTTGACCATTTTATCAAAATGTGCCCAAACTTGCTTGCACTTGTTTGCAAGCTCGCCATTTGAATCATTGTCAGTAGTAGCTTTGCATAACTCCTTCCAAAGCTCCCAAAGGTTACCTGATTGCTGGTTGGAGCTGTTTTGAGCAGTATATTGACTTGGCTTTCCTTGGGAAACTTTCTTCAAAAAGTGTCTAGATTTTTGTCCACTCATTGACACTTGTTGAGAAATTTCATGGGCCTCCCCTGTGTTCTTTGCAGCAACGATAGACACATTTCCACCGTGACAGCCAATGAAATTCAAGAGTACCTCCACTCTTTCGATCGCTTCCTGGGACTTTTCCAATGGTTTCATTGTGAAAGAATAGTCAATGTGGAGCTTCAATAGCCTATCAAAAATGCGCATGAAAGCGTGTAATGTACAAAAATGTACATTCGATAGAGGAAATGGAAATATTGGATTCCAAGCATGGTCCTTTTGATCACGGTCTGGGGCATTGAGCATGGGACATCTCAAAATAGACGCTTCCCATTCTCTACCTTCATCTTTGACATCACGACAATCTAACCCTTGTTCTCCATGCCCTTTCCATGGAAGCATGGAACCGACCTTTGCAGTGCTCTTATGTGATTTTTGTCCATTAGGTTTGTACCCTCGAGTGCAAAATGGACAAGGCATGAGGGAAGAAGCCCCTTGTTTGTAGACAAGCAAACACTTGATGGTCTTCAAGTCCCCACCTAAGTGCCACTCCACATCATAACTACCAAAACCCTCAACCTCCAACTTCTGACCTTCAACTTGGGAGTGTAATACTTTTGTGATCCATGGATTTCTCTCAAAAATCCATGAAAGTATTCCATTGGTCTCTTTGGGCACCTCAATAGCACCCAACCACCAAATGTCTTTCTCTGATTGCATGCTAAAAGACAGGGTGGGAGATGGCTCGACTGAATCCCTTCGCTTGGTTTGCAAAAGGGCCTCGTTCATTAAAGTGACACTTAGCCTCTCTAACCTTCATCCTTTCAATATTTGACACTCATCGAGTTTCAGCACAAAAGCAGCCTTTGTGCCAAGCACTACAAAATAAATAGTGTCAAGACCTTAAACTTCAAAGTCTATGATAAGAACAATACCAAAGAAAAAAGTAAAGTGTGTCACCTTCTTCAGGTAACTCGTAAAATCTAAGCATGGATTGTTGAAGCCTTCTAAGTTCCACAAAAATATTGTTCCACATTGTGTAAGAGAAGACTTTCTCCGACGGTCTTATGGATTGTTTCTTACCTTTTTCCCTTATCTTTGTTGCGCACGAAGCATAAAGGGAAGTTGGCATTGTGTCCTCAATGTGTAGGTATGTCCCAATGCAGGAGAACACATCTTCGTTTGTGGCCTTCTTTGCGAGGTTGACCTTGTGAGGGACGGGAAATATCTTTTCCACAATGCCATGCTCTTTGAGGGCATCCTTTAGGAGTGGAAAAATAGCCTTATAGGCTTTGGTGCTGATTCCAGCCTCACCACAAGCTTGTTGCACGTCATCATCATTAACCACATTTCTCAATTTACGCAAGTCCTTGGTGGCTGCATCCTGAATGTGATTACCTCGAGGTGATTGTAAGATAGAAAGTACATCCTGGGTATTGAGACAACTAGTGAGAAGGTTGACTCGATCATCTGGGCTTGTTCCACCGCATGCCTCCTGGATGAAGTTTCTAGCAACCAATAAAAATAAATGCCAGAAAATAGTGTGAAGTAAGAATACATCATACAAGTAAAGACCAAATCACCTTGTGGATGTCACTCGTTGTTTGAGTGCTCCTCCCGAATGTGCAAGAGTTTCAATGGATGAATACGTGCGTTTGCGTTCCCTTGCACCAAGGGGTGTTTCTTTCAAGTATGTGATGGTGTTGGCAAGCTTCTTAACGTGGGACTCCTTTTCTTGCATTTGTTGTTGAAGAGTTTCAACCACCCTCTCCAGAGAGGCAACACTCTCTTGTAATGCCGTTGTCTTGAGGTGAAGAGCTTGACATATGCAAAGAAGCACCTGCACCCATACACAACCGCTTGCAATAGCCTAACAAGCCTGCTTCTCCCCTGCCAATAAATTGAAGAAATGTCAAAAGGCTATTAAAGGATGGATGGAAACGGATTATAGGATCTTAAGGGTACAAATGGCCGTCCACTCAAATGTCAACATTGGTCTCACAAGTGGTGCGACGTTCCTGTGATGACCTTTGATCACCCTCACTACCGGTCTTCGGTGCAAAGGCTGTGGGTAAGCGAATATGTATGCTTTTAGTGTGCGGAGTACGTGGTGGTGGAAGCAAACCATTTGTGATGTCCGTGAGCACCATGGAAGCTATTGCATGAGGAAGCAAATGATGAAAAGATAGAGGAGGAGGGGTAGGGAGATTGAGGAAGATGGGAGGAGAGAAGGAGGGGGGGGGGGGGGGGGGGGGGGGGGGGGGGGGGGGGGGAGGGAGAGATTAGGGAGTAGGAGGAAGGTAGGGGCAGGGAGGGAGAGGAGAGGGAGAGAGGAGGGAGGAGGAGGAGAGAAAAAAGTGTTTTTTACTTTTTGGGGGAAAAGATTTTTGAAAAAATGGACTTTCTAAGTTTGTGGGTTAAAAAATGATTTCTGGATATGTATATATGTTGGGAGGGATTTTTAAGTAAAAATGATTCTTTTTTTTAAAGTCAAATTTTGACTCTTAGTGACCCACGTTTTTACTGATGTGGTCACACCCCTATGCTTCCTTCACTTTAAAAAAGCTAGAGAGAGAAAGTAACCCCTTAGGTCCACATCCTACATTTGTCTTAAAAAAAGGCTAGAAAAGCCTACTCAAAACTACCTTCTTCAATGCCCTTGCCCCCTTAACCCCACATAACATTATCCTTAATCCCTAAAAATTAGGATTCCTTACAAGGCCCATGCAAGGTTCATATTTCTTCTTTTTACTACAGAAAATGGTGAATTTAAGTAGTAATATGTCCTAGTAATTCCATATTGTAAAGCCCCATAACACATGGTGATCCTACTAATTGCAAAGCACATGTTTTGGGCAATGGAACTGATTGGGGATGATGGAGGCTAAACCTCATGAATTTTTGAGGGGATTTGCTAATGGGGTCACTAAAGAAGAAGAAAGGGAGGAATATAGTAGGGTCTTCTTGGGCACATATTTTGACTCGCTTCCATATGATTTAAGATTGAACATAGCCTTGAGGATACATCAGTACCAAGATAAATTATTTGACTTTTGAATGCTCCAGAGTTCTTATCCTTGTTTTGCAAAAGGAAGGTTATTCAATTTTTAAGACTCCATAGAAGAAGAAGAAGAAATGCAAGAGTGATTCAAGGGAGCAACCATCAATAACAATTGTAGAGATCAAGTGGGGAGTCAGTGGATGACATCCCTGAAGTAGCAATGGTCATAGCTTTGCCACCAGTTGTTGAGGGGATAGAGTCCATACAAGGGGGAACCTAGAACACAAAAGAGAGGAGAGTTCTTCACCTAATCCAAAAGAGCAAGGAGAAACAACACAAGCTCTTGAAACGATTATCCACCAATTGGTTGGGGTCCAGGTAGGCCACCAACTCTTGAGAGCAAGAAGACAATTACAATTCCAACGACCCCCACTCCAATTACCACCATTATCACCACTTGAAATTAAACCCATTGGGAGGTCCACTACCCCCTCAATGACCACCAATGGCTCAACTACCACCATCAAACCCTAAAGTAGGAGCAAAAAATTTTAGTGGGAAAGAATGTCAATATGCTAATAGTCATGTGGAGAAATTTAAGACTAGGTCATCTGCAAGTGAGTATGATGTGTTGCACAATAGTGCAATTAAAAAGGAGTACTTTGCAACAACACTCTAGGGAAAATCTATGACATAGCTCATGCAGTATGGCATTACAACTTTTCCAAATTATGAGGACAAGTTGAAAATATAATTTTTTGTCAGATTCAGGGCAGAAAAGACACCTGAACATGTATTGAAGAAGATCAAAAAAATCAAACAAAAGGATCTATTGGTAGAATATTACGCATAGCAATTCAAGAACTTGATGAAAAAATTCAAAGAAAATCAAAGACCATCCTAGGAGCAATTGGATGATTACGTTTATAGGGGATTGAGAAAGAAACTCAAAAGTGACGTTGCACGGCATGCACCTCTCACCCAACATCAAGACTTTGGTACATTAGTGGATACATCATTGAGGATTAAAAGAAGCTATGGGACAAGTGAGCGGAAGAAAATCAAGAAGAAGAAATCCAAGCTGCAAGATTTTGATTATGAAGAGGAGGAATCTGATGAGGATGAAAATGAAAATTCAAATATTGATTCAAATGAAGAATCAGATACTGATGAATATGAAGAAGACACATGGAATGCAAAGAAGAAAAAGAAGACAGAGAAGAAGACAAATGTCAAATCAAAGAAATAAAAGAGCAATGGAAAGAATAAAAGTGGAAAATCACATCTTGAAGATGTTTCTAGTATTAAACAACAAACCAATTAAATGGACAAGCTAAAGGAGATTCAACCTTCACCATTTGAAAATCCTTCCAAATGACCATTTTTCCAGGCATGCCAAAGACTTGGGAATGATTATGATAGTTTTTATTATAATCCTAATTTCACGGAGGTGAAAATACTTTACATTCTTTTCAGTGTGACAGAATGCATTGAGAATGAAGAAACTTTGGAGAAACCCTTGGAGGTGAAGAGCTTAGATGTCAAAGGAAAAATTGAAGGGGAAGCAAGTGGAACAAGGAAATATGCATGAAGGATCCATGGATTGAAAAGCTTAGGATAAGATCAAAATGGGGGTATTGAAAGAAATTCAATTAAACTGAGACACTTTAGAGAGTGAAAGCCCATGGTCAGTAGGGAAGAATGCAGACAATGTTGAAAGATCAACGGAAGAGAGATTCAAAAATTGGAAAACCAAATTTCTCAAAGAAAGAAGATAGATGGAAGGATTTACTTGATAAAAGACTAGTAGATGATCTCTTTGAATCTTTGTTGGAAGCACCTATTTCAATGAAGGTTGGTCAACTACTGAAATTAGTCCTTGATTTTACCCAACAATTTTTCAGGAGAGTGACAAGCCAAATCAAAGATAAGGATGAAAAACAAAAGGCGAAAGACATCCAAATTGACTTAGCTTAGATGGGTTGTGGAGCATTAGCTCCAATTGATGTAGATTATAAAGTTTTGATGATCAACATATCCATTGGCAAAGTTTATCTTTCAAGTGTATTGGTAGATGGGGGTTCAAGAGTCAACATCCTTCTTGAATCAGCTTGTAGGAAACTAAATCCAATGAAGTGGAAATCAACAACTTTCCAAGTCAAAATGGCTGACCAAAGGAAAGTCAAACATTTGCGGATTCTCAAAAATCAAACAATAAGAGTATTAGGATTGACTTTTGTGGTCAATTTTGTTATTTTGAAGTTAGAAGAGTGAACATGTTCTTATCCCCAATGATTTTGGGTAGACCATGGCCAAGAGCATCCAAGGTAAAAAAAACATATGGGATGCAGATACAATTGTGATCAAACAAAGGAAAAACAAGGTAAGGATGCAGATGGTGCCAAAGAAGAGCATTCCACCTAGATCTAGGCCTTTGGATGAAGAAGGGATCAACATGGGAGAAGCCATTGAATAAGATGAGGAGCTCCCTCAGAGAAATGAAATAGTGGTCCCAAATTTTAAAGTGGATGTGCAAAACATTGTAGATTTAGTAGAAAATCATACACAATTACTTGAATCAAACCTGAAAATGGACAGAAAGAAATCAAGCATGATAGTTAAAAAGCAAAGATTGGAAGAAGAGAGGGAAGCATCTAAGTCAATCATTCATGCATAGAAAATGTTTGAAGAACAAATGTCCAAAATCTCTAGAGTGAGAGAAGTTGAACTGGAAGACATGAATTTAGGAGATGAAGATAATCCCAAAGTAGTGATATTATCTATTGAATTGGATACCAAATTTAAAAGGGAATTTAAATCTTTGCTAATATAATTCAAGAATGTGTTTTCTTGGTCATACACTGATATGAAAGGAGCATATCCAATTGTATGCCAACACACCATTAGCTTGAAAATAGATGTAGTGCCAGTGAAGCAACAGAGATATAGGATGAACCCCAATTATTCCAAACAAGTGAAAGAAGAGACTGACAAATTTTTGGAGGTTAGTTTCATTTACCCAGTGGACAAAGTAGTATGGCTATCACCAATTGTGGTAGTCCCAAAGAAGAATGGGAAAATAAGGGTGTGTTTAGATTATAGGAAATTGAATGCTACATCTGTTATACTGACCCATTTCCTCTACCATATAATGATAAATGTTGGATGCAGTAGCTAGGGAAGCGATATATAATTCTCTTGATAGTTTTAGTGGATATAAACAGATCACTATGTGCTTGAAGGATGGAGACAAAATTGCATTTATACTAAATGGGGAGTCTATGCTTCCATAGTGAGAACTTTTCTTTGAAGAATGCACCACCTACTTTTCAAAAGTGGGTCTAGGAGGTCTTTGGTCCTTACTTGAAAACCTTCATGAAGGTATTTTTAGATGAATTCAATGTGTCAAGAAAGACAGAGGATAACTGAAGCATTTGCGATAGTGCTTTGAGAAATACAGAGAATCTAGATTAGCGTTGAACACTACAAAATGTGCCTTTGCTATGAAGAGGGGCGTTTTATTAGGACATATCATTAGTGATGAGGGAATAATAGTACTCAAGGAAATTGGAGGCCATCTTGAAGGATTTTTTGGAAATAGGGTTGTAAGGAAACACACATAGCTTGGAGAAGATGAAGAAACTCAAGGCACACAATAGAGTGTATGAATTGCTTAGTGCGCAATGGAAAGATAAGTTAGCCCTAGAGTGATGGGCGTGTATATAACGCACGAGGGTAGAAAACCTTCTAGAGAGAGAAAAATACCTCGTTTGTCCTAGGTGTGTTCACATACATCACTACCACATATACGTGGTAACAAATCTCCCTTGGAAGTGATGCGGTGAACAAGAGATCTCACATACTGTATAGGGAAGTGCGAGGCCCTGAGGACATGATCAATCTACAAAGGGGAGTAAGCCTAAAGCTTTGTGGAAAGCTTCAAACTTCTCACAAGGCAATTCCTTTGTGAAAAAATCTGCAAGGTTATCGTGTGTTGGCACATAAGCCAAGACAATCTCTCCTAATGAGAGTCACTTTGGGTGAAAGTGTGGTTTGGTGGTACAAAAAAAGGACCTATTTTACTTCTACCAATGAAAAAGTGGGGATTGGTAAAATTTTTGTAATTTAGGTCAAAACTTTTTGGACCTTGTGTTTTTAGATTCTCCTTTTGAAGATCTATGCATTGATATATAGTATGATAGGTGGTTTTTCATGTGACATGTATAAATTGTAACTCAAAGGTTTGCAAAGGTGCTGTCAAGGACAGTCCTTTTTGTTCCACCAAAGCGTGCTATTAGCCCTCTATCATATAGTGATAATACACCTCAATGTGCTTTGTGCAAGCATGAAAAGTTGGGTTCCTTGCAAGTGCCAATGCTCTCTGACTGTCAGTGTAGATGATGTTGGAAGTGTCCTGTGCAACACCCAAATTAGCCATAAGGCGTATGAGCCATACACACTCAATTGTAGCTATGAACATTGTCTTGTACTCAAAATGGCCATAGTAGGTTTCTTCTTGCTCAACCATGGTATGCATGAGCTACCACGAAAAATCCACTTGTGGATACTCACGTGTCCAATCTAAGTCCAAAAAAGCATGTAAATTTGGCAGCAATGATCTCCACTTGAGTAGTGAAAGATCCTCTTGATAACCTGCCAATGATTAGACCCTGGTCTATGCATAAATTTGTTGACCTGTGAGACTACAAAGTGAGTATCCAACCTCATATTTCATACACAAATAAGGCATTGGAAGGATCACCAACATCATGAAGACTCAATTTCAAACCTCTTTCCATGGGAGTAGCAATAGGTTTGCAATTGTCAAGTCCAAACTTACTTAGTAATGTCTCTACGTAGCTTGTTTGACACAAGGGAATACCACCATCACACTTCTTAAACTGTATGTTTTTAGGGGTACCTTCATAGCATAGCTCCAATGACCAACAATAATTGTCAATCCGAAGAGATGAGCTACCCAGCTAGGGCATGGAAACACTCACCGATTAGTGAGCTAATCGTGGCAACACGAATGGTGACTCTAAGAGGTGAGCTTCTTGGTCTATGGAGGAGCTAAGCCATGATGTCTAAAAATCTCCACATCCACTTCTTTTCCCCTCAAATCAATCCAATCACACACACTAACAATTGCAAAGATACATACATCACTAATCCTATCATGCAACACAATAATCACAAGTGTACACACATAGATCTATTAAGCATTTACTCCAATTAGACCTACATGCACACACAAAGAATAGAGAGCAATCACACAAGGATAATAGTGGAATTAATCACTAGGTTAATTATACAATCTAACTAATCAAGCATCATTAGAAATCAAAGAGAATATGAGAGAGGCACATTCAAAGAGAATTTAGCATTGATTAGTGTTAATCAAGTCACATGAGCAAGGATAAGCTTCAGGAATCCATACACACACACACACACACACACACACACACATACCCCTCATGGGATCTCACTAAAGAGTGGTCTCAACAAATGAGGCTGAGAATCCTAATTTCATTTACACACTGCTGAAAAATACCTAGGGTAAATATATGCATTGTCCGAGAACCCAAGGTTTTTAGGGCTCCACAATTTATTGAATTTGTAGCCTAGGCACATTAACTAACCTATTCTTCATATCTTGGAACTCTCATTGAGCGCATACCCCGTTACAAATATTACGATGGCTTAAAATAAATCGAGAATTTACAATGCATGGCCATTTTGGAAAAATGTAACAAATATAACTATAATATTTAATGCTTCTTTGTATTTGTCTTTGATGTTCCTTTGTAAGGCTTGGGCCTTTAGCAACTACTGTTAGCTGACATCAACTCAGTTAACATATGTCCAAGTAATGATGCAATAGCCCCAAGTCTTAGAAACTAGCATCAAATCAGCCTTGAATTTAGCAATGCCTATCTCAGTTTAGTTACAATCTAGCTAATTAAGCATCATTAGCAATCAAAGAGAGTATGAGAGATGCATAGTGAAAGAGAAATAATCATTGATTAGTGTTAATCAAATCACATGAGCAAGGAGAAGCTCAAGGACTCCATAGCCACACACCTCATGAGCTCTCACTAAAGAGTGGTCTCAACAAATGACGTTGAGAATCCTAATTCCATTTACACATTGTCTTATATACCTAGGGTAAAAATATGTATTTTTTAAGTGCCAAGGTCTTTAGGGCTCCACAACTTACTGAATCTGCAACCTAAACACACTAACTAACCTATTCTTCACAACTTGGAACTCTCATTGAGCGCGTAACCCATTAAAAATATTACAATGGCTTAAAATAAATTGAGAATTTACAATACATGGCCATTTTGAAAAAATGTAAAGAATGTGTAACTCCAATTACTACTTCTCTGTATTTGTCTTTGATGTTCCTTTGTAAGGCTTGGGCCTTAAGCTGCTTTCGCTAATTGACATCGGTTCAGCTAGCATATGCCCAAGTAATGATGCAACAACCCCAAGTCTTTGAAATAGCATTCAAATCAGCTTTGAATTTAGCAATGGCTATCTCATTCAGACCAATAATCAACAAATCATCTACATATAGAACGACGATGAGAAATACATCACCCTCACACTTTACATACAAATTTCTTTCTATTGGACTATTACAAAAGCCTTGTTTAACCAAATGAGTGCCAACTTTCTCATACCAAGCACCAGGAGACTGATTCAACTTATACAAAGCTTTCTTACATATCCACACTTTATCTTCTTGTACTTTCTTGACAAAATTGTGAGGCTATGTTACATGACTTTCTCAAATATATCACCATTCAAAAAAGCGGCAACAATTTCTAATTGATGTACATCCCATCCAAAATGAGTTGCCGCTAAACATAGAAAACAAACAGTAGTCATACGATATGTGGGAGTATAAGTCTCTTCATAATCTATGCCTTTCTGTTGTGCATAACCTTTTGCAACAACAAGCTGAGCCTTGTAGAAATCAATCTCACCATTTGGCTTATGTTTCAATTTTTAACTCCACTTTGTACCAATGGACTTTTTTCAAGGAGGCAAATCACATAAAGTCCATCTATCATTTTCTACAAGTGCAACATATTATAATTTCATGGTAGCCATCTAATTTTTTGAACTCTATGCTTCAACAAAAGACACAGGTTCCTCCGCATCACATAAAGTAGAAACATCCAAAGCATAAAAATTTGACGCATAAGATGCATGGCAAGAACCTAAATGAGTACAACTAGGCAAACGTGCATCCAGTTTACTGTCACGCAAAGTATTCACAAGCCATTTTGGCATACATGTATCTTCCTAACTTTTTGGATTTTAGATGTGCCTATCGCGTGCAATTGACAGAATTTCAACATGACACTTGGATATAGAGAAATGCCACCAAAAATTTTGTAGAGGTAGATGCTCAGTGTTCGTGCAATGCTTATAAGGTAAGGATCCACACATAGAGCTTGACAAGACAAACACAATGGTGCCCTCTAAATTCTGTTGTGACAATCGTGCGTGGTGCAGTGTGAACAATTGAAAACACAGTAGAGAAGAGATGACACTTGACGTACAGAGAAAACCTTATCCGCTCATTCGTTCATAAAAATTGATTCTACAAAAAACCTTACAATGTGGACTTTTATACCCTGGCTTCGGGTTTTATGGTTCAAAAGCTAGCTTTCCCGTAATAGCATCAAAAATTGCTTCAAAAGTACATACAGGTAGCAGATACAGGTTTTGAAAAAGATGTCACTATCAATTGGAGTTACAATTACAATTTCAAGAGTGATGAAATAGATTGGACCTTTTGTTGGAATCTTCCGATAATATGGTTCAATCAAACTCGCTTTTTATATTTAAAAAAAGTCACCGATAACTCAAATAAGTTGTTAGGGGGCCCTCCATTGTGAACTTGTCAAAGCACTTGTCAACACCGTCTATCACCTCTCACTTGTTTTTTTCCTACTTGAGGTGATTTATAGAGTCTTTAGGTTCGTTTATTGATTACAACTAACATTTTTTTCTCCAACCATGTTGTTGTAGAGCCTAGTCTCACACTTCGGAGTTAGTATTTATATTAGTAACCTCTCTGATTGTGTAGACCACACCATCAAAATGCAAGAAGAGTTTAGGGCTTAGGAACCTGATTCTGGTTGTGCAGACCTTCGTGCCATACTACAAGGGTTGCATTAATGTTTATGTTTGCTTCTAAAATTTTAATTTCATACATTTCTAGCCATGGTAGAAACAAAGCTATCACGTGCTCATCATAAGGTCATCATTGATGCTCTTGTCCTTTACCAATATCATCCTATTGAGGATCATATACGACGAGAATTTAATCCCCTTGCGTCAAAGTTTAAGGACTTCATTGTAGAGGTTGTGAGACCCTGTTTCAGCAAGCTAGAACCCTCATTTTCTTCAACATCATTTGAACAAATCCTTCTAACAAATGGAGTCATGCATGTAGAAATCAAGAAACTCTTAGGACACATTGTCATGACATTTGAGAGCATCTAGCATCCTTAGATAAAGAACGTTCTATGGATTTTAGATCAAATGAATCTTATTTCATAGCTACATTCAAATCTCAAGGACAAAAACAAACATGAAGACTTCCTCCTATTGTCCAAGTATTGAAGAGGAAGTACACATTGCTCCTGCAAATGTGCAGCCTATAGCCCAAGTTTCAGAAGCCTTGTCAGTAGTAGCTGCATCATCTACATACCCCTCTATCACAGAGGCAATTGATTTGGATGAAAGTTTGAGCCTCCCTCTCCTTCACTTGCTTGGTAAAATATCAGGTTTTCACCTATAAGATCCCCAACTTGGTGAAGTCTCAAAGGCAAGATCACAATAAGAGAAAGATTATCCATAGGCACCTCCCAAGTTTGAGATTTCACTATATACATGATGAGAAATCACCTAATCTATATCTATATAGATTAGCCTCCAAGTGTGAGTAAACTCTACACATGACAAGCAAACCTACCATGCATAGAGGGGGAGTGATCTATATCTATACATGACGAGAAATCACCTAATCTATATCTATATAGCCTCGAAGTGTGAGTAAACTCTACACATGATAATCAAACCTACCATGCATAGAGGGGGGGGGAGTGTTCTAGGTGAGGCACGATGCCAAGTCTACAAATCAAGGGAAAGGAATCTAGTTTGGTCAATGCATGAGCATGAATCCTGCAAGCTTCACGATAGATGTGTGTTGTCCAGTGCCATAGAAACCTAATTCCTACAAGTATCTCGACAACTGAATAGATTTACAAGATGTAGTAAAAGATTTGTATTCAGCCTTTGGTGAGGAACAAAAAACGTTTTTTTGCTTCTTATAGCTCCACGAAATGGCCCCAGAACATAGAAGAAAAGCATCACCACTCATGCTCTTTCTATCCATCACCAAATGTGGTGCATAATGTGAATCACTATATTCATGGAGATTGAGCATATATCCTCCATATAAAATACCTAAAGAGGGAGTACCTTTCAAGTACCTTAGTACCCTCTTGGTTGAATTCCAATGAGAGACCTTTGATGCTTGGATGTATTGAGAAAGTGACTTGACTCCAAAAAAAACGCCACAGACCTAGTGATTGTCAAGTAGATGAGAGATCCCATGAGCTGCTTATAAAGTGTAACATCATAGGGAACACCATGCCCATCCTTCGTGAGATTAAGGGTGGACTCCATGGGTGTAGAAACTAGCTTGGAGTTGCTAATGCCAAACCTATCAAGAATAGAGTGGAGGTACTCTTGTTGAGAGATAAAGATGTTTCCCTTCTTTAACCTAAAGACTTCAATGCCAAGAATGTAGTATAATTTACCAAGGTCATTCATGTCAAACTCCTTGGAGAATTTGGATTGGAAATCCTTCACTATAGCTTCATTTATTCATGTCCTAGAGCTTTACCAAGGTCATTCATCTCAAACTCCTTGGAGAGTTTGAATTGAACATCCTTCACCATAGCTTCATTTCTTCATTTCTTCCTGTCAAAATAAGATCATTCACATAGAGAATAGCTAGAACAATATCTTTGTCGTGAATCTTGTTTTAAGAGTGTGATTAGCATGGCTTCTTTGGATCCTTGGGAGTCAATTACCAATCTCTTGAATCTTGCTTCAACTCGTATAAACTCTTGTCAACTTTGCATACCAGGTCTTCTTGACCTGCAAAGAACATATCCTTTTGGGCTCTTCAAGTAGCCCATTGAAGAAAGCATTGTTAATATCCATTTTTTTAAGCTTACATCTAAAGATAGATGCTAAAGAAAGCAATGAAGTAATGGAACTCATATTGGCTACAGGAGGATATGTCTCATCATTGTCCAACCCATATTGTTAAGCAAAACCTTTGGCTACTAACCTTGCTTTGAGCCTATCAATCTTCCCTTCCTTTTTTAAGTTGAGCTTGTAAAGCCATTTTCACCCTATGTATTTATTGTTGGGAGGTAGTGGACATAACTCCCATGTCTCATTCTTGTAGAGACCTGCCATCTCCTTGTCCATGGCTTCTTACCATACTTGCCTCCTTGTATACGTAGTAGGCTCTTCATACTTCAAAATAGAGCTAACAAGTGCAATATTGCATTGCTAAAATTTTGATACATTGCCTCTTTGAGATGTCAACCTCTGAGGTTGTGCTCTAGTCCTTGAATACCTTCTAAGGGCTCCTTGACGCTCCTAATCTACTTCCACCAATTCTTATGTCCTCTTCTCTTGTATTGTTGATGGTACTTTTACCTTGACTGGTGATGGAAAGCTTGTATCTAAATCTAAATGTGGGACTGATTTGAAACTTGCATTCTTGTCAAATATGCTACTCCTTGAGATGAACAACTCCTTATTTATTGGATCATATAGCTTGTAAGCTTTTTTCACGTCACTATATCCAACAAATATGAATCTCCTCGACTTGTCAATAAGCTTCTTCCTCTTCATCAAGTGGCATATTGTGTTGATAGCTTTAGCACAATAGCTCCTTTGTCTTTGAGCATACACTAGGCTACTTCAAAGAGTGTCGTGTATTTGCTCTTTGCTACTACATTTTGATGAGGAGCATGGATGCAAGTGATTTGTCTCTTGTGCCATGCTAAAGGAGGCATTGGTTGAATTATTCGGATAAGAATCCTCCTCCATTGTGTTACCTTAGAGCTTTGAGTTTTCTACTTGTCATCTTTTTAATCATCATGTGAAAGAGCTTGAAAGCTTCAAGTCCAATACATCTTCTTCAATAAGGTATAAACAAAGGGTCAAGGATGTTGGCATGGTAGTATGCCAGCCTGGTACCTTAGCATGATTCTTTGACATCATTTTGAATAGTCATGAACTCTATATCATAAGCTATACACAATGGATGACTCTACAATAACCGCTTAGAAGACTTAACTTTGCCCTTCTTCAAGCCCCAATTACTCCACCTTCAAGCATGCATTCAAGAGCCCATCTACGTGAGGAGAGTATCTTCAACAAAGGATTTACATTGAGCCATAGAGCTCAGAGAATTGACACCATTTCCCCCCTCAATTTTGTGACCAAAATTTGTGACAAATTCTTTGTTTCTCAGATTGTGCAAGGCTAAAGGTCTCTTGCTTAGAGGTTGGATCACACAAAGACACTTGGGCTTGTGGCTAGGGGGAGACACTATTTTGGGCACACACGGAAGTGTTTGAAACGTGATGGACACACTAATTTTAGTGTCAGATGGGCTCATGGACGGACTATATCCCGTGCGGTGAGCAATCGCTTTGGGGTCCACCGAAGACGTTACATGCATGCAAGTGCCTTTTTGGAGCAATAGCTAGATGACAAAAGCCATTCAAATTGAAGTTGTGACTCTTTTGGGTCCACTAGGGCTTGTTTCTCACAAGTGATGCTGTCAGCTTCTAAAGAGTACCAAAAGCTCTTCTCTTAACCAGCAAAACCTCTCCTCTTAAGAGAAGGTTCTTGCTAGGATCCAATGCCTAAAATTTTTCTACATAAAGGCTGTTCCTACTGGGCTGAAACAAAGACTGTTTAAGGCTACTAGGATTACACAAAGATTGAAGCAAGTTATCAACCATATCAAGGAGTTTCCAATCTAATTTTCAACATTTCAATGCAAGCATTCAAAAGGACTTCGAGGAGGTTAAAACAAATCAAAGAAGGTAATAAGGGCTCGGGAAGCATTTTTTGTGGACCTGGCTTTGGAACCTTTTCACATGCATATGAGGAGGCTAACTCTAAATTTGAGTAGGATAATCACACTAAAACTCTCATATTATAACTACAAGTTTCATAATTTAAACTAGCTTGAGAACCTTCTTGCCCAAATTTGAGCCGGCCATTTTTCATTTTGAACAGGCTTTTGGATAAAGCGAACCTATCTTTTCCGAAGCCCTGGAAGATATTCCTTAGTGTGAAGAGTGACTTCACTTTGAGTGAAGAAGTACTTCATATAGGAGAAAATCAAAACTCTCTCTTTCTCTCTCTTTGCTTCGTTGACTTCCGCAAAGCATTTGACACAGTACCTAGAGAGAGACTTTTCCGATGTTTGGCTGCGCTTGGGATTGGAGAGGAGATGGCATGGGGGATCTATGCATTGTATGAGCATGTATCTGGCAGAGTGAGATGCCCGGGTGGATTATCTGACACCCTTGTGAGCACCATTGGTGTGAAACAAGGTTGCCCCCTATCACCTACACTCTTTGGTCTATACATTGACGAGATTGTAGACTTCATCTTGCACCAGGAGATCCAGCATTCCAGAGATACCTGAGCAGGCCACCACCGATGTACCACATTCTCTACCCTACATATGTTGCTTGTTTTTAGATACCCTCCCTATCATCTCATGGTGGTATCACCTTGCAGCCCCTAGTTGAGCCTGATGATGCGTGAGCACACCTCGACACGAGGACCCACACTATACATTGTACACCACATGCACCACCCTACCACACCCTCTTGCATAGTATAGGCTCATTTCAGTTTGTACCCTTTTTTTATTTTCCGATGCCTAGAGCATCAACACATGTATATGATATTGTCTCATAGGTCGAGTTCGGCCTTTCGAAGACGTTAATAAAGCTAGCTCTCTCTCTCTCTCTCTCTCTCTCTCTCTCTCTCTCTCTCTCTCTCTCTCTCTTTGTCAAATTGACTAATATCAAAAAACTTGCGATCAACACACATGTACCTAATTGTAAACCAAATTGAAATATGTCAAAATTATCAGCAAGAATGAGTGTGTACATTTGTATGGAGTCAAGACACTAGCTTGGAGAGTCCACGTGAAAAGACCACTCCAACGCACATCGCGAGTAATGGCACAAAAAACCTAAGGAAAGATTTGCCTTTCAAGGGAAGGAGCACTAATAACAAATTTTTTTCTCTACATTAGTGTTATTTAGTTTGATTTCCATTCAATCAAGCTCATGAGAAAGCTAAGCAAGGTCATCAAGAACAAAAAACTAGTGAAGTCAAAAGACAAAGATGAAGTAGAAGGGTGGACAACCAATGGTAGTGACAAAAGAAGATCTCTCTTTCTCTTGTAGTAGAGTCACATTGGGATGAGCTTAGATTAGGTTGGTTTTGACCACCAACATTATTTGAGGGGAGATATTTTTGCGAGCTCTTGAATTAAAACCTTGTTGTAGCTCTTGGATTGGAGTGATATCTATATGTTTCTCTTGGATTGGGAATGTTTTCTTGTGTAGCACGGATAGTGTGTCGTGCTCTCTACAGTGGGTGCTCCTCAGTGCAATGTGCGTGACAATCTCACTCAAAATAAACTGAAAACAAAGGAACAAATAGACAACAATTGAGCTCACAGAGACACAACAGCATACCACAACATATGACTCGACTATCTCAAAGAACTGATACAGACTCTGGCGTGGCAGCACACTCAGCTCCAGCCCAGGACTCACACGTACAATGATGTGCACGGATGGTGAAGCAGTGCTGTGTGTATAGACTCTCTACTCTAGAAGACGACACTGGATCGTATATCTAGAAGATAATCTGATGACCCAACAACTACTACTCATATGTACAACCATAGAGAGAGACATCAATGGCTCATAAATGTCATCCATCTAAATCTATCCCCAAACTGAGTGGTGGTGACCTGGCCACGATGTCCACTAGACCACCGTTCGTATCCCTGCTGTGCCACGTCACTGCCTAGCCAAGAGAGTCCGTCTAGTGTGAACCAACCTAGACTAACTGTACTAACTGTGTGTCCTGTGAAAGTGACACTGTAGTTTGCAAAGAAACCATCACTGTCATTATAAAAAACTGCCCATTCACCCAAGAGAAAGATTAGTAGCCACACCACCCGAAACATCAGTCTCTGCAAGTGGAGCCATCGAATCAATGGTGGGGCCCTGTTGTATGTGAGCTCTCATGTCTGTAAATTGGGCCCCCTGGGAAGGGACCAACCACCTACTGTTGGGCAGATGGTAGCATCTCTCCTGTAGTGTACTGAGGACGTCGAGTAACATAGCCATGGCGGTGTGCTCCAGCAATTCCGTCGCAGCAAGTCACATTCTGCATCTGAGGCAATGGTGACGACTGAAACCCTTGAGGAGGATATTGTTGTTGTAGTACTGAACTGGAGTCTGTGGGTAAAGTCCCATAAATTGCTAAGAAGGACCCGTTGCTGCATTCTGCACTAGTGTACCTGCTCGAGTCCACCCATACCCCATATCCATCATCGTAGGCTGGGTTGTCCTATTTTCATGTAAGACCAGTTCTCTAAATCCTTGTACTTGATTTTCAAGGTCACTAATCACTTGAGACTTTAACTTCAAGGTCTGCTGGAGTGCGGAAATAGTAGCATCCTAATCGTTGATGGCGCTCTCAGCAACTCACAGAGATACCTCCATAGCTACGTAAGTAGCTGCGTGACGCTGGTGTGTAGCTGCTAACCGCTCAGCTCCAAGCTCAATGGTGGCAATGGCTTGGCTGGGCTCCTGCAATATATCCTCAGATAGCCGAAAAAGTGATGTAGAGTCCGACACTGTGGAAGGTCCTGTTAACAGTGTCAGGGTGAAGAGAGCTGGCAAGTGGTACAACTGGTGGCATTGGGGTGGCAAGTGGAACTACTCGCGGTGGTGGACTGGGAGCATGCCTCTCTGGCGGAGTAGAGACGGTGGGAGTAGTTACAGCAGGACTAGGCATAGGAGAAGAAGCAACTCTCACTGGGGCTTGGGAGCTAGTCACTGTGGTGGGAGTAAAAATAGCAGCAGTAGAGAGAGGAACACACACTGTAGAAGCCACGGCTGTGACATGCATAGTGTGATATGTAGCGCCTAAACTTACCATCGAACCAGTAGCGTAAGTATACGAGGAACATCGAACAGGTTGCTTCACTCGAAGCTCCTGGCTTTCCAAAACTGGCAGTGATATTAAAGATTCTACTATGTCCTTCACTACCTTTGAACTCTTTTTCTTAGGCTTCCCAGGTAGATCCAATTTCTGTTCAATATCTTTCTCTTTTGCCTGAGAGCTTCTATGCCGCATATCCGCATCCACATCCATAGGACGAACAGACATGTTAATGACCCAGGCCAACATGGGAGCTGCAAAGCATTGGAAGCTAGATTGCATAGATTGCACCTGAGCTCTGAATCTTTTTGCCCGCGACTGTAAAGAGGTAAATAGAATTTGATGAAAGCCACACGAGATGGTGTGGATGAGGCAGTATAGGCCTTCACAGTGCGAGAATATAATAGGGACGTCATATCTGTCCTTGCTTACTTTAGCAGCTCGGACCAAAAAGTAGTACTTGAAAATGGCCAAGAGCTTTTTATTCCTTGCATAGTCAACATGAATAGTACTAAGTAGCTCTTTGCATGCCTCGATGGTCACATCTTTCGAAAGTTCTGAATAGGTTCTCGTAGCCGGTTTTACTGCAAGAAAGGTTGTCATCCCCAAAGTGTGACCAATGCGTGTAGCAGTCACTGGGTGCCCTCTTACTTTGGGAAAAAACTTGAGAATCTCATGCACCATATCCATGGGAATATCAGAAGGCAGAATGGCCTCTGCTAATGCTGACATACCTAGAGTATGTAGCTGATCTTTTGATAAAACTTCTCAAAGAGACGAATGAGGCCGCTGCTGCAGATGGAAGTTCAAAGTGAATTTGGTTTGAGTTTTGGAAGGAGGCCGAGGAATTTGATGACTCAATACCTGCGTGATGGCCTTCCTCTTCTTTTTGTTTTTCACAGCATCTTCTTGTTCATCATCTTCCTCTTCCCGTTGGCTAGAAGACTCTGAGTCAGAGTCAAAGGCAGAGCCCGAGTCAGAAGCTTTGTAATTCTCATCACTGTGATTAGTGGAGGACAGATCGGTGAGGCCATGGCTGGAGGTATCCACATCTTCTTCCTCTGCAGAACTTTGGGATGTTTTAGTTGGTCTTTGTCGAGACAAAGCTTTCTTCCTAGATTGTTTGCTTGTACCAGACATTGTGAAGTGTGCTTGAAAATTTCAAACCTGAAAAGCGTTGCGTCAGAGATTACTGAATAGTTCCTGTCCAAAAAGCTAGCTACTTGAATCAGATCAGTATAGAAGAGCAAGCTGCAAGTGCGCTCCTCATAGATGTAGCGCTCTTTGGCCAGTGTGCAGGCTGAACTCTACTCCCGGATTCCCAGATGTAGTGCTACACTTGGTTTTTTAGGGAAACAGCTTGATTACGCAGGGAAGAAGAGGCAGGCGGCAGACACAGGAGGAGGGCGATATCAGGGAGGGATAAGGCTATCGGCGAGAGGTATTAGAGAGGGGATGATATAAGGTCGAGGGAGGGTTGGTGAGGGACGAGGTTAAAATTAGGGTGGGTAGGGGAGGCGAATATTCTGGGTAGGGGTGAGGGGTATGTTGGGTAGGGGTGAGGGGGATTGGTGAGGAGCGAGGGGTATGTTGGGTAGGGGCGAGGGGGTTGGTGGGTAGGGGCGAGGGGGATATGTTAGGTAGGGGCGAGGGAAGGTGGTTAGGGGTGAGGGGGATGAAAGAGGGTAGGGGCGAGGGGGAGAATTTGGGTAGGGCGAGGGGGTTTAGGGTAGGCGAGAGGGGGTTATTCTAGGGGGTAGGGGGAAGGAGGGGTCTAGAGGGTAGGGGCGAAGGGGTGTTTTTTAGAGGGTGGGTGCGAGGGGATTAGTTTGTAGGGGCGAGGGCAGTAGTGTAGGGCGAGAGGGGGTTTATAGGGTAAGGACGAGGAGAATTAGTGAGTAGGAGCTAGGGAAAAATTAGGTGGAATTGGAGGGTAGGGTGATTTGCAGCAAAAGTACGTATGATATATAGAGCACCAGAGAGAGAGAGAGAGAGAGAGAGAGAGAGAGAGAGAGAGAGAGAGAGAGAGAGGAAAGAATTGAAGTTATAATGTGAAGGAGAGAAATGAGAAAGGGAGAAAACAGAAGTTGTAAAGTGCTGCTAGTATAAAAATTTGCATCTAGAGCAACCATTCCCAGACCTAGCAAACTTGAATGTAAGTGTAAAGCAAAGCGATGATGAGCAATGAACTAGTAAGGCAGCAGTGAAGCTACGAAAAAGAGGTGGCACCAGAAGGGCAAGGAACTAGGCAAGAAACTAGATGTGTATGTGTGAGAGCTTACCACAAGAGAGAGGGGAAGGAAGATACAATAGAGCACGTTTGAATGTATTAGGAATAATACTAAAATCAAAGATCTATTGGCGAGACCTTCAACAAATCCATGAGAAGAGAGATGCAATAGAAACAAACAGAGCAATAACATTGGATCGTAGCAGGACTCTAAAAAGCCCAATCTATCAATGAGGAGAGAAAAATTTGATGCACTCAATCAAACGAGGAGAATTTTAAAGATAACACTGATTACAACTGAGATGCGACTGACATAAGGAAGACTTGAGAATAGGGAAAGCCGGAGAGAGCTGAGGCTGGGACAGTTCAAGGTTGTTGGTGGGATGGATAAAATACCAGATTTCTAAAGAGTCAGGGAAGTGAGTGATAACACTTAATTCTTGATCCATTTACCAGTGGCAAAGGAACGCCTGCCAGAGTGACTAACTGGACAGCCCCCTGTGGCAAAATCTCTTGTACCATGAATGGCCCTTGCCAGGCTGGGACCAACTTCTTAGCTTTCTTCAGATACTTCGCTTGATAGAGTAGCACCAAGGAACCCTGCGTTATTTTCGACTTTCGGAGATGGCGATCATGCCACGCTTTGCAATGAAGTTTCTCGGCTTGGAGAGCATGTGAAGCTAACCTCTTGCTTTCTTCTAACATTGAGAGACGAGAGAGATTTGATGAAGCAATCCTTGCTGTGACACGAACACTTCCCACTCTTGTTGAACCTGAGTTGAACTCATATGGTGCAATTGCTTCTAGACCGAAAGCTAGCTAGAATGGGGTGTAGTTAGTGGTTGCCTTGAAGGAGGTGCGATAAGCCCAAATTATGTCGAGGATAGCCTGAGCCCAAGATGTTGGATGCAGGTGACAAGCTTACTTGAGAAGCGCGATTAGCACTTTGTTAGTACTCTCAACCTGCCCATTTGCTCTAGGATAGTACGAGCAAGACTTGCGACGAAAAAGCTTGTAATTCGTGAGGAGTGTGGAGATCAGGTCGTTGACAAAATGACTACCTCGATCACTGGTGACTTCCAGAGGGCACCCAAACCTACAAATAAAATTTTCATACAAAAATTTTGCGGCAGTGGCGGCTGTACAGTCGATGGTAGCCACCACTTCGGCCCACTTTGTTGCATAATCCGTTGCTACCAAGAGATACTTATGATTGCCGGGTTGAGCAGATGGAGTAACTAGACCAACAAAGTCCAAGCCCCATCGCTCAAAGGGCAACCACGCTATAGATACCTGCAGAGGGCGATTTGATTGCTTGCTAGGCTTGGGCGCACATCACTAGCAGACATCACAAATCTTGACATGAGCAATAGCATCTCTAAATATATAGGGCCCCCACAAGCCCGTCTGTAAGATTTTTGCGTCGTGATGTGACAAGGGTAGTGGCCACCTGTAGGACCACTGTGTGCACCATCCAGAATGTGGTCTACCTCATGAGGGGAGACGCACCTGCGCAACACACCATCTGGCCCAGATTTGTAAAGTTGTCCGCCAATCAAAGAGAAGGGTCTAGACTTCAACAATAGTCTTCTTTTTTGCAAGCGAGAAGCATTCTCAGGATATAGGCCAATAGAGAGCAGATGTAACACATCTCCATACCACTCTGGAGTCGTGTCGACCTTAAAGAGATAACTATCTGGAAAGTTATCATTCACCCCAATATCAGGCTCACCTGTATGTATGCGAGAGAGATGGTCGGCCATGACATGCCGCTTGCCTGGACTCAAAATTACTTCGAAATCGAATTTCTGGAATATCAGTAGCCAGCTCCAGACTCTTCCTACAACTTGGGGTTGATTCAAAAGATAGCGTAGCGCATGATGATCCGTGATGATAGTGAAGTGAACCCCTAACAAGTAATGACGAAACTTCTGTAAAGAATACACCATAGCCAACCCTTCCCTTTCTGTGGTGCTGTAGTTGCGCTCTGCTTTGGTGAGCAGGCGACTTGCATAGTGAACAGGGCGATCGAGGTTGTACTCCTTACTAGGCTGAGTCAGCACAGCCCCCACAGCTAGTTGAAAGGCATCTGTATGCACATGAAAAGGGAGAGACCAATCTGGAGCCACTAAAATAGGTGCTTCAGTGAAGCTCTTTTTGAGGTATTCAAATGCTTCAGCCTCAGGTTTTCACTATTTAAAGGGTACAGTAGCACTAGTGAGTCGGGTCAATGGTTGAGCCACCTGTGCATACATTCGTATAAACCTGCGATGATAGCCTGTGTGGCCTACAAAGCTTTGAACACCTTTCGGGTTGATGGGAGGTGGTAACTTCAAGATGGCTACGATCTTCTCTGGGTCAGGTGCTAAACCTTTGGCAAACACCACATGGTCTATAAGTGTGCCCTCAGTGACCAAAAAGTGACATTTGTTAGGATTGAGCTTTAGTCTCTGCACCTGAGGAAGACAGCAGAGAGCTGAGCGAGGTGCTCCTCTAGATTTTACACTGGGGTTGAACATTGGGCACCTAAAAAGGTTGAAAAATCGTCCATGAAGATGCGAAGATGATCCGTAAGTAACGGATAGAATATAAGATATACTGCTCAATTGAAGGAAGGTGGAGCGTTTTTCAACCCAAATGACATCCTCGTGTAGATAAAAATACCCCAGGGAGTCACAAAGGCCATTTTAAGCTGATCACCAGGATGGATGCCGAACTAATTATATCCACTGAACCCATCCATGAAACTATACAATACATGCCGTGCTACATCTTCAAGTACACGCTCAGTGAAAGGTGTGGAAAAACCATCTGGGATAGTTACCTTGTTCAGAGCGCGGTAATCTACACACACAGATTTTATTGGACTGCTTCTAGGCGCTATCACCATGGGTGATAACCATTCAGAGTGCACAAGTACAATGATCTCTGCCTCTTCCATTTTTTCGAGCTCTAACTTGACAGCCTCTGCATACTTTGGGTTGAGCTTGTAAGCTCGGCCTCTGATAGGCTTAGCCCCTTCAACCAGAGGGATAGTGTGGAGACCCAATTTTGGTCGGATCCCTTCCAAATCCTTGCAGGACCAAGCAAAAACATCCTTAAAAGAGTGTATAAAAGAAACTACCTAATTAAGTAATGCGGGATGCTCCTATAACCAAGCTGCTAAGAGGACATGCTGAGGGTTGTCAGGGTTGCCTAGGTTGACTTTTTTGACCGTGTCAGGAGGTGAAACTATGGAGGGTACTCGGAAGTTGAGAAGTGAGCAGCCTCTTGGAGCTTCAAGACATCATGTGCTAGTGTCTGATCGATTGGAAACTCTCTATACTCTTCCTATAACCATCCTGGTGGAAGCTCCTCGAAGGATAAATCTTCAGACACAGACATAGCAGAGTGCTTTTGAGGGGGCGGGACGTCCGACTTGGGAGATGTTAGAGGAAGGGGGAATCATTGGCGAGTTCATGTAGAGGAGATTTGTTCCCCCTTCGGTGATGTGTTATAGGTTCACCAAGGCTGAAGGCTTCCATCATAGGAACATTTGAATCATGGGAATGAGGGACTAACACACTTACTTCTTCGACTGACAGTGTACACTTTCTGCTGTAGGGCTTGGGACATTGGTGTCCGCCTGAGGAGCTGGGAGAGAGAGTGTTAGTGGCACAGGTGGGTTTTGATAGAGACCACATAGCATGGCATCGAGGTGGTAGCTTCTAACCATTGCAGCAGGTCTTCGTCAGACCCGGCAGGTGGGATGGACTGCTCAGGGTTGGGGTTGGACTGTACTGACAATGAGCTGTAATGAACCACTGGATCCATACCTCCTTCGAGCCGAATTGGTTGCATGGGGGAACCAGGAGTATGTATCCACATGGCGTCGTTTCCCCAATCATGAAGTGCCTTAGTATACCGCAACCATGGTCTACCAATCTGCAAAGGAAATCCTCCCTCCACCTGAGGAAGACTGACCACCACAAAATCCAAGCTAAATGTGAAGTCTTGTACCATCAGAGGCACCTTCTCTACTATGCCCACAGGGTAGACTGTTCTCTGGTCTGCCAATGTAACAGTGAATGGAGCAGGGTGGGTAGGCTGCAGACCTAAGGCCAACATAGTAAATTCTGGCATCATATTGATCCCAAATCAACCATCTACTATGACGCCTGAGAATTGATGCCCAAGAATAGTCACAGTGAGATGAGGACTTTTGTAGTCGGTGAGGGGAGCAATTGGATATGAAATCATGTAGGACTCCAAGGGCTGCACAGGTAGGTGCTCGCCATTAGGCCCTGCACCAAGGTATAGAGACTGGATGATGGAAAGGGTGTCACTTCTAAAATTTGCATCAAGTCGAAGCATATCGTACAGTGACACTTACTGAAAGGTGTTTTTTAAGATAGACTCTGCTGTAGGCTTCTCTCTGTTGATTAGATCTTGCTCTGGTATCTTAAGCTTCAGCAACTCCTCTACTCCTTGCATGAAAGCACCATCAATATCTGAAAGAAGAGAGGTAGGTTGGCTCTTAACACTACCTGCTGGTTTGTCAGCTACTAAGGGAGTTTGACACATTTGTGTGACTAGAGATGAAAAAATTGGACTGCCAGGTAGGCTGAGGCCAAGAGCAGCTCTCTGTGCCCGTGTAAGCACACCAGCCGGCTCTTCCACCTGCTTCAACCCATCGCGAGAGGCAACTACAAGAGTGGAAGGCGGGGCCTATGGAATGGCCCTTACTGTGATGAGGTTAACCTTTGGGAATGTAAACTCCTGTTGGTTTTAGCTTGTGTTTGCAGATGTGGATGCCCATTGTTTTGGGCAGTCCTTAATATAGTGATCCTTAGCTTCAGGGCAGTGTCGACAAGGAGGAGACCCTTCTGGCAACGGAGATTTGCTCTGATAATGTCCATACTCCCCGCACCTGTAGCACAAAATTGGCCTATTGGAGGGGCGAGGTGGTCTCTGCCCTTGCTGCACGGGACCGGATGCTGACGTGTAGAAGCTTTGGGGAACTGAAGGAGTACTAGCATGATAAAAGCTGGGGGATGCAAAGTTGTTGTGCATATCTTACTGCATAGGAGGAGTTATCAGCAGAGGTGGCAACGGGTTTTGATGGCCATAGGGTGAGACCATGTTGGATGCAGGTGCTAGCCCTTGTTGGAGAGAGAGACCTAAACTTTGTTGTATTTTCTGCAATCCCTTGATATAGTAGCAATACTTGTCTTCATGCCCAGATTTTTCGCAGAAGTGGCAATAAGCCCGAAGGGGACAGTCCTGTGGAGGATGTCCTGGAGAGCAACAAGAGTTGCACCATACCATAGCTTTAGTCTCCTGCTGAGCCCGAAGCTCTTGTAGCTCTCTCTTGATTTGATCCAAAGCCTCAAGATGTGGTGGTTTCTCTTGTCTAAGAGAGATTGATTTCTCTTCTTGGAGAGCGCCTTGTAGTTTTAGGGCTTCAAGTTCTTTGCGCAAAGAAGTCAATGGATCAGCAGGACTTTCCGAAAACACAGAGGGAGTCTCTATGTGAGGAGTTGGTGAACAGCTTCCTAACCCCCTCTATCCTAGTAGCAGCTGCGATGAACTCCTCCAGAGTGGCGTCGGGTCGGAGATTCTCTCGGAGTTTTTGCTGAGAAGTTTTGGGAAGCGCCTTCTCTACCCACTTCTTAACCATAAATTCACCGGGTTGCTTGGGAAGCTTGGCAACCAGAGACTTGGTTTTCGTCATAAGTTCTGCAAAAGTCTCCTCTGGCTGGAGCACCATGTTGGCCAACTCATCCAAAACCTTCTCCTGATAGTCACCTGGCTTGAATGCTGCACAGAACTGTTGTCTTAAGGCTCCCCAAGTTGCAAAATGGTTCTTTGCAAACTGGCTGTACCATTTGTCTACTAAGCCATCCAAGGTAGATGGAAAGAGTACCAAATAAGCATCCTCTCTATTAAGACCATGACCCCTATAGAGAGTCCTTGCATGGTCGTCAGCATCTTCTGAAGAGAGTCCTTTGAAGGTAGGGAACTTGATGTTCACCTTGGCCAAAACAGTTGCCAAAGCCTCCATGGCCCCTAGCTCCGGAGCCCGTTGCTCAATAGCCTGCTGTAGTAGAATAGGAGAGAGCTTTACTGGAGAAGGTGATCTGGAAGATGTCGAACCGGATGGAGGAATGGGTGATGTCGTATGTGGAGGTATGGGTGATGAGGTTGATGGACTTCTACTAGGTACCACGGGTCGGCTTCTGTTGTAATACTTCAGAGGACTCAGTAGTGCGCTTTGACGCTCGACTGACCGCCTTGTATGTGTCATGCCGCGACCACCAATCCAACCAAGCATTGGGCAAGAAAACCTTGAACTGGTTGAAGACAGGTCTAGACTCTAATAGACCACGCAAGTGACTAGATCCAGGCTGGACCAGGGACGAGAAGGCTGGACCAAGGACGAGAAGGACTAGACCAGGGACGAGGGCTGGTTGGACCAGGGCGAGAGATGACTAGGGCGAGGGAGGACTAGACCAGTTGGACCATGGCGAGAGGAGAACAGCGCAAGGCAAGGTAGGCGAACCTAGATAGACCCAACTAGCTTCAAGATTTGTACCTCACAGAGAGTGAGACTTCAGTTGAGGTCCCACCGTGATCGCCAAAATGAGAGCACCTGTAGCGCGGATAGTTTGTCGTGCTCTCTACAGTGGGTGCTCCTTAGTGCAATGTGCGTGACAATCTCACTCAAAACAGACTGAAAACAAAGGAACAAATAGACAACAACTGAGCTCACAGAGACGCAACAATAGACCACAACATATGACTCGACTATCTCAAAGAACTAATACAAACTCTGGCGTGGCAACACACTCAACTCCAACCCAAGACTCACAATACAATGGGGTGTCGAGACGTAGATGTGCACAAATGGTGAAGCAACGCTATGTGTATAGACTCTCTACTCCAAAAGACGACACTCTGATGACCCAACAACTACTACTCATATGTACAACCATAAAGAGAGCCATCAACGGCTCATAACTGTCAACCATCTAAATCTATCCCCAAACAGAGTGGTGGTGACCAGGCCACGATGTCCACTAGACCATCGTCTGTATCCCTGCTGCCACGTCACTGCCCAGCCAAGAGAGTCCGTCTAGTGTGAACCAACCTAGACTAATTGTACTAACTGTGTCCGCTGAAAGTGACACTGTAGCCTGCTACATCTTGGTTTAGAGTGTCAGAGTTGTCAATTGTCATAGTTTAAACCAAGGGGAGGAGGGTTGCGATTCATGGGTTTTAACATTTGCTTGTGTATACCACCTCTTGTCTATTGGACGCTTAGGTGGCATGGAAACATGTGGTAGAATGTGAAAAAGACACCGTAAGGATGTAGGTACTCATGAGAGCCATTTCTAAAGGATGTGGACTCACCTAAACTGAGTTAAAAGGTCCCGAAAATAACTTAAAAGAGCACCCACGAGTTCACAAGTGGATTTGAATTCATTTGAAGCTCCATATGATGTCATACATGATGATAACTGAGATGCTTACACTAGCTCTACATAATTGATGGTATTAGTAATAGCAGGAGCATGTTCCCTAATCACAAATGGTGTAGCGTAAGCTATGGTGGATGTAGTCTTAGCTTAGCCATGGTGTTAGGGTTAGGGTTAAAGTGATTAGGATTAGGGTTAGACTATGCCAAGAGAAAAAGCATTAAGGTAGAACATAGACACAATGAAGTATATCCAAAGTGCAATGATTCATTAGAAAATAGCCTCTAATATAAGGTTGATAGATGTATTTACAACCATTGGCTAGAGAGGTTGCATCCTATTTTTTATTGGACCATGTCATCATCTCATCCATCCTAGTAGACAAAGGATCTCTTCCATGCGATGCCATAAGTGTGGGCTTACCCTAACAATAATGAGCCTCTTTGTACTCGGTGAGAATCTATCTAATATTCATTTTTGTGTCTATATTTTATTCCATTTCTATTGTGCATTTAAGCTTGCAATTTAGCATGTCATTACCATGAATGGTTCTCTATTTTTTCCTCCCTAATCTCTACATATACATCACATCATAAATGATATAAACTTGAATGTAGAATCATATGAGTAAATTGTGGTAAAGAAAGACTTATAACATGGTGTTTATTGGTCCAAATTCCCTCAGCTAATCTAGTTAGCCTTTTCTAAGAAGAGTATTACTTAACAAAAAACAATTCAGTTGAGCAGTATGCTATTACAGATTTAAGTACTACTCTAGTCTTGTAATCCGGTCCACAATGTCACTCTCACAAAAGTAAAACCAACACTACTATAATGCAATATGTGCATTCTTTATGCATATGCTTACGCGAGCCAGACACCATAAGAATGTCGAGGTCTAAATTTGATATAACCGCCTTACTGTTGATTTGGTAGCCTGGTGAGTTACATAGTGTAATACATGTTTTGTGCAGTTCCTGAACAAGACACCTACCATATAGCATGCGTCTTCCGAGTTACAAACTCATTGCTTTTTGTAGGACGACCTCAATAGTTGTTGCATCCTGCATCAATTGAGCACATGGTTAGAACAAACCTCTTTGATAACAGCCAAGTACATTTAACTTTTGGTCCACAGCCAAAACCATGTTTATGGATGAAATAACCAATGGCACCAGTAGCATACACTGTGCATGCATTGAAGTTTTATACCTGCGCTCCTGAAAATGAGTAAGAGCCATTGACTATGAAGAAAGGGACAGAATCAATCTTCCTCTCAGATTTTGCGGCCCTGTCTTGCTTAATCACCTGCTGCTTTCCTTCATCAGACATCTGCAAACAAGCATAAAGAAGCATATATACGCACAAGGTCATTGTAAACCAAAACTGGTTGTGCATAACAAAGAGCTAAACAAAATATTTACAAGATACTCTCTTGCTCCAGAAAGTCCGAGCTGGTTGGCGGCGGCACACAGCACCTCCAAATCAGAAATGTTTTGACCTTCTTCATACGTCAATCTGAAGAGCTCTTGTTTTGCTTCCCCACCTTTACCAACACTGTCCGCAAGGAGCACTAACCTGGCCATTGAAAACATTCCGCATCTTCGAAATTTCTCACCTGAACAAAGTCCAGAACCATGTACATGTACAAGACTCTTAACACATCTCATAAAAAACAGCGGAGGTCTTCTTTATCTTGCTTGCTCGGCATCAGCTTGCAAGCCCTTGCACATAATTCTATTGCTGATTCCTCGCGAGGCATCCAGCCATCTCAGTAGACCCAAGTGGGTGACAGAGTGGGCGTTCTTTGAGACAGTGGGACCCCGACATGGGCACGCCAGTGTCAGCCAATTGAGGAGGCCTGACGGGTCAGTTGCTTCAGAGCCAGAGGACATGGCGTGCAGTTGCTACTGACTTTTACCGTGACCTGTTGTCAGCAGAGCCTCAATCAGAGCGTCAGGATGCATGCAAAGAGCAGGTTTGGGCACAGATGCCTTGTCTTGTGACTAAGGAGATGCGCCAGAGGCTTGAGCTACCTCTTCAGCTAGAGGAGCTCCTGACGGGTCAATTGCTTCAGAGCCAGAGGACATGGGTGCAATCGCTACTGACTTTTACCGTGACATGTTGTCAGCAGAGCCTTAGTCAGAGCGTTAGGATGCATGCAAAGAGCAGGTTTGGGCACAGATGCCTTGTCTTGTGACTAAGGAGATGCGTCAGAGGCTTGAGCTACCTCTTCAGCTAGAGGAGCTCCTAACGGGTCAATTGCTTCAGAGCTAGAGGACATGGGTGCAATCGCTACTGACTTTTTACCGTGGCGTGTTGTCAGCAGAGCCTTAGTCAGAGCGTTAGGATGCATGCAAAGAGCAGGTTTGGGCACAGATGCCTTGTCTTGTGACTAAGGAGATGCGCTAGAGGCTTGAGCTACCTCTTCAGCTAGAGGAGCTCCACACGGCCCTCAGAGCACTTCCCCATGGTAGCTATCCCAGTGAAGATGGTTTGACTCCCAGTTTTTTCTTAGAGTACTGGGACTTGCTTGGCTCAGACCTCTGCAACGCTTTTCAGTACATCTTACACACAGGAGAGATGCCTGACAGCATGAGTGAGGGCTTGATCTACCTCATTCCCAAGGAGGGTGGTTCCTTGGATGAGATTCGGCAGTGGCGTCCTATCACCATACTCAATTCAGCCTACAAAACTCTTGCCAAGGCTCTGAGTTTGAGGATTCAGCCACTTCTAGAGAGCATTATACATGGGACCCATACAGGTTTTGTAAAGGAGCACAGTATGCTTGACAGCATCTTTACTTTTTGGGAGGCATCTGCCCTCGCACGCCTCCATGGTGAGGATCCGGTGATACTTCTTCTTGATTTTGAGAAGGCCTACGATAGAGTTGACTGGGACTTTTTGGAGGGCACTCTACGCAGGATGGGCTTCTCAGTTGCTTGGATCAGAGGAGTGTCAGTTCTTTACAGACGTGCACATAGTCAGGTGCTTTTGGCAAGAGCTAGAGGAGACCGTTTCATGCTCACACGTTCGCTCCGACATGGTTTCCCTCTTCCCCTCTTCCTCTTTCTGTTCTATGTTGAGGCGATGAGCGGATTTTTGGTTTCACAACAGGTTGGTTTACGTGGCTTAGCGCTCCCTATTCGGGGAGATGAGCTACTGAATGCTGAGTTTGCAGTCGACTCAGGCTCTTGAGACATTTTGTTGTGCATCAGGTGCACTGATCAATTGGAGGAAGACAGTGGCTTTCTCGGTTGGCAGTGCTCCTACACCTGATTGGCTACCAGGTGAGGGTTTTAGATGGATCCCCCGGGGGAGTGCAGTTCAATATTTGGGTTGTTAGGTTGGCTTGGACTTGTCTCCTGAGCAGCAGATTGCTCCCCTCCTGTCCATCAAGAGGAAGCTGTTACATTGGAGCTCAGCACGACTTTCTTTGGCAGGCAGAGTTGTAGTGGCCAACCAAGTGTTGCTGGCTACTATATGGTACATTACTTCTTGTTGGATCTTTTCGAGCTCCTACATCAGCCAGGTAGAGAGGTCGATCAAGAACTTCCTTTGGTCAGGGCGCGACACATAGATAGTCTGGGGCAAAGTGGCTTGGCAGGTCATCACTCTATCTTGTTCTCGGGGGGGTTGGGAATCATAGACCCGGCACAGCAAAGCAGAGCCCTTCTTGGGAAGTTTGTTGTCAGAGGACTGCTTCCAAGGGAGAAGCCTTGGAAGGAGTTTTTGATTCAATGGCTCAGAGCTAAGATGGATTCTCACAGAGGTGCGTAGAGTTGGCTTGAGCAAGAGATTGGAGGATCGTTTTGCTCTGAGCCTGCTTCGCTACTGGGAGCAGTTGCACAGAGGCCTGGAGCAACACCAGCCCACTCGCACGAAGGAGCGCCTGAGATAGCCCCTTGTTTGGAACCCCATGGTCAACACTTAGAGAGGCCACTTGGTTGGTAGTAGACCTCATGTTTCTTGGGGTCCCATGGCAAAGGGTTGAGCACGCACTTTAGGTGAATGCCTACAGTTCTTAGGTTTGTCAAAGGAGCTTTAGAGCATCCAACTACAGGGCATGAGAAGGGTGCAAAGCATATGTCAGGACATCACAGAGGTAGTACCAGCTGAGTGGCTTACACCTCTTGAGTGAGCAGCGCCCAAATGGATGGGGGCCTTCACACGACTGGAGGTCCTTATCGTATTTCGGGCTTGCTAAGAGACTATACCCTCCATGTTTTTTCGAGCAACAGGGTGAGGGTCGATTACACAGTCTCAATAGAGGCCCCATAGGTTACAGAGTGTGGTTTCAGAGGATCCGAGTTGTGGGCATTTGTGGGAGGACTTGTGTCATAGATCCTGACCTAGCAGCTCTTCAGACAGGCCACTGGAGGCTGTGGCCTTGGGAGAGCTGTCTACTAGCACGAGTGCAGTGGGATCCTGGAGAGTGGTTTTGGAGGGACCCTTTCTCCTCAGCCGATCATCCAAGGGTCCCTTTCTTTCGGTACACTGTTCGACTGGGACGTCACATACTGCAGCACGGAGAGGCTCGTCCTGCTGCAGCACCTCATTGGCAAGAGGAGGGGCTCACAGCTGAGTTCTTGTCAGATTTTGGGCGAGGTTGTGGGACGCCAGACATCCCCAGCGAGTCACTTTGTTCCAGTGGCTGGTTGCACATCGAGCTACAGTAGTGGGGAGTTGGCTTGTACATTGTGGTCTCTCGGCGGCATGCGTTGCTTGTGACCATCCTGTGGAGATTCAGCGTCATTGTCTTTGGGAATGTCCTTTAACACAACAAGTTTGGCTTCGTGTCCTTCGGCTGATGCCAGCTCTTCCACAGCACGGCAGTACACTTGGGGGGCAGCTGCTTGGTCCATAGTTACCCGGAACGCGGAACGGGAACGGCGACGGGATCCCCGCGGAACGGGGGAACGGCTAGGGGTCCGGAACAGGAACGGCGCGGAACGGGAGGTATAAAAAACACCCAAATAGTGCATTTTTTAGCTCCTTGTGTTTAAATACAAGGAGTATTAGAGTGCTTTGACTCTAATACTCACAAAAAACTCGTTTTGAAGACCATTCAACCTTGCTATGACTAGATGATGAGAGAGAGAGAGAGAGAGAGAGAGAGAGAGAGTGAAGAGGGAGAGACTCGAGAGAGTGAGAGGGAGAGGGAGAGATTTGAGAGAGTGGGAGGGAGAGGAAGAGAGCTTGAAGGCTTGAAGCCTTCAAGCTTGAGAGAGTGAGTCTTGAGAGAGAGAGATCTTGAGAGTGTGAGAGGGAGAGAGCTTGAGCCTTGAGGATTAGCTTGTGGAGAGAAAGGGGGAGGGGGGTGCATTTTATGAGTCCTTGAGGCCTTGCACACTTCAAACAGAAGCCCAAACATTTACTTCAATTTTTGCCAAATTTGTTTGTAGCCGTTGGCCGTTCCATGGGCATTCCGGAACGTTCCGGAACGGCCGTTCCGGTTTGCACTGGCCACCCGAAACGTCAAACGTTCCGGGACGTTTCGGAACGTTCGGGAAGGGAACTGCCCCCCGGAACGCCGGAACAGAGGCTAGGGGGCGTTCCTCGGTAACTCTGGCTTGGTCCACTGTCACCGGCCCTGCATTATAGTTTGAGCTATCCTCCACCAGCAGGATGATAGTGATACAGGGGGTCGACCTACACTCTAGCCTGCTACAGAGCTTACTCCATTGGAGTGGTGCATTGAGAGAGGTGTGTTAGGAGCTCGTCTGTGGCCTGACACTCTGGTTCATCTCACGGGCCCACTGCTTCCGCATCTTTGAGGCTCGCCTTGTGCCACCAGCGGAGACTATTCGAGATTTTTGGCTGGAGCTGATTCATACTCTCAAGGGACAGTTTGAGAGACTTCAAGGCAGCTCCGACCACATGCGGGAGCGTAGAGAGGCATTCCTTCGACTTTGGCGCCCTGGGCCTTTCTTCACCATGGTCCAGGGTGTGCTCAGATGGCACTACCGTCCACCTATGTGGCTATTCCCTCCTCCCATCTCCTGATTTAGCCCTCATTGTACATATGCTGTTTTTTCATTGGGAGAGTCTCCCCTTATGATTGTTGTAGCCCTCTCTAGTAGAGGTGGTTGTAGCCCTATTGGCAGTTTCAGTAACTAATAGAAAGATCTTTTCTCGGAAAAAAAAAAGAGTCGTTTTGTGTTATTCTATAGTTATTTCATCCTTACACTGAAGTTTCTAATTAGTTAATTCAACTTTTTTCACACCTTGATGTTGTATCATCCGACTAAACCTTCAGGGAACATTTAACAAAGTAACAATCTAACGTAGTTGATGCTCGAGGGTAAGGCCTTCACTAGCTCCCAAAACCTAGGAAACCGAACAATCACTGGCCTACCAACTTTTGCCATTCTCTTAACCATGCTTCTTTTCTTCCTCTTCTTTGCAGCCCAGTAGTTTCATAGACCCGTGTTGTGAAAAGGTTAATTGAGGAATAATCGAAGCACCTTCTGCACATGGGTAGAACCAAGTCACTAGGCTCATCATTAGTGAATCTTTTAAAAGGTGGAACTCTTATTGAGCCCCAAGGGTTTGTTAGAATCACGCTTTAAACAATTATAAAGATATTTTACAATTGAATGGAACTCTTATTGAGCCCCAAGGGTTTGTTCGAATCGCACTTAAAACAATTATAAAGATATTTTACAATTGAATGGGAATTTTAATGTCCACCTTGGCCAACAACTTTAATTACTCCCATCTTCTAGCCATCTTTGCATCCTTGCTCCAATTCGCTTCTCTTCTTGTCAAAAAGTGTTGTTATACAATGTTGCTTTTACAGAGTTAACATCATAACCCGTAACATTCGCTCCACCTGATCCAAGTGCCCACCCGTGGGCACTGTTGAGAAGTTTACGTGGCTAACTTTACGGTCTTGAAAAAAATGTGAAGATCTATTTCAAGCCACATCAACATTGTAAAACTCCAGAGTTTGGAAATAAAACCACTGACCGATTGGCTTTTTAAATCACATGCAAATGGATGAATGTCCCATAAAACTTCAGCTTATCGAGTACAAATTAGAACTGACAGAATTTTTGAAGACTCAAAAGCAATATAATACGACGTATCAGATTGAATCCAAAACAAGATATACAAAATCTTATGTGTTGCAGGTTGCTTTTAATAACAAGTCCGTACCTACATTATCAATACACAACCTAAAAGCTAACATGGTATGAAGCCAAAGTTCTGTTGCCTTCCCGGACAAAGGAATATAGTCTACCTGTGAGCATGTAAAGTATTGGGCCACCACTTCCAGTCTTTGAAACGAAGCCCATCCTTTGCTCCAGACCTACAACTTGCAGCATTTGTGCTGATTCATTACTAAAGAAAGAGTCCTGACAAATTCACTAGAAATAACTCGCACAGAACACATATCCACCATGTTGCCAGAGAGAATCACATTAAAACCGTAATGAAGCAAAGAATTAAAACACTCTGCTTACCGACATTCAATACTATGTGCGCAATATGCAACAGCATGTGGCTAATGGCCAATCACTTTTTCTGTTAGATTTCAGATATGACAAAAAGCTTGGAGAGCTAAAATTTCAGCTAGGTCAAGAGCTTCAAGAGCATACAAAAAGCACCAAATGCGATATACAAGAGTTAGAATATGTGTGTTATGTATGTAACACTGCAAAGCATTCACCATCTCATAAGAGGGGACGAGCTTTTTGATGCAGAGATACAGGACTTGTAAAGGTCCCCGCACATGATCAGTACTTGTTATTCTCATGACTTCTGGTCTCTCAATCTGTGTCCACCATGCAGCTATAAGTCCAATTGCCCAAACTGTTGCTGCATACATTATGGCAGGAGCTTTGTAACAAGTAACCCCTTTGTGCGGGGCTCTTGGAAGTGTGCATGGTGGCAACGACACTCTAGCATCACTAAGGCAGCATATGCTCTAGTGAGTCTGTCTCTAGTTGCACTCGCCATCAAGAAACGGCATGGGAAGGTAATCCTAAGGCATACATAAGAGTCTACCACCTCGACCCACCCTCTAGCTAGAGTGAATAGGGTTCTACTCCTGATCTCTATGGACGTATGACAAATCAGACCCTTGGTCTTTCCAAGATTCACTGTGAGTCCTCTCTGTTGGCAAAAATTGTCTGAAGGGAATCGGAGCCCCTCCCGTGACTCGGATACCAAGAAACTATCAACAGCATATTGCATAATATGAACTCAAGTACCTGCCGCATCCATGCCCGTGCCTCTTGCTGTAGCAGGGAAAGTATGTCGTGCTCTCTACTGTGGGTGCTCCTCAGTGCAGTATGCGTGAAACCTCACTCCAACGTGAAGAAAGCACAATAGAGCAATGGAACAACAACTTAAAGACACAACAACAGACTCAGGACTCAATGGATTCGACCAACTCATGGACCCAGTACAGACTCAAGCTGGCAGCACTCTCAGCTGCAAGCCCAGGACTCACAGGGACAATGGGGGTGTCGAGGCTCCAATGTGCAAGGAGCGTGCAGATGTGTGGTGCTAGACTGAGCACACGACTCCAGACTTCCGACTCATAGAACGTCTAGAAAAACATACAATGACTAAAACAAACTGAGCAAAGGGCAGCCAACGAAAAACTCAAATATCCCTGACAGTCCAGCTGCACCTATCTCCAAATTGTGGCCGGAATGAACTGGCCACGGTGTCCTCTAGAAGATCACTCCTGCCATGTGTCACTGTCTAGACGAGAGTCCACCCACTGTGAACCCACTACCAACTCTAATGTGGTGGTACTGTAGAAATCTGCAAGAGCACTACTGTGGTATGTAAACTGGAGTGGGTGAAGAGGCTAAGAGGCTGGCATCTACTGGTGCTCTGATGATGGTGGGGGCAGATAGAATGGCGGGTACGGGGATGGACACCCTACGTATGGTGGAGGGTAGTGGGCCATACCCTGGATGAGGGTACACCAGATATGGCACACGGCCCCGTGAGCAACAGGTGAAGAAGTGTAAGGAGAAGGTGTAGGGGATGGCAGATAGCTAGGAAACCCATCATAAAGCGAAGCATAATGTGACGAGGGTGGCTAGGAGAACGAGGCGACCGATGGTCTTTCAAACTGAGATGAAGCCGACGCACGATGTCAAGACTCTGTGAGCACGGCCTTCTCTGTGCCCTGTGAACCCACTCGATTATCTATCAATGCCCGCTCCTGGATTGCCACTGCAGCAACACTAATAGTATTTAAAGTGGCAGTAGTCTTTGATGTGGCTGATTGCGAGACTGCTATGGGGTGCGTGTGGGTGCAGGAGGGACACTTTGCATACTGTCATACACCGCATGATGCAAGCCATGAGTACCCCGCAAAGTAAGCGCTACATCTACAATACTTTACAGTGCTTTTCTATCTACATCCAGAAGTCTGTTGGCCTAGGCCAAAAAGTTGACATATGGGTGGGTCACCTTTTCATGAATTAGTTGCCTCTGCAGTAGTAGGTAAGCTAGTAGTAGGGGACATTGCAGGGGCAACTGGAATGTGCGTCTGTGCGACTGAAACACGGACAATGGACGGGGTGAATGTAGAGATGTAGCTGGGCTACAGTGTCACTGTGCACAGAAAGACGGTTACAGCTCGTGGTCGTGGGTTCACACTGGGTGGACTTGACACATGGTAGGAGTGGTGGTCTAGTGACACAGTGGCCAGTTCTTCTCCGCCACAGTTTGGAGATAGGTACATCTAGACTTCAGGATATTTGAGTATCGTTGACTGCCTTTTTGTATATATGCTCATGTTTGCTTAGTCTTGGTACGCTGTTCTAGGTGGTTTTAGGAACCTCGAGTCTAGTGTCGTGTGTTCAGTCTAGCACCACAAAGCTGCACTCTCCCTGCACATTTGAGCCGAGACACCCCCATTGTACCCGTGAGTTCTGGGCTTGGAGCTGAGTGTGCTGCCAGCCAGAGTCTGTACTGGTTCACATGAGTTAGTCGGTTGAGTTACATGAGTTTGCTTTGTTGTTTGTTGCTTACGGTGTTTTCTTTCTGTTGGAGTGAGGTTTGACGCACATTGCATTGAGGAGCACCCACAATAGAGAGCACGACACACTATTCTTGCTAAAGGTGCTCTCATTTTTGGCACGCGCGGTGGGACCTCAACTAAAATCTCACTCCGCTGCAGTAATGGTCCTGGTCGAAGGTCGAACTGGTTAATTGGTTAGTCTCTCGCCCTTGGTCAGTACACCCTGGACCTCGTCCAACTTGGCCGAGCTGGTTCTCGCCTCTGTCTAGCTGGTCTACTTGGTTTTCTCTAATCTCTCCCCTTTGGTCTGTACACCCCTCGCCCTCGTCCAACTTGCTGGCTCCTGGGTTTTGGTCTAGTCTCTCACCTTTAACTTGGTCTAATCAGCTGGTCTAACAGATCAGCTCGGCTGGTTTAACTGGTTCACGGGTCTGCTCCCCTGGGTTAGTCAGCAAGCCAGAGAACCAATTTACGACTTAAGTTGCATTACGACAGCAATCATGCGAAGCTTTCAGACAAGGTGACTTCTAAGAGAAGGTTCTGGATGAGTTGGCAAACCGAGTGCTCCAGCCACATGAGACTTTTGCAGAAGTCATGACAAGAACAAAGTCTTTGGTGACAAAGCTTCTCCAACAACTAGGAGAATTCATGGTCAAGAGATGGGTGGAGAAGGCTCTTCCCAAGACTTCTCAGCAAAAACGCCGAGAGAGTCTCCGACCTGAACCATTCCGGAGGAGTTTTTCGCGGCTGCTACTAGGATAGAAGGGGCAAGGAAAGCTATTCAACGACTCTCCTCGGGTAGAGACCACCTCAGTATTTTTGGAAAGTCCTTCTAACCCTTTGACTTCTTTACGCAAGGAACTCAGAGCATTGAAGTTACTGTTGGAAGGCAGGAGCTATGGAGGATGGGACCGCATGTTGATCTGTCGTTTGTTCTTTTTAAAATATTTATCCGAACAGTGATTGGTCTTTCCACAGTGGATGCAAGGATTTTTGCTAAAACAATCCTTAGTTTGATGATTGTTGCGACCACATATTGCACAAGGTCTAGTGTTCGTAGTAGGTCTGGTTGAAGTTGAAGTTCTGGTTGAAGTTGCAGTTGAAGTGCAACCACGAGCTACATATGCAGTAGGTATAGCAAAACTAACACGTGGTACTTGTTTCTCTTCTTCTTGCAATGAGTTAACAATACCATCCAAAGAAGGTAGCGGATCCTTCTCCTTTAAAATAGTTACAATTTGACGTAATGCTATAGGTAGGCTGTTAAGGAAAACAGCTATAAGATCTTCATCTGGCACAAGGGTTTCAATATAAATCAGTTGAGAGCGGATGCTTTTCAATCTATTAGCTAAAGCTGAAATATTCTCGTCATCACGCATAGAAAGAGAATACAGCTCCATTTTAAGGCTCATTTTGGAGTATTTGGCTTTAGGACCAAACACTTTCTCTAATTCTCCCAAGCAACATTTGAAGATTGTACATCATCCAGATAATGAATAAAATCATCTTTCAAAGATGTCAAAATAATACCTAATGCTTGCTCATCCTTGCGTTGTTGCTCGACAAATAGTTCTCTCGTAACAGCAACGGATGTACCTTCTTCGTCTGTTGATAGAGGCTTGACTACGCTCCAAAGATTCTTTCGCATCATATATCCCTTCACTTTGATTTACCACGTGTAGAAGCCAGATCCATTAAATTTATCCACCTTTGATGCCATGCTTGATATGCTTTGTGATATGCCACAAAAAACCCTTGTTGATCAACCTCTCAAGCGGTGTTTTGAAGTGCTTTGGTAATCCCACCAATTAATGTGCAGATGCCGGTAAAAATTCTTCGACGCGTTGCTCTACTGTCCGTCCACACCTTGGCCATGCAGCATAATATACATGCAAAAATTGCACACAATTGAAGTCCTTGCCGTCTAGAAGCATTTCAAGATGCACAGAGATGCTCATGCAGAATTTCACCTTCTTTGTTGCCTTGGCAGACCTTCTTCACGAGCAACTTTTCGATGTGCTTGCTATTTATAGGCGCTTTGAGGTGCTTTCGTAGTGACACTCCTAAAGACAGTGTTTTGATATGCTGTATGCTAAAAGAACCTTGCTAGCTTCTTTTGCAGTATGGAGAGAGAGAACTGCCTAGAATTCAAATGCGTTTTGAGATACTTGTCGAAACTCCCGACAACGCTTCACCAACCCACCGCCTCCTACACTACCTAGGAAACGACCACTTGGCTGCGTTTCGATATGCTGCTGCGCCTGGCTCAACAACGCTGCCTGGATTTCCTGCAGTGTTTTAGAACGCCCTATGCCTAGGACTACCCACAAGCACCACAGCATGCTCTGATACCAGTTGTTGGAAGGCAGCGGCTATGGAGGATGAAGCCGAAAGGCCATGGTGACCTGCTGGCAGCGTGCAGAAGATGAAAGAGAGAGAGAGAGAGAGAGAGAGAGAGAGAGAGAGCGAGAGAGAGCGCAGCAGACTTCGACACCAAAAAAAACACACGCTATATTATTATGAAGAAAACACCTTACATATAGATGAGCTATCTTTCCCATGCAAGTTTCTAAATGAAGTGAAGTTCACCTGCATGCCTTAGGAGGAGTTTCCCATAGGCTTTGACACACAAACTAGACCCGGGCTTGAATACCCAACCGTTACAACGAGCTCTTCAAGAGGAGAGATCATTCTCTCTTCGACAGGAGAAGCGTCCACATCAAGAAGCTTTGGACCAGATCAAGCGAGAGCTAGAGGAGCTCAAGGCTCAACAAGAGTCTAAGGCTATGGTCTCGTGTAGCTCTTGGCTGTTCTTCCAGGCATCCTCCCCAGGAATGCCTGCTTGGAGCTTGCTTTCACTTCTGTGAGAAAGAGTGCTACTATCTGAAGGGATTGCGGCAATTACCACAGAGCCTCGCTCCTACAACGAGTGATGACAAAGGGTGCTACTATATGAAGGGATAGCGGCAATTACAATAGAGCCTTACTCCTACGCTTCAACACGGCTTGGCTCCTGTCTCCCCCTATGGCCATCCAAACCACATGCCACTTTTGCTCACAACCCCTCCTATGCAAGCTATGCAAGGTATGCAAAGCGCTTCCCATCTCAAAGTTTTTATCATGCTAGTGATCCCTCAGCCCCTCAGAGCTTCTACACCTCAGCTTCCACCTCCATACAGCAAGAGCAGAGACCACCTCGCCCCTCGACTCATGCATCCTATCGCCCCATTTTGTGCTACAAGTGTGGGGAATATGGGCATTACCAAAGCAATGTCCCCTGCTCGAAGAGCCTCCGTCTTGTCGTCACTGCCCTGAGGCTAAGGATCGCTACATTAAGGATTGTCCCAAGCAACGGACATCCACACTGTCAAACCCGAGTCCGAACCAACAAGAGTTCACATTTCCAAAGATCAGCCTGATAGCGGTAAGCACCATTCCTCAACCGTCATCTGCTACACATGTGGTTACCCCTAAGGATAGGCTGCAGTAAGTGGAGGAGCCCGCTGGTGTCCTCACTCGCGCACAAAGAGCATCCCTTACCCTCAACCTTCCCGAAGGTCCAACTCTTCCATCTCCACGTCCATAATCTAATCCACCTGCAACAGCTGGCAAGCCACCCACTGGTGCCAATGGCCGATCGACCTCTCTGCTATCTGATATTGATGGCGCCTTCTTGAAAGCAATGGCAGACTTGCAACAAATAAAGTCCCAGAGAAAGCCTTGCTCAAAGGAGATAAGCCTACAACAAAGACTATCTTGAAGAACACCTTTCAACTAGTGTCCCTTTACGACATGCTAAAGCTGGATGCAAATTTTCGAAGCAACACCCTTACAGTCATTCAATCTCTGTACCCCGGTGTAGGGTCCAGTGGTAGCACCTCCCAGTGCAACCCTCCGAATCCTACATGATCTCCTATCCCACTGCTCCCCTCACTGATTACAAGATTCCTCGTCTAATTGTGTCTATTCGGGGGCAATAATTTCCAGGTGTTATAGTTGATGGTGGATCTGGCATCACCCTGATGCCTGAACTCACTATGTTGGGATTAGGTCTCTAGCTTACTAGGCCTTCCCCATTCACACTGACTTTGGCCAACTAGAAAACAGTTTACCCCTTGGGCATAGTCGACAAGGTGCCTTTGGATGTGCAAGACTTCACATATAGTCTGGATTTTGTGGTGGTTCGTCTTCCTCAGGTTGAGGCCATCTTTCCTTTGCTCATTGGCAGACCATGGTTGCGACACACTAAAGCACATACTCCCAACTCCCCAATGAAACCCATTCGACTTGAAGGAGGCATGGATCCAGTAGTGCATCATAGTTCTTTGTCAGTGGAGTCCAACCCCGACCTGGGACAACCTACCCCACTTGACGAGCCACACGAAGACCTTTTAGAGTGGTTGGAAGCCACCAAGTCTATGCCTTGCTATGTGGTCTCTATTCAATCCTTGCCAGAGGATACATCCTCTTCCAAGGTTCCTCCACTAGCTGAGCCCAGTGAGCCACATCATCCAGCAACAAGTATGGCAGTCACAACGTCTGATAATTCAGTTGCCCCCTTGGTGGAAGCCCTCGGCCTTGGAGAGCCTATAATGAACCATAGAATGGGGAAGAAATCTCCTTTGAAAGAGTTCACCCACGCATCAACCCTCCAATCAGCCTCCCCAATATCCGATTCTCCGACCACGCAAAAGTTGCTTGCTGTGCCTGATGAATTACCCTTCGACGAGCTTCCACAAGGGGATGGTTGCAAGAAGAATATGCTAATTTCCACATCGATCAGACACCAGCCCATGATGTCTCGAACCTCCAAGAGGTAGCACAATCTTCATCTTCGGATGCAGCCTCGCCAGCCACACCTCCTAACCCGATTAGAGAAGTCAACCTAGGCGACCCTAACAACCCTCAGCCCATCCTTTTAGCCGCTTGGTTATGGGATCACCCCGCGCTACTCAATCAGGTAGTCTCTTTTATGCACTCTTTTAAGGATGTTTTTGCCTGATCTTACAAGGATTTGGAAGGTATCCCACCAGAACTAGGTGTCCACACTATCCCTCTCGTCGAGGAGGCTAAGCCAGTCAGAGGTTGAGCTTACAAAATCAACCCCAAGTACACAAAATCTGTCCAACTGGAGCTCAAGAAAATGCAAGAGTACATGTGAAGCACTCAGAGTGGCAATCACCCATGGTCATAGCACCCAAGAAGCAATCCAATAAAATCCGCCTGTGCGTCGACTACCGCGCTTTGAACAAGGTAACAATCCCAGATGGTTTTTCCACACCCTTCACTGAAGAAGATGTGGCGGGGCACATACTTTACAGTTTTATGGATGGGTTCAGTGGCTACAATCGGTTGCACATCCATCCTCCTGATCAGATCAAAACTGCTTTTGTGATTCCATGGGGTTTTTTCTTTCCCGAAAAAAGATCCTTCCATTAGTTAAGAAGAAACTTCCCATGGGGCTACAAACCACCTCTTCTAGAGAGGGCTACATCAAAAGCATGCATGGGAAGACTCTCCCAGTGAGAAAACAAATTATGTACAATGGGGCTAAATCACAAAATGGGAGGAGGAAGAGCCACACAGGTGGCTAGTAGTGCCATCTGGGCACACCTTGGACCATGGTAAAGAAGAACCTTGGGCGCCAAAGTCGCAGGAAAGCCTCTCTGTGCTCCTGCATGCCGTCAAAGCTGCCCTGAAGTCTCTCGAAATGACCCTGAGAGTATGGATCAACTCCAACCAAAAGTCACGAATAGTCTCCGCCGGTGGGACAAGGTGAGCCTCGAAGATGCGGAAGCAACGGGCCCGCCAAATAAACCAGAGTGTCGGGCCACATACGAGCTCCCAACACACCTCTCTTACTACACCACTCTTGGGGGGGTAAGCTTTGTAGCAGGCTGAAGTGTAGGTCGACCTCCTTGGATCACTATCATCCTGCTGGTGGAAGATAGCTCAAACTGGAGCGCAGGGCCCGTAAGGGTGGACCAGGTAACTGCACCCCAAGTGAGCTATCGCGCTCTGGAAAGAGCTGGCATCAGCCGAAGAACCCGAAGCCAAACCTGATGTGCCATGGCGCAGTCCCACAAACAGTGATGCTGGCTCTCCAAAGGATGGTCACAAGTTGCACAGGCTGCCGAAAGGCCACTATGTACCAGCCAACTCCCCACTGCTATAGTTGTGTGTGCAACTAGCCACTAGAACAAAGTGACTCACCTCGGCTTCTGGAGTCCCACAACCGCTCCCAAAAACCTAACAAGAACTCAGCTGTGAGACCCTCCTCCTGCCAATGAAGTGACCCTCCTCCTGCCAATGAAGTGCTACAGCAAAAGGAGCCTCTCTCCGTGCTGCCAGTATCTAATGCCCCAATCGAACAGTGTATCGAAAGAAAGGAATCCTAGGGAGATCGGTTGAGGAGAAGGGGTCTCTCCAAAACCACTCTCCAGGGTCCCACTGCACTCGTGTCAAATGGCAACTCTCCCAAGCCCAAAGCCTCCAGTGGCATGTCTCAAGATCTGTTGGGTCAGGATCTCTGAAATAGGTCCTCCCATATATGCCCACTACACCTATCCTCTGAAAACGGCACTCTGCAACCTGTGGAGCCTACTAAGACTATGTGTAGTCGACCCTCGCCCTGGATCTCAAAAAACATGGGGGGCATGGACTCGGAGCAAGCACCAACTGCGATGAGGACCTCCACTCGCCTGAGGGCCCCCATCCATCTGAGAGCCGCTGTCTCTAGAGGGTTGAGCCACTCAGCTAGTTCCTGGCACATGCTCTGCACCCCTCTCATGCCTCGTAGCTAGATGCTTTGTACCTCCTTCAACAAAACATGAAAATTGAAGCCAGCTGCCAAGAGTGAGGGCTGGGCCCTTTGCCATGGGACCCCAAGAAACATGAGACCTACTACCAACCAAGTGGCCTCTCTGAGTGCTAACCATGAGGTTCCAAACAATGGGTTCAAGCGCTCCTCCATGCAAGCGGGTTGGTGTTGCTCGAGGCCACTCCGTAGCTGCTCCCAAGAGCGAAGCAAGCTTGCAGCAAATCGATCCTCCAGCCTCCTGCTCATCTCTGTAAATATCCACTTGATGGAAGGGCTCCAAGGGCCTCTTGTGGGTACCCAATAAGTTGGAACAATTTATATGTACATGCCACGTCATCATTTTGTGATAACTCAATTTTGTAAAAATCTGTTTTTTTCATGCTTTTTGGTGAAAAGAGAGTCCGTTTCCTAGTTCGGGTGGATGAGGAGAAGCCATGGTTCAAGTTTTAAAAAATTTGCTTTTCTTTACTTTTTACGCTATTTTTAGCTTTTCGTGCTTTTCACCGTTTCCAAATAGCAATGTGTTTTTTAAAATTGTCTAAACCTTAAAATGATATTTTAGTCACCGTTCAGGTGAAAAACGGACGTACGGTGAAGAAACAAGATTAAACGAAATATTTACGAGAATTATTTTCGTATAAGGTCAAACACTTTCTTTTGCATGTCATGTGTGCACCCAAAGATAGGAAAAAGTTGTTTTTCACCTACATGTGAAACTATGGCATATGCTGATCAAAGTGGTGGGGCTGTTTTGCATCATGATTGGATTGATGTGGTGATGTCATACGATGTATGGATAGATGCAAATGTCTCATGTGCATGCGTGTACCCTTCTAGGTCAAAAACTAGCTCTATGTGCAAGGAGGGTGAGGTGAGGTAATAGTGCATTACTCATGCATGGTTAAACATTATCAAAATGGGATTATGAGATTATGTTTGGTCACTGGTCAAACTTCTTTTATGCATAAAAATTCGTTCTTTAAGGAGCATGTGTGTTGGCTCGGTTTGACTATAGCATATATAGTCAAAACTCCCAAGTGTGGGAGTTCGTTCAGTGAGAATTATGGTTTATGATCAAGGGGCGAGGATCCCTCATGGTTATGATTGTGCTGCCGAAATTTTCGCAGCCATGTTATGTGCTAAAGTGGTCACCCAGAGTAGGGTGGAGTGCTCACCCATGTGATGGGATTGGATTATGAAGTGGTTTTGATGGATTATGGTAAGCATGTAAGGGTAGAGACCCTATACAGTCTAACTGCTTTGAAAAGAATTGTTTGTGTATATGCAAGAGGGTATTTTGGTTCGACTCATGTATTATGTTTCTCATGACAGTGTCCACACAAGATTAAAATCATCTACATCGCCTAGCCTTAAATGAAAGGATTGATGACTGGGGGCTTTGCTGGATCAAGAGTATTGCTTAGATCTTCTTTCTTTTATTAAGCTCATCTACACGGTTAGTGCGTCGCTGGTTGAATGACTTACACGGCTAACGTGTCGGGGACCTTGCCTTGGCTTTGCCTAAACACCCGCTGTAGCACCAAAGAGGCGTGGCGCCTAAAGTGGTATGGTTGGTGTTGATTTCTTACTACCTGCTGGTATTTCTAATCCTTTCAAAGGCCTAGCCGCCTCAATTTATGTCTGGCTCAGGTAAGTTGGAGATGTTCTAACGCACTCCCGACAAAGTGAAATTCTCTATATCCATTATAGGAGCGGATGTGGATGGGTGGACTAGTCAATCCCACACAAGGTCCAATGCTTCTACTTAGTCATATACAATTTTAAAGTTATGGTATACCCAAATTTTGTCATTGCATTAATTCATGGTTTGCCTGTTTCATTTAAATGGGGTATATAAAGACTCTCTTTAGTCATTCTCTTGTGTCTCTATGCACTCTATTTCACCCTCCACTCTCTCATATTGTACTTCATTTTCTTTTGTACACAGACACTATATTAGATCCCCCAAGATTGTATTACTTTGGTCTCATACGTCATTTTGGCCTCTTGAAGACGTTTAATATAGCATTTCATTTCATTTCACTTCTCTCTCTCTCTCTCTCTCTCTCTCTCTCTCTCTCTCTCTCTCTCTCTCTCTCTCTCTCTGCCTTCCCGCTTCCTACAATGCGGTGTACACATATATTCACCCTCCACTTGGTCATTTTCTTGAGTACGCTTTCATTTATACACTTTACGGGTAGCACTAGTCGCTAGGTACCTCTGGATGAAGTCCGGCTCATGGCTTAAACTCCATGCTAGGTCGGACACTAAGCAATCAATACAAATGCTTCCACAAATCTAATGTATATTGAAATTGTATGAAAGTGTAAATTTTATGATTCTCGCATAGACCCCTAGGGAGGGGTATCCCTCACTAGCGGAGCCGAAGGCGGACTGTACTCGACTAGCTAGACCGAACCAGTTAGACTTACTAACTAGACCAGGGCGAGGTACTAAGCACTAGACCAGGGCGAGGGATTAGGCTAAACCAGTTAGATCAGCTAAACCAAGCTGGACAAAGGAGGTGTACGAGACCAGGAAAGAGACTAACTAGTTAGACCTTCAACCATGTACCACATCGAAGTAAGATTTCAATTGAGGTCGCACCGGGCGTGCCAAAAATGAGAGCACCTGTAGGTAGCAGGGAAAGTGTGTCGTGCTCTTCATGTGGATGCTCCACAGTGCAATATGCGTGAAACCTCACTCCAACAGAAAGAAAACACAACACAACAATGGAAGAAGCAACTCAGAGACACAACAACAGACTCGGGACTACTCGACTAACTCATGGATCTAGTACAGACTCTGGCTGGCAACACACTCAGCTCCAAGCCCAAGAATCACTAGTACAATGGGGGTGTCAAGGCTCCAATGTGCAGGGAGAGTGCAGATGTGTGGTGCTAGACTAAGCACACGACTCCAGACTTCGTCTGGAAAAACAAACTGAGCATATGTACAGCCATAAAGGGCAACCAACGGATAACTCAAATATCCATGACAATCCAGCTGCACCTATCTCCAAACTGTGGCGGGGATGAACTGGCCACAGTGTCCTCTAGACCACCACTATTGCCACGTGTCACTGTCTAGACAAGAGTCCACCCAGTGTGAACCCACGACCAACGGTAATTGTCTTTCTTGTACAAGTGACATTGTAGCCCGCCGGCTACACTTGCATAAAGAATGTACTCTAATATCTCGTCGATGTGAATGCCAAATAGAGTTAGTGAGAGTGGGCACCCTTGATTCACACCAATAGTGCGAGCAATGGGCTCTGAGCTGCCTACTTGGCTTGTCACCTGCTTGTAGAGAGAGTAGATCCCCCAAATCATCTCTCATGACACACCACGTATCATGTAGGCGCGGGAACTTGGAAGAGCGTGTCACATGGGACTATGTCAAAGGCTTTACAGAAATCCACAAAGCAGTAGAACTATATGGTGGCATGTGGGGTGAATGTAGGTGATATGTGTGGTGGGGGTGTGTTGTCATAGGAGCGAGAGATGCCTTGCTGCTGTACTCGCTTTACCAGCACATATGGGTTGTCTTTCTCTAGACAAAAGAGAATCCTTTTGACCCGTTGTTGCAATCTCTTTACTGGGTTGTCTTCCTCGAATCCTTGAGTTTCTTCTAAATAACCCTCACATACTCTCAGTCCTCCACCATTCAAATTTCAGAGTTTCTCGCAAAGATTTGAAGGACCCCTGAAAGGTGACCGTTAACAAGACATCCCACTGCCCGCTGCTTGCGTCTACCCAAATTACAAAAAACAATCAATTCGCCAACACGTATAAAACCTTCACCAGGATCAATTGTGCAGATACAAAACAAAAGCACACTGTTAATAAAAATGATACAAAGTTTGTGTCTAGCTTGTAGCAAAGGTATGTGCAGGCAGGTGTGCTGGTTTTGAATTACCTGTAAGTAAAATGTTGCAATACAAGCAAACCAGATAAAGCACATATTGAAGTATTTTGCAGAATGAAAGAAATTCATTTTTTTCACGCGTGATTATGCAATTGTCAGATCCATTTGAGAAAGTTGTTGTGTTTAAAGCATTTCCATTATCGCATGCTTTAGCATGATGCTAAGAAAACATCCAACAGGGTTGTACTCAAGAACATCACCTCCTTAGTGACGATGTCCAACCATCAGAACCCCATCTGCGCTTGTTATAAGCCAAGTACTCCTCACCTGAACTTGTGGTATTGATGTCAATCATGTACGGATGCCTGTAACGATAAAGTTTCAGGCCTGAACTCAGAAGAAGGCAAGTTTTTAAGCTCATTCCAGAACATAGCCATTACAAACAGACCGACAGCTATGTTGATGCTACAAACAGGAAAATATGCGATGATGGCTTGTATTTTAATGATGCAGACCTTATATTGCAATCGGTTAGAGAAAATGGCCAACAGGAATCATCTCGCATGAATTGAAAGGTACAAGGGAGGTGGAGTCGTGAAGTAACGCTCAACGGTCGCTCGCTGCTGCTGCCCGCACCCCCCCTCGCCATCGCTGCCCCCCCCCCCCCCCCCCCCATTGCTGCCCTCCCCCCCCGCCCTCGCGTAACCCCTCCGCTCTTCCTCCTGCACGCAGCCCACCTGCCCACCCCCTGTGCGCTCTGCCCTGCCCACTGCCCCACCCGCTACCCAATGCCTGCCCCTCCCGCTGCCCATCGCCAGCCCCACCCGCTTCCTGTTCACCGCCCGCCCATCCCCCGTCCCTGCCCTGTCCGCCCGCCAGCCCACTACACTGCCCCACCCGCCTGCCTGCACATTGCCATTAGCCCACTGCCCAGCCAGCCTGCACTTTACCATTAACCACTCCTGCTTGTCGGGCCTCGCCAGCACCCTCGGCGTGCTTGGTCCAGCGGGAGCTTCCCCCCTCGTCGACGCTTCTCCGCCTTTTCTCCACCGCCTTTTCTCCACAGCAGCAGACACAAATGGAGGCTCAAGCTCCGCCACGGAGGAACTCCAATGAAGTCCCCTCGCCTGACCCCGCTAAGCCCACCATTCCACTTGCTCTTTCATCGACAGAGCAAGCGAGCCTAGCCGCAGAGGTGGAACGCCTGCAGGCGATCTCCGTCAACTTCAAGATTCTCGGCACCAGACCCAGCAGAGGAGAGCTGCGTGATCTTCTCCAGGCACGCCTTCTCGCAGAGGTGGGCAAGATCTTGGACGTTCAATCCCTCGGACACGGCTACTATCAGATAGAGTTTGAGACCTCCGAGATGGCATCCAAGGTCATCGCGATGAGCCCCTTGGCCATCCGAGCAGTTCGAGCCCACTTTGGACAGTGGAGACATGGTTTTGACCCAGCTTCAGATGTTTGGTAGAATGGGCAGACCTTCCCATCTCCGTCTGCTTTCCTGGTTTGAGGAGGGAGTACTTACCACTTTTGTCCAGGATAGGCTCAGAGATTGGGACAGTCCTGGAGACACCTCGCACGGCAACCTCAGTAGCTGCCAAGGTGGCCGGCATTAACTCAGTACGTGTTCTGGTTAGGGACACCCACACTCTCCCCAAGGTCATCCTACTTCCTCGAGTGAGTGGGGGTTGGTTCAGATAGAGCGTGGAGTATTCGGGCCTCTCGAATCAGTGTTTCATTTGTCGGCAGATGGGCCATCTTGCGAAGGCCTGTCCACGGAGGAGACCCCGACCCACACCACAGGCCAGCATCAGCAGGCAGAGTCATAGAGTACGCAGACAGAGCCACCCTCCGAGCCTGGGGTTCAAGCGGAGGACGGCTGGCAGCAGGTTCGTGGTCGACGTCGACAGGGACCACCGCGCTAGCCTGGCACTCTGAGTGGTCCTCAGGCTCTTGCCCAACAGCAGTGGGTTCCCACTGGTAACCGCTTCGACCCTGTTCAGCAAGACGAGGTTCCTACTCCACAGCCTCCACCTCAGCCTCACCCTCAACAGTCCCTCCTTCCCCCCTCTTCCGTCCCCCTCCCCCCTCCTCCCTCTATCTCTCCATCTCTCCCTCCTACCTTTGTCGATCCCCCTCTCCCCCTTCTTCCCTTGCTCCCTCACTCCCTCCCGCTCCAATCCCGCAACCGTCCCACGGGGCAGGGCCTTCTTCAACTGCTAGGAGATCTCTTGGCAGCGCCTTTGCCACGAGTCGCTTAGCGAGAGAGGGATAGCCTTTCTTGCGACCCCCTATTTTGGTGTAGACGTCTCCCTTTGCAACAGTTCCTTGTGGTCTGATGAGCTTCGACATTCGTCGCTGTTGGGATTTCTTTGCCTACAACTTTGCACGGTTTCTCGGCGACCCCTCACCATACCTTGAGGAAACCTGCTTCAGAGTTCACGTACTGTTCCTTACAACTAGGGGGATAGAGGCTTTGGACTCAGCGGTTGGCTTCCCTTTTCCCCTATGTGGCAGGGACCAAGCTAAGTGGACTATAGACTCAGTGTTGGAGTGGTTGCAAACACATGCCCTAGAGTTCTCTCATCACATGGGAGACCTAGGGGTTACAGACTTGCTTCAGACTCTTTGGCCATTGGCCAAGTTCTTTGTGACACCTCCAGACGCAGCAAGATGTAGACACATTGTGGTTCACTTTTTTCCTGACACGCAGAGCCCGCCATGATATGTACACATATATGAGGACTCTTGGACAAAGGAGGTTGCTTTACGCACGACTCGGTCTACTTGGGCTTGGGCTAGACACTCTTTGCAGTCACGCCTATCTCGAGGACGCTCGGATGCGGATTACTCCCCATCCAAGCCAACCTCAAAGATAGCACGGTTAGCTGTTGCAACAACATCAATTCTCTCTCGCTCCAGGGATTAGGTGGGCACCAGTTTCAGCGTTAGAGGGGCCGACTGCATCAAGAGCTTCAGCCATGCCTTGTGGGAGGAGAGATTGACCTTCTTATGCTACAGGAGCATCATCTGTGTGAGAGCCACATTAGACGTTGTGAAAAGCTTTTGCATAGACGATATGAGACTTTTTGGTCAGCTGCATTTGGACCTGGAGGCATCTAGGGCAGGGTATGTATGACTATTGCGGATTCTTTGCAGCCGGCCATTGTGGGCAGAGGGATTATTGTGCCAGGCAGAGCTCAATGGATCACTATGTAGGTTAAGGGTTGTCTCGTGGGCTTCCTGAACATCCATGCGCCCTATGTGGCGAGTGTACATGCAGAGTTTTGGTCTCAGATTGTTGAGTCTCTGCCGCAGACAGAGCAATGGTGCATAGGGGGTGCCTTCAACATGTTGAAGGAACCCTCTGACAGGATTGGTGGTGGCCATACTACTATGCATGAAGTTGAGCTGGCAGCTTCGGAGAGGTTATGTATGATTGCGTGTTTCAGATGTGTGGTAGCATTCCAGCTTTGTGAGGCCCCCAGACAGCTTGGCCTTCTCTCGTTCAGACCGCAGAGTGGGAGGCGTGAATCTATCTCGGACAGCTTGCTTCTACACTACTGACCACTTCTGTGACTTGGGTGGGACAGTTGGCATTCTGACATGGACTTCCTTTTTGGACCATGCTCCAATGATCCTTACAGTGACTGATAGGCACAGGAGGGGGAGCACGATGCTTCACATCCCAGAGAGGGTCTTGCTGGACTAAGTGCTTCATGAGCTAGTGGAAGCTCTTTGGACAGAGAGCTTAGACATGCAGGATTCTCCTGCTAACAGAGTGGCCTCAGACTTGCTCAGCTTAGTCGACTCTTCCTTATGGAGTCTTCGGCTCGCTTGGCTGCAACGAGAGAGGAGCAGCGTCTCCGACGGGGCGTTGCCTCCTTGGAGAGGATGCAGGAGCAGCATCCAAACAGCCATTGGTTGGAGGAGCAATTACAGCAGGCTCGCCAGGAGATCGTCAGCACAGAGGAGAGGCACCATGAGTTTCCTTTCCATCGACAGGCATCTCAATGGACCCAGGTGGGTGTCACTCTAGGTGGGTGACAGAGTGACAGGCGCTTTCTTTCAAGCAGTGGGACCTCGGCATACACATGCCAAGGTCAGTCAGTCGGCGAGGCCCGACGGGTCAGTTGCTTCAGAGCCAGAGGACATGCATACAATTGCTACTGACTTCTACCGTGATTTGCTATCTGCAGAGCCTCAGTCAGAGCGTCAGGATGCATGCAGAGAGCAAGTGTGGGCACAGATGCCTTGTCTTGTGACTGAGGAGATGCGCCAGAGGCTTGAGTTCCATCTTCAGCTTGAGGAGCTACACACGTCTCTTAGAGCACTCCCCCGTGGTAGCTGTCCAGGTGAGGATGGCTTGACTCCCAGCTTTTTCTTGGAGTACTGGGACTTGCTTGGCCCAGATCTTTGTAGTGCTTTTCAGTGTATTTTGCACACAGGAGTGATGCCTGACAGCATGAGTGAGGGCCTAATCTACCTCATTCCCAAGGAGGGTGGCTCCTTGGATGAGATTCGACAGTGGCACCCCATCACCATCCTCAACTCAGCCTACAAAATTCTTGCCAAGGCTCTGAGTTTGAGGATTCAGCCACTTTTAGAGAGCCTTATACATGGGACTCAGACAGGTTTTGTCAAGGAACGCAGTATCCTTGACAACATCTTTACTTTTTGGGAGGCTTCTGCCCTAGCACGGCTCCGTGGTGAGGACCTTGTGATTCTTCTTCTCGATTTTGAGAAGGCCTATGACCGAGTTGACTGGGACTTTCTAGAGGGCAGGATGGGCTTCTCAGATGCTTGGATCAGAGGAGTGTCAACTTTGTACAGACGGGCACACAATCACGTACTTTTGTCAGGAGATAGAGGTGATCGTTTCATGCTCACACGTTCGGTCAGACAAGGGTGCCCTCTTGCCCCCTTCCTATTTCTGTTCTATGCTGAGGCGATGAGCATGTTTTTGGTTTCAAAGCAGGTTGGTTTACGTGGCTTAGCGCTCCCTATTTGGGGAGAAGAGCTATTGGACGCTGAGTTTACAAGCGACCCAGCCTTGTACTTGGATGGCGAGGAGGCCAACCTTCACGGGTGTGAGCAGGCTCTTGAGACCTTTTGTTGTGCATATGGCGCACTGATCAACTGGAGAAAGACAGTGGCTTTCTCGGTTGGTGCTCCTACGCCTTTTTGGATGCTAGGTGAGGGTTTCAGGTGGATTCCCCTAGGGACTGCAGTTCAATACTTGGGCTGTCAGGTAGGTTTGGACTTGTCTCCCGAGCAGCAGATTGCTCCCCTCCTCCTGGAGGAAGTTGTTACATTGGAGCTCCGCACGACTTTCTCTCGCAAGCACAGTTGTAGTGGCCAGCCAGGTGTTGTTGGCTACTATGTGGTACATCACTTCTTGTTGGATCTTCTCGAGTTCTTGTATCAGCCAGGTAGAGAGGCTGATCAGGAACTTCCTTTGGTCAGGGCGTGACACTCAAATAGCCCGGGCCAAAGTGGCATGGCAGGTCATCACTCTTCCTTGTTCTCAGGGAGGGTTGGGGATCATAGACCGAGCACAGCAGAGCAGAGGCCTTCTTGGGAAGTTTATCGTCAGAGGACTTCTTCCAGGTGAGGAGCCCTGAAAGGAGTTCTTGCTTCAACGGCTTAGTGCTAGGGTGCCTCAGACGAGAGGCCCCTGGCGACCCTTGACTAGATGGATTTTCACAGAGATGCGCAGAGTTGGCTTGAGCAGGAGACTGGAGGACCCCTTCGCTGTGAGTCTAATCCGATCTTCGGAGCAACTGCGAAAGGCCTGGAGCAACGTCGGCCTACTTGCCATACTACTATACGCCAGGAACAGTTTTATACGCCAGGAACAGTGTTCGGGGGTGCTCAAACGATGATGCCTAACCCCATGTATGGTGTCACGGGCATGCTACCAGGGTTTCAGAGCACTCAGGGCCAATTTGGGATGCCACAGGCAAATTTTGGTATGGCTGGAATTACAAATCAGCAGCCAAATATGGCATTTCCAGGTCAACTTAATTGCGGTCAGGGAACACAGATGAACCCTAACAGTGTTCCCATGTTTCAGTCACTTCCATATGACAATTTAACGCCGCTGGAGAGGCCAACTCCGTACAAAGAAGGTGGCAAAGGTGTGACATTCACGACCTTTACAGGGTTTGATGACAAGAAGAAGGCTCTCTCATTCCTCCAGCAGTTTGACAAGGCCTATGCTGGGGGAAACTTTACAGAGGCTTCAAAGGTCCGCAAGGCAGCCACTTTCTTGACAGGGAATGCGGGACAATGGTGGACAACTTTATTGCTTCAAGGGCAAGCTCCGTCCACATGGATTTACTTCAAGCAGATTTTTGCAGCAGCATGGTTATCTGATGACTTTGAAGCAGATGTCATGACAGAATGGCACCAGCTTAATGCTGCCACTTGCAGAAATCTGGATGATTACAATCGGAAGTTTTGGAAAGCTCTACTTCCAGTAACTTCCTATAGGTTTGTGCCATTGACATAACAGATTGAAAAATACTGTTGTGGCCTACCTAAAGGATTGAGAAAGTACTGTACGAAGACAAAAGTCACTACTTTGACGCAACGCATCGAGGTAGCAAACACTGGCAATGGTTTGCTCAAGGGAGAAGATTGTGAATTTAACACTGGCGTCAAGGCAGGATCAGGCAAGAAAAATTCATCCAAGAAGCACGTTCCCAATGAGGCTCCTAAAGGGACTCAGGAGTCAGCCAACGCAGGGAAAGATAAAGCTACGGCTGAATCAGAAAAGGGACCAACGAAGAAATGGGAAAGACGTTTTCCTCGCAAGTCTGAAGAGCAAAACAAGGTCCTGAGGACAGAGAACAAATGCTTTATATGTGAGCAGCCTGGCCACATTGCTTACAATTGTCCTACAAAGAAAAGGCCAGCTGATTCTGATGACAAGGAAGACAAGAAAGGAAAGAAGCCCATGGCTGGTCTAGTGCCAGATATGGTGGGCGACAAGCCAAATTCAGATGCAAGTGAGCTTTGCAGAGCATGGGGAAAGGTCAGGGATCAAACAGTGCTTATCTTCTTTGATCCAGGTGCCAAAGACAACTTCATTTCCCCAGAATTGGCTTCAAAGTTGGGAATCAGACCTAAAGAGATGGGGTATACAGCAGAGGCAGGTTTGGCATGTCCTGGCCATACAGAGGCTGTGACACCCATCATTGGAAAATTGCGCCTACATATCCAGTCCTATGTAGATGCTGAAGAATTTTACATCATGCCGCTGGACGGATGTGATGTGTTGTTAGGTATTCCTTGGTTGTTTCGTGTACAGGGAATCTTGGATGCCTACAACAAAAAGATCACTGTACAGAGCAGGGGAAAGACTCACATTCTGGATGTAAAGCTTAAAGGGGAGTCTATTCCCACTGTATCAGCTTCTGCTATTACTTCTGTAATGAAAAAGCATCTTTCTGCGTACTTGGTTTTTGCACGTGAAGTGTCAGATTGTGATGAATCAAATTTATCTGTGCTAGATAAAGAAAGGTCAATGTTTTTACAACAGTATAGTGACTGCTTTTCCGATTCATTACCGTCTCAATTACCACCAGAGAGACCCGAGGACCATGCGATAGATTTGGTGCCAGGCGGTAGCCCACCAAATAAGCCTCCGTACAGGGTTAGTGCGGCTCAGCAGAAAGAGATAATGGGCCAAGTACAGGACTTGTTAGAAAAGGGGCTGATTCAGCCCAGTTCATCTCCATTCTGTTCTCCAGTGTTGTTGGTGCAGAAAAAGGATGGCTCATGGCGTATGTGCATCGACTACCGTGCACTGAACAAGAATACCATCAAGAATAGGTTCCCTATACCTAGAATTGATGATATTATGGACAAATTAGAAGGAGCAGCTATGTTTAGCAGGATAGATCTACAGAGTGGGTACCATCAGATCCGCATTAGATCAGAGGATGTGCACAAGACTGCTTTTAGAACGACGTTTGGCCTTTACGAATTTTTAGTGATGCCCTTTGGTCTTACAAATGCTCCTGCTACGTTCAATAGGATGATGGACAGAATTTTCCGTCCACACCAGCAGTTTGTTGGTACATTCTTTGATGACATGATAGTCTACTCAAAGAATGAAGAGGAGCATAGGCATCACTTGGCCATTGTGTTCAAAGAGCTACGCAGTCATAGGTTTCTCATCAATGCAAAGAAAAGTGAGTTTTTTCTAGAAGAGATCCACTTTCTGGGACACATTGTCTCAAAGGATGGTGTCAGAATGGATCCTGCAAAAGTTGAAGCTATCAAGTCATGGCCAGATTTGAAGACGGTGCATGATGTTCGAAGCTTCTTGGGACTATGCTCCTATTACAGAAGGTTTATCCGAAATTTCGCTGAGATTGCTTCACCTTTACATGCTCTTCAAAAGAAGACAGTCACCTTTAGATGGACACACAAAGAGATTTCAGCTTTTAATCTCTTAAAGGAAAAGATGACTTCAGATCCAGTCATTGTGTTGCCAGATCTTAGGAAGTCATTTGTGGTCCAGTGTGATGCCTGCGGTAGTAGCATTGGTGCAGTGCTAATGCAAGATGGCAGGGTAGTAGCCTATGAGAGCAGAATTTTGCAAGGGCCAGAGATGACCATGCAGGTCTATGAGAAAGAGTTACTCGCTGTGATTCATGCGCTCCTAAGTTGGAAAACACTACCTGCTAGGTGCAGACTTTGTTGTCCAAACGGACCATCAGACCTTGCGATACTTCTTGACACAGACAAAGTTATCTGAGAAGCATATGCGATGGGCAAATATCTTGTCCATGTTCCATTTTCAGATTGTGCATGTGGAAGGCAAGATGAACGTTGTGGCTGATGCCTTGTCAAGGAAGCCACAAATTTCAGCTGTGTCAATTCCTTATCATGAACTTGATGATATGAGAGAACAGTATGCAAATGATGAAGATTTTGCAAGGGTCTTCGAGCAGCTAATGCAAGGACAACGTCATGAACACTATCTTCTCAAAGATGGGTTCATGATGATGCATGGCAGATTGTGTGTCACAAAGCCATTGCGAAGCAAAGTTATGGAAGAGAGTCATGTCCCACCGTATGCAGGGCATCGTGGTATCGATGCTACAGTTAAAGCGGTTGAGACATTCTTCTATTGGCCTACATTGAGAAGAGATGTGGATGTCTTTGTGCGAGAATGCCTAATTTGCCAGAAGGTAAAGTTTAACAGGCAAAAGGCACCAGGGCTATTGCAACCACTACCTATTCTAGATAAACCATGGGAAAGTATTGCTATGGACTTTATATTTGATCTTCCAAGAACGCAGACAGGAAACGATGGTATTTGGACCATCATTTGCAGATTTAGCAAACAGGCTCATTTTATTCCTGTCAGGAAGAAGATAAAGCCAGATCAGATGGCACGTTTGTTTATGAGTAATATTTTCAAGTATCATGGCATGCCACAGTCGATTGTTAGCGACCGTGATCCACGCATGACAAGTTTGTTCTGGAGAGGCTTGTTTGAGAATATGGGCACAACGCTCAAATTCTCTTCGTCATTTCATCCTCAGACAGATGGGCAGTCAGAAGAGGCAAATTCTACTGTCCTAGATCTGCTGAAGTGTTATGTGTCAAAGCATAAAGGAAAGTGGGAGCAGTATTTGCCATTAGTGGAGTATGCCTACAATAATACTGTGCATTCATCAACTGGCAAGGCACCTTTTGAGATAGTTGAAGGTGGCAAGAAAGTTCCTCCCATACTGCATACAAAGGACAAGATATTTGAAGCAGATAAGCATGTTCAGGACATGGATGAAATGTACAAGAAGGTCAAAGTGGCCTTAGAGAAGACTCAGGCAAACCAAAAGAAAGCAGCTGATCGTCACCGTCGTGAAGTGGTATATTCACTTGGTGATTGGGTGCTTCTACGCTTTGAAAAGGCAAGGTTAAAGAAGATGAAGGGCAAAGAAAGACTGTTTCCAAAGCTCAGCATGCGTTACTATGGGCCTTTTCAAGTATGCGACATAATCAGTGATGTTGCATATAGGCTGAAATTGCCTGACAGTTGGAAGATTCACAATGCGTTTCATGTGAGTCTTCTAAGACCCTATGTGGGTGATGTGCCAGAAGATACGCCAGCTGAAGATCAGCCCGAAGTCAAGGAACTTGACGAGATCTTGGTCCCGGAACAGATTTTGGCACACAAAGAAAGGAAAGTGAAAGGCAAGGTTGCTAGGCGTTACTTGGTAAAGTTCAGAAACTATCCACCAATGGATGCTAAGTGGATGGAAGAAGGTGAACTTGCAGAGTCACCAACTGTGTTATCACTTTACCTTGAAGCCTTCGGTTTGCAACCTACCTTGACCCCATGAGTTTCAGAGCTACATGGATTGTCAGTGTGACAATGGCTTCTGAAACAAATGATGTACATGGTATTTAAAGTGAGCTCAAATGAAATACCTGTTACATGAATGTTAGAGCTTTACAGATTGTCAGTTTGGCAATTGCTCTTATGGAATGTCCAAAAGTTTGGTTAGTGCTATAGAAGTGAGTATTTCTTGTCAGTTTGTCAAGGATACAGTAGTTGCTTCTATTAAAGAGTACATGTGTAACTGCATTCTTAAACTGTCGGTTTGGGTATGCTCGAAAGTGTTACGGGATCCAACGTGTACTATAAGACAGTGGCAAAATGTGCAGCTACCATTTTGTCATTGGAAAGTTAGTGACTCAAAGCAATGGCAGAGTGCGCAGCTACCACTATGTCATTGGGACAGGGTTCACGCGCAGGCAATACATGTGTCGACGAGGTGTTGAATACACCAGGGTTGACAATGAGCATGTATGTGTCGTATATGTGTCGACAGGTGTTGAATACATCAGTGTTGACTAGGAGCATGTACGACATAGATGCAAACGAGGACGTTTGAGATTTCAAGAGGGGGGTATGTCACCGGCGTGTGACTACTATCTATCCTTTTTGTTGATTTCTTTCTTATTATTTATTTACTTTCACTTTTTGGAAACACCCCTCGGGAAATCTAACTGTCCTGCATTGCATAGCTAGTGTGGAACTGTCCAGAGGGAGTCCAGGCCTGAGGGCAAGAGAGCACTAAGGTTGGACAAGGACTATGGTTAGCCAAGTGGGGTCATTGACTAGCCAAAGTGGAATCCTTTGCTACAGAGGCTACATTTCAGTTCTGGATGTGGCCGCAATGTACAAAGAGGGTCGGATGACCTAGAAAGATACAATGGCAGCATCTCCTAAAATTTAGGGAACTGCTATTTTGGGACCTGAAAATGTGTTGGCGTCATTACCTCCGGAATGACAAGGGGAACATTTTCTTGCTCTGCTGCAAAGTCAACTGACGCACCAGTTGAGATATTTTTAGCTGGGAATGCCCAAAGTCGGAAAATGTGCCATGTGGCACTCTGTGAGCATTCTGCTACTCCTGGCCAGAGAGGGGGCGCCTAAAATAAAAGAGGAGGCTGATTTTCAGATTTTCTCACAGGTTAAGAGCTATGGAGTGCTTGCTTTCCCTCTTATGCACAGTGCGGTGCCAGGAGTGATGCCCTGCACGCTACGCACTGCCCTCTCTCTCCCCTTTGGCAGTATGTTATGCCCCTCTAGTGGGCTCTTCATTTGACCAATGTACAGTTGTGTGGGTTCATGCGCGATTGCCGAGGCAAGAGCCTCTTGCACAGGTACTGGATTAGCTAGCAGCTAATCCCCCCGCAGGTACAGGGGAATTCGGAGAGGTTTCATGCCAGAAATCTCGTCCGATTCAAAGGGCAAGTAGCCCTACAGGTGCGGGAGCTCGAGGACTTGCTACGGATGCGACCGGCACGCGAAACGGAGCCCGAAACAGTAAATTACAGCCTGCTGTGTATTTTTGCAGGTCTAGGGTTTTGGCCCTAAACGGACCCTAATACCCCCAGGAGGTTCGGGGACGCAAGGGGACCGCTGTACAGGCGATCTGGCGCATTTTCGGGGCTGAAAACAGAAAATTCAGCGTGCTGCAGATTCTCGCCAGGTCTTGCAAAGTGCCCGTATGCGTCGGGAAAGTCACTCAATGCGTGGGAATACTAACTGTGAAGGGTCCTAGTACAGTTATGCTGCCGAAATCGGGCCGGAACAGTTGAAATTCAGCCAAGTTTGTGCGGGGCAGCTTGTAGGGATCCACAGCGTTTATTCCCTCTTTGGAAGAATAAAGAAATACCGAAAGGGGCGCCTAAGCTAGGGGCCAATCTGATGTCGGTCTTCTCATACAGGTGCATTCTAGCATCTGTATCTCATTCCCCTCTCTTGTGTCACTATAGCGCAGGTATAATAGACGACTAATAATGGGTGAAAGCTAAATCAAGGTTTGAAGTAAAGTCTACCGCCCTTTTTGGATTGAACGGGCCGGTTACACTGGCAGCGCAGAGAGAGGCTCGTTCTATTGCAGCACCTCATTGGCAGGAGGAGGATCTCACAACTGAGTTCCTGGCAGCTTTTTGGGAGAGGTTGTGGGACTCCAGACAGCAGAGGCGAGTCACTTTGTTCCAGTGGCTGGTTGCACACCAAGCTACAGCAATTGGGAGCTGGCTTGTACATAGTGGTCTCTCGACCGCATGTGTAGCTTGTGGCCATCTTGTGGAGAGTCAGCGTCACTGTCTTTGGGACTGTCCTTTGGCACAGCAGGTATGGCTTCGTGTTCTTTGACTAATGTCGGCTCTTTCCACAGCTCGGCTGTACACATGGGGAGCAGCTGGTTGGTCTACTCTCACGGGCCCGGCACTTCAGTTTGAGCTATCCTCCACCAGCAGGATGATAGTGATGCAAGGGGGTCAACCTACACTCCAGCCTGCTACAGAGCTTACTCCACAAGAGTGGTGCAGTGCGAGAGAGGAGTGTTGGGAGCTCATTAGTGGCCTGACACTCTGGTTCATATGGCGGGCCCGCTGCTTCTGCATCTTTGAGGCTCGCTCTGTACCACCAGCAGAGACTGTTTGGGATCGTTGGCTAGAGCTGATCCATACTCTCAGAGGACAATTTGAGAGACTGCAGGAAAGCTCTAACCGCATGCCGGAACGTAGAGAGGCTTTCCTTCGACTCTGGCGTCCTAGGGCTTTCTTCATCACGGTCCATAGTGCATTACCGTCCACCTGTGTGGCTCTTCCCTCCTCCCATCTCTTGATTTAGCCTCATTGTACATATGCTGTTTTTTCATTGGGAGAGTCTCCATCATGATTGTTGTAGCCCTCTCTTGCAGAGGTGGTTGTAGCCCTATGGGCAGTTTTCATTAACTAATAGAAGGATCTTTTTCTCGGGAAACAAAAAAGGGAGGTGGAGTCGTAGCTACACACAACATAACCACGGGATATCGCACAAGACGGGTACAAAAAATGCAAAAAAGGGGGGCTGTACTGCCAGCAAATGGACCCAACTATAAACAGGCCCTTCATCATGTCTGAATGAAGGCCATGTATGACCTGTACTCTGTCAAACTTCCTCAAGCCACTCAAACTGCCCGTAAAGATTGTGAAGGTGCTCAACCCAACTGCCTTTGTTAAGGAGGGCACCGGTCTTCAAAGACTCGTGTACATCAAGCTCCTTGAAAGAACCAATCAGCCGCTTATCAAATTCCATCAGAGGGAGATTCCTGCAGACATGGCAAGCTATGGAATTGACCTACTGCAAAAATCCTCTTTTGACAAACTTGAATCAGTTAAACCGCTATCTCCAAGCCACCACCTCACATGTAGATTCCATCACTTGACCGATGTAAAGCCATTCAATCTCAAGCCTTTACCATCCTGCTGTGGGAGGTTCAAAAGCAATCGATACTTATACTCACTCTCTGAAAAACAAAGCGAAAGAAAGAGGCTGGCAGACCCCCACAAAATGCAAGCCAAACCCAAATTACAGCTCCTCCATCTCTATGCAATCATAGCCACATAGCCACCTTCCCTGGAAGTTAAAGCACCCCAAAATCTAATCCAGGGGTATAGAATGGAGCATTTGAAGATGCCAACGCTACCCTGAGGCAGATGTGGTCCTCTGCCCATTTTCAATCCCGCAGCTCAGTGTGAAAACAGCCCGTAGGGCGGTAGGCTTTGGCTTTCACCCGAAATTCTTTACTTTAGACACACACAAAGAGAACGTGGAAAGGTAACCTGCGACGGGAATGAACACTTAAGCACACACACGGCTCGGAAGCTAGAATGCTCCGAGCAGACGCCGACAACCTGTAGTCCCCAAAAGTGGCGCCCTTTTCGGTATTCCTTTATACTTTAAGAGGGTAAATTACAAAGTAGAGTCCTGGGAATTCTTTACCTGTATCCAACTAGATATCACTTGTTTTGGCAAAATTTCAGCAACATAACAGCCCCAAAACTTGCCCGAAACCAATTTCCCTGCGGGAACTCACTTCCATCGTCCACTAGCATAAACCCTCTGATTTCTACCCAAAAACAGTAAATTCAGCACGTTGTATTTACTGGTTGTTGCCCTGTTTTAAGCCCTAAACAGTCCCCGAACTGTCCTCTAACAGTGGGGCACTGTTCCCAAAGGTTCTATGTCCGTATGGTTGAAAAACAGTCAAAATTCAGCGCATAACCAGCGTTGAAAACGCACCTGTAGGTACGGTCAGGTTATCAACCTCACCGGTGCCCGCTTTTGGAGTAGCAGTTAGCTACTCCTGTTCCTGCTCAGAGAGGCTCTTGCCTCAGCAAAAACGCATGTAACCACACAACTGTACATGAGTCAAATGAAGAGCCCTCTTGTGGGGCATCACATTACTGCACATAGGGAAGAGAGAGAGCAGTGTGAGGTGTGCAGGACATAACTCCTTGCACCACACTCTACATCAGAGGGAAAGCTTGCAGTCAATAGCTCTTAACCTGTGAGACAGCTTGCACAATGAGGCCTCCCAGCTATAAATCGAGCGCTCCCTTTTGCTGCATGATGAAAGTCCACCAAAAGGTGGCACTTGGCACATCTACTCGCATTTTCCCGTTTTGGGCTTTCCGCTTAAAAATCTCCCAACTAGTTGCCTAGTTGACATTGCAGTAGAATTCTAAAATGTTCCCCTTGTCATTCCGGAGGTAATGACGCGAATAGATTTCATGGCCCAAAATAGCAATTTCATAATTTTTAGGAGATGCTTCCGTTGGGCTCCCACTGGTCTTCTGACCATCTATCCCCATTCGGACCGCATCCAAAAATGCAATGTGGCCCAACTATTGAGTACTTTTCTTTGGTGACCCCACCTTGGCTTTGTGCCTTTATTGAGTTCACCTCCTAGTATCCACCAACTTGCTAAGCACGACGGGGAGACCTACATGATCTTGAACTGAGCCTAGACATCCTCTTCCTATACGAATTCCAATGCTGACCAACTTCCCATCTGCGAGTGAAACTACCGTTCACATTGGCCATACAATGTCCGACCATTTGCAACTTCAAAAAGAGGGTCTCAAAAATAAAACAAAAATAATTGGAAAGAAACCAACAACTAAGGTTAGCAGTTGCCACGTCCTCGTGACATACCCCCCTCTTGAAATCACAAATGTCCTCGATTGCATACCATAAATACACGCCACTGATGATCTTGTGTTGTGAGCACTCTTTTATCATCGCATATATCCGCAAGAAAGGTTGTAACACGTAGATACAAATGACTTAATGAGACCTTCATACTTTTGTCATTTCCATCTATTACACCAAATTCATATGTACATTTGATGTACTAGCTCTATCATTACCCCTCCTTTGCACACGTAGGGTTGGGGCATAAGTAGGTTGCAACCCAAAGGCTTCAAGGTAAAGCTGCAATACAATTGGTGACTCTGAGAGTTCATGCTCTTCCATCCACTTTGCATCCATAGGCGGATAATTCTTAAACTTCACCAAATAACGTCTTGCATCCTTACGTGCCAAAACTTGCTCAAGTACCAGGATCTCATCAAGTTCCTCAACTTCTGGCTGATCCTCATGTTGCATATCTTCTGGCACATCACCCAAGAAGAGTCTTAAAAGACTCACGTGAAACGCATTATGAATCTTCCACGCATCAGGCAATTTCAGCCTGTAAGCCACATCGCTGATCTTGTCAAGCACTTGAAAAGGCCCATAATAACACATGCTGAGCTTAGGAAACAGTTGTTCCTTGCCCTTCATCTTCTCGACCCTTGCCTTTTTGAACCTTAACAGAACCCAATCACCACGTGATAACAGCAATTCACGACGGTGACGATCAACAGCCTTTTTCTATTTTGCCTAAGTCTTCTCCTAGGCAGCTTTAGATTTCTTATACATTTCATCCATGTTTTCAACATATCGATCTGCCTCGAAAATCTTGTCCTTTGTATGCAAAATGGGAGGAATCTTTTTGCCGCCTTCAACAATCTCAAAAGGTGCCTTGCCCGTCGACGAATGCACCGTATTATTGTATGCATACTCAAGCATAGGCAAATACTGTTCCCACTTGCCCTTATTATCTGACACACAACATTTCAACAGATCCAAGACAATAGAATTAGCCTCTTCTCACTGCCCATCAGTTCGTGGATGAAACGAAGAAGAGAACTTGAGCGTAGTGCCCATGTTCTCAAACAATCTTCTCCATAACAAACTGGTCATGCGAGGATCACGATCACTGACAATCGATTGTGGCATACCATGGTACTTAAACACATTGTACATGAACAAGCATGCCATTGGATCAGATTTCATCTTCTTCCTGACAGGGATAAAATGGGCCTCCTTGCTGAACCTGCAAATAATGGTCCATATACCATCATTTCCTGTTGGAGTTCTTGGAAGATCAAAGATAAAGTCCATAGCAATGCTTTCCCATGGCTTATCCGGAATCGATAGTGGTTGTAACAACCCTGGTGCCTTTTGCCTGTCAAACTTGACCTTTTGGCAAACTATGCATGCTCGCACAAAGGCATCCACATCTCTCTTCAAGGTAGGCCAATAGAAGAATGTCTCTACCGCTAACTGTCCCATCAATGCCACGATGCCCTGCATACGGTGGGACATGACGCTCTTCCATGACCTTATGTCGCAGTGGCCTAATGACACAGAGGAGGAAGTGCTCGTGATGTTGCCCCTCTTGTAACTGTTCAAAGATCCTTGCAAAATCTTTATCAACAGTATACTGCTCCTTCACGTCATCTAGCTCATGATGATAAGGAATTAACACAGCTAAAATTTGTGGCTTTCTTGATAACGCATCAGCCACGACATTCTTCTTGCCTTCCACATGCATAGTCTGGAAGTGGAACATAGAAAGAATGTGTGCCCATCGCATATGCTTTTCAAATAACTTTGACTATGTCAAGAAGTATCACAAGGTCAAATGGTATGTTTGAACAACAAAATCAATATCTATGACGTAGTGCTTCCAGCTAGAAAGCGCATGAATCATGGCCAAGAGCTCTTTCTCACAGACTTGCAAAATTGTAGCACCCTCTAAACGATCAAGAATATTATCAATCCTAGGAATAGGAAACCTATTCTTGATAGTATTCTTATTCAACGCACGGTAATCAATACATATGCGCCATGAGCAATCCTTTTTCTGCATATAGGAGAATTGGGGAGCAAAACGGTAAAGAACTAAGCTGAATCAGCCTCTTCTCTAATAACTCCTCAACCTGGTCCATAATCTCTTTCTGTTGCGGGGCACTAACCCTGTAGAGAGGTCTCTTTGGTGGGCTACACCCTAGCACCAAATCTATCCGATGATCCTCAAGTCTCTCTGGCGGAAATTGCGACGGTAATGAATCACAAAAACAGTTACTAAACTCTTACAAAAATGTTGACCTTTCTTTATCTAGCACAGATAAGTTTAATTGACTTTATGTGCAGACGTAGCTTTCCATTAATGGGAGTAACACACTTTGAGTGGCCAGGACATGCCAACCTTGCCTCTATCGTGTACCCCATCTCTTTAGCTCTGATGCCCAGCTTCATAGCTAACTCTGGTGCGATAAAGTTTGCTTTGGCACCTAGATCAAAGAAGATGAGTGCCATCTAATCTCTAACTTTACCCCATGCTCTGCATAACTCATTGGCATCTGTACTGGGACTGTCACCCACCATATCTGGCACCAAACCTACCGTGGGTTTAGGCTTCTTGCCATTTTGGTTCTCTTTATCATCTGAGCCAGCTCCTTTATGGACAATTTGTAGCAAAGTGACCAAGTTGCTCGCATATAAAGCATTTATTTTCAACCATTAGGACCTTCTTTTCCTTGAGTGTTCTTTGCCTACGCTCCAGAAGTCCCGGATGAATCCTTATCTTTGGTGGCCTTTTCGGACCCCGGTGACACTTCAGGAGCCGTTTTCACAAAAGGCTTCTTCCTTTAAATTTTTCTTCTGCTACCCTCCTTTTTCGTTGCTCAGAAATCCACTGTCCTCTCCTTTCAACAAGGCAAGACCAGTGTTAGCAACTTCCATGAGCTCGATGAGGGTAGCCACTCTGTTCTTGGTACAGTAGTCCCGAAGCCCTTTAGGCAACCCACAACAATACTTCTCTATCTGCTCTGTCAATGACACAAATTTGCAGGAGGTTACTGAAAGTAATCCTTTGCAAAACCTTCGACTGTACTCCTGTAGGCTCTTGCAAGCAACCGTAGTGAGTTGGTGCCAATCTGTCATGACGTCGGCTTCAAATTCATTTGACAGCCAAGCAGATGCAAACATTTGTTTGAAGTAGACCCAAGTGGCGAGTGCCTGTCCTTGCAATAATAGTTTGTCCACCATGTAAGCGCATTGTCCTTCAAGCAAGTGGCAGCCTTTCTGACCTTAGAAGCCTCTATAAAATTCCCTCCTGCATACGCTCTATCAAACTGCTAGAGGAAAGTGAGAGCCTTTGCCTTATCCTCGAAGCCGCTGAAAGTGCTAAACTTTATAGTTGCACCACTTTCTTTGTAAGCTTTCGGCTTTTCCAGTGTCCCCAAATTGTCATAAGGAATTGTCTACAACATGGGCACTGTAGTAGGATCATCGGCACATCTTGGCCATTGACATTTTGCATCATAGGTGCCATATCTGGCTGCTGTCTAGAAAAACCAGCCATGCCAAAATTACCATGTGGCACCCCAAATTCGTCCTGGGTGCTCTGAAAACCTTGCTGCATTGCCGATGCTACCATACATGGGGTTTGGCATCATGCCTTGCATACCCCCAAACACTGTTCTAGGCATGTACAACTGACTTCCAGGCGCATAACCAGCCTTACTCTGGAACACAGATCCACCCCCGAAATACCCAAGATGTACCGTGGGTGGTGAAAAAACAGGATGCATTGCCTGGTAACCAGTTTCCTGTCCATTCAAGACAGCATGCGGACTCTGAAAGGTGGCGGGCTGAACTGGCATAGCTTGTGAAATAGGCATCCTAACCACCTGTTCAAGGACGGGAGGAACCTATTTTAGAGCCCCTGACTCCGCAACATGCGACTGTTCCCTATCCTGTTGAGACGCATGAAGTACTTGGGCTTGAGCCTCAACAGCTCTGTTCACGGTGTAGGTTTCCTATTTTGTTGTGGCACTGGTGGCGCTTGCAAGAACTCCATAAACCTTGGGATCTACACCAATTGCGAAAACACATTCACCGCAGCAACTAATTGAGTCCTAAACGCATCATCCTCAAGTTGCCTAATCATAAAGCCATGTACTGCAAGGAAATTCACATCAACAACAAGTACAGACAGGCGTGGCCCTGAGCTCTCGCCAATCTCGAACACCATAGGAATTTCCTGTCTGTCCTTCGAAGAGGAACCCTCTTGCATAATGCCCTTTCCTTTGTCGGCCATAGTGTAATCCCGTGTTCCTGGACTCTGTGTCTTTACCCAAAACAACCGAGGCTCACTTCTTGAGGAAAAAGAGATTGATGTCCCGGCAACGGACCCTTGAAAACGGCCCGTAGGGCGGTAGGCTTTGGCTTTCACCCGAAATTCTTTACTTTAGACACACACAGAGAGAACGTGCAAAGGTAACCTGCGACGGTAATGAACACTTAAGCACACACATGTCTCGGAAGCTAGAATGCTCCGAGCAGACGCCGGCAACCTGTAGGCCCCAAAATTGGCACCCCTTTTGATACTTCTTTATATTTTAAGAGGATAAATTACAAAGTAGAGTCCTGGGAATTCTTTACCTATATCCAGCTAGATACCACTTGTTTTGGCAAAATTTCGGTAACATAACAGTCCCAAAACTTGCCCGAAACCAATTTCACTGCTGGAACTCACTTCCATAGTCCACTAGCATAAACCCTCTGAGTTCTACCCAAAAACAGTAAATTCAGCACGCTGTATTTACTGGTTTTTGCCCTGTTTTAGGGCCTAAACAGTCCCCGAACTCTCCTCTAACAGTGGGCACTATTCCCAAAGGTTTTGGTGTCCGTATGGTTGAAAAACAATCAAAATTTAGCGCATAACCAGCGCTGAAAACGCACCTATACGGTGAGGTTATCACCCTCACCGGTGCCTGCTTTTGGAGTAGCAGTTAGCTACTCCTGTTCCTGCTCAGAGAGACTCTTGCCTCAGCAAAAACGCATGTAACCACACACTTGTACATGAGTCAAATGAAGAGCCCTCTTGTGGGGCATCACATTACTGCATGTAGGGAAAAGAGAGAGCAGTGTGAGGTGTGCAAGACATGACTTCTTGCACCACACTGTACATGAGAGGAAAAGCTTGCAATCAATAGCTCTTAACTTGTGAACAGCTTGCAAAATGAGGCCTCCCAGCTAGAAATCGAGCGCTCCCTATTGTTGCATGAGGAAAGTCCACCAAGAGGTGGCATGTAACAGACTTGGACACTCCAAGTCAAGAATCAATCGCGACAGCACCAAATAACCACTTCAAAACAATTCACAGATCACAATAGATTTGCACTGGCCCAGCGGAGTTCCGTGCCTAGAGATATTGGCCCCAAAGACTCGCGCCCCTTTCGGTATTTCTTTATGTATTAAAATCAATGTCAGAGTACAAAGAGCGGTTAGGGTTTCACTCTCAAACTCTGCGTCCAGATGCTCCGAGAAGTGAGGCCCTCACTGCATATTTAAATGTTACAAGGGATGCCCAAAAGCAGAGCCCCAAAAGATTGAAAGGAAAAGCAGATTCTCTCTCTCTCTCAATCAGAGTAAAAATAAAGCATATTCTCTCTTTATCTCTCTTCCAATTTCATTGCAAAGCCAAAAAGCAGGGATTTGCGTCGCTAAAAAAAACCAATATATATATTTTTATTTATTTATTTTTTATTTTTATTTTTATTTTTTTCCACCTCCGCGATTTCCGGAAAGTAGGGTTTCTAGCAAAAATTAAGGTTTGTAGGAATTTTAGGGTTTCTGCTGTCGGTAGCCACGTCATCACTTTGTGACATACCCCCCTCTTGAAAGCATTGTAATCGACCGCGATTACACCTACAAAACCGACAAAAGCCATAAACCGTCTTAGCAGGCACTGACTATTAGTACCTACGTACTAGGGACACACATCTAGCACATGTACCAAATCGACAGTCACATCACAGGACATCACATGACATTCAACATTCATTCGGATCTTAGACCATGATTTATCGGTAACGTAGCTAGCAATCACATCTAGGTCCCAATCGGGACCTCATCGATGTCCGATTGACTAACCCATATTGCAACCATGTCTATTCGAGATCAATCAGACCAAAATGCTGCAATCATTTCATCTATCAATTCCTACACTCAAAAGAAGTCAAGAACAAATCAGTATCATTATCAGGAATTCCATTTCATAAAGTCATCCAGCAGAATACTGTCAGCTCTCAGTATCCTTGAAGCTCAAAGAGACATCGGTGACTTTAGTATCAAAATCAAGGCATCTGTTGACAAAGGAGTGGAGTGACTCCCCTCTTGTGCATCCCACTGCACCAGATCTTCGGCCAAGCTGAATTCTGGGTTCCTTATGGAGTAGACTATGCTAAACCAAAGCATCGAGGTAAAATTTCACAATCTGAGGAGTATCGGCTAGGTCCTCCTCCTCCATCAACTTTACATCAAATGCAGGAACGTTCTTGAACTTAACCAAGAACTGCCTTCCGACTTTACCTTTCTTCGTATCCCTATGTGCCAAAATCTGTTCAAGAACAAGGGTCTCCTCGTTTCTTCCACTTCAGGTTGCTCATCAAGCTCCCCATCATCAGGCACATCACCCTTAAAAGGTTTCAAGAGACCCACATGGAATGCATTGTGAATACTCCAAGTATCTGGCAGTTTCAATCGGAAGGAGACATCATTTATCTTTTCAGTAATCTGGAAAGGTCCGTAGTATCGCATACTAAGCTTTGGAAAAAGCCTCTTCTTTCCCTTTTCCTTTCTTAGGCGTGCCTTCTCAAAACGTAAGAGCACCCAATCATCCTCCTTCATATTCAGTCGCGACGATGGCGATCCGCTGCCTTTTTCTGTCGTTCTTGAGACTTCTGCAAAGTCTCGCGAACCTTGGCAAAAGCCGTATCCAAATCTCGCGAATATTCGTCCGCTTCAAATATCTAATCTTTCGTGCTCAGGAAGGATAGAACCTTCACAACACTTTCAACAATCTCAAATGGTGTCTTCCCAGTCGAAGAGTGTATCTTGTTATTGTAGGCAAATTCCACCAAAGGTAAGTTCTTTCCCATTGAGTCTTTTGATCCGAGATACAAGACTTCAATAAATCTAAAACCATTGAATTGGCAATCTCAGATTGCCTGTCAGTCTGCAAGTGGAACGATGACGACAACTGCAACTGTGTGCCAATGTTCTCCCAAATTGCCTTCCAAAACAAACTCATAAATCTGGGGTCTCTATCGGAGACAATCGTCTCAGACATGCCACGTTATCGAAAAATCATCGTGACCATTCTGTGTTCTCGGGAGATCAAAAATGAAATCCATTTCAATATTTTCCCAGGGGCGGGTGGGTATGGGTAAAGGCTGTAACAATTCCTGTGCCTTATGCCTGTCAAACTTGACCTTCTGGCATACTGCGCACAAACTCTTCCACATCCTTTTTGAGCCTCGGCCAATAGAAGTATCTCTCTACCCCCTTCATGGTGGTAGCAATGCCGCGGTGACCCGTAAAAGGTGGACAATGGCATTCAGTCATAACCTTTTCCCTCAACGGCTGTGTAACGCACAACATGGTTTTTCTCATCAAGTAGCCTTCCCAAAGGGAGTATCCGGCTACTCTCTCCCCATCCCGTATCCGTGTGAAAATAAATCTGCAAAATCTGTATCTTTCTCATAAATCTGTGCTGTCATTTCCGGCCTAGAGAACAATCGGCTCTCGTAAGCAATGACATGGCCTGCATTAAGACCGCACCCAAACTATGACCACAAGCATCACAAAATACTTCAAATGACTTCTGCAAGTCCGGCAAAGTCAAATCTGGTCCTGTAGTCAATTTCTCTTTCAATGTTTGAAAGGCAGTCACCTCTGTGGATCCCCACGAGAAAGGGACTCCTTTTTGTATCAAGAATATGCAAAGGGGAAGCAACCTCTGCAAACTTTCGAATGAACCGTCTGTAGGACGAACACAGTCCCAAGAAGCTTTCAACTTCATGGACATTCTTCAAATCGGGCCAATCACGGATAGTGTCTACCTTGGCCGGATCCATTTGCACTCCTGTTGCTGAGACAAAGTGTCCCAAAAAAATGTATCTCTAAAGCACATGATCTCTGTGTTCTGCTTCATTCTTGGAGAAAACAATGGTATCATCAAAGAAAGTGCCAACAAATAGCCTGTACTCTTGAAAAATCATGTCCATCATCCGGATTCAATGTCGCACGAGCATTGGTTAAGCCAAAAGGCATCACCAAAAACTCAAATAATCCAAAAAGTAATCGGGAAGGCTGTCTTGTAGACATCCCCCGTCGCAATTCGGATCTGATGATATCCACTCTTCAGATCCATCCTGCTAAAGCACGAGGATCCCTGTAACCTGTCGAGTATATCCTCGATCCTAGGAATCGGAAATCTGTTCTTGATGGTGATTTTGTTGAGAGCTCTATAATCGATGCACATTCTCCAAAATCCGTCTTTCTTCAAATCCAGCAACAATGGAGAGCAGTACGGTGAAGTACTAGGCTGGACAAGACCCTTTCCAAGAGGTCTTTCACTTGGTTCATAATCTTTTCAGTCTGTACTCGGCTCACACAGTAAGGTGGCCGGTTCGGTGATGTGCTTCTAGGTATCAGGTCAATGGTCTGATCTTCAGGCCCTCTAAAAAGCAATCGGCATGAGTGTGGAGAAAAATCTTGGCATTCTTTTGATCAGGTCAAAACATATTCAACCTTTATCCATCGTTCAGTTCTCTCCCAAATGAATGAGTAAAGAAACTTAGGTTCATCGAGTACAATTCTCTGAGCCCTTCATTTATCAAAGTCGCTTTCTCGGCCCGGTAGTCAACCACGGCGTAGTTCTTGTGGTGCCAAGGGATCCTGAGTAGAACGTCACTCGCGTGCCCTGAACACCCCTGTCATTGCAAACGAAGTTTGCCAATGCTCGGTGTAATGGCAACATCCCATCCGGGTGCCAGCCGAACTACCTCCGCCTGTGGCGTCAGTCTGTCGGGCGTAATTCCAAATCGAGCCGCCAATTCGAAGTGAAAAGAAGTTGGCCTTGGCTCCTTCAAAAGAGCTTTCTGATCCTTCACTTTGCCCCAAAAGCGGCAAAGTTTGTACTTTCATTCATTAGATTCGGTGCAGGTCCCACGCCATGTGATACCAGTTCTGCTTTTCTATCTGCCTGTTCTGCCACATTTCTCAGCTGCGCTCGAACTCTCAAGCCTGTCGTCGTCCTTATCATTCTGTTCTTTCTATGCCTTTTTAGGGCACTTCGTGGAGATATGTCCATGTTTCCCGCCTACAAAGCACTTCCCCTCTCTGAAGAAGCGAGCTCTCTCCTCAAGAGTAAGCTTGGGTCGTGCATCCTTTTCTCTGGGTTGCTCTTTTTCTTTCTACTTTCATTCCTAGAAGTCTGTTCGGCTCGCTGTGTCATGGCCTCATCTGTGGGGTAGCTCAGACTGCCGGAGTGAATAGCAAAGCCCCGCTTCGCATGACTCATCAACTCTTGAATAGAAGCTGACTTCTGTTCCAAGCAGTGATCTCGGATCTTAGTAGGTAGACCCAAGGTAAACCGCTCAATCTATTCTTTTAACGAGATCTTCCTGAATGAAGAGGCGGGTAGAAAAGATCTCCAGAATCTTTCACAGTAAGCATTGATTGTATCTTTCTTGGTCATCCGAGGATGGTTCCAAGCAGCTCGTACATCTCGTTCATATTCTTGTATCAACCAAGAAGAAATAAAAAGCTTCTTAAATTGCAGCCATTTAACTGGCGCAGTCTTGTTTAAAAGAAGCGTGGACCACCAAGTACGAGTATTCCCCTTAGAGTAAGAGGCAGCTCTCCGAATCTTGGAGTGCTCTGAATAGCGTCCTCCCGCGAAAGCGATGTCAAACTGTTGTACAAAAGACAAAGCCTTCGAAGCTTCTGAGTATCCTAAAAAAGTATTAAACTTGATCGAGTGGCCACCTTCCTTAAACTCTCGGACTTTCTTGCTTTTATCTTCGAGAAAGTCATACAGGTTGGCTTTGTAAAAATTCTTCTTGTTCGCATAAAAGTTTCCGTCATCCGAATATGAGCTGTCTGTAGACGAGTCCGCAAGAGAACTGTCAGTCTCTGGGCGAGATTTAGCCTTCTTTGCCTTTTTCTTGCCCTTTCCGAAGCTTTGTTTCTTGCTTCGCTTTTTACATTTTCTATCTTCTTCGCTCGAATCTGAAGAGCTAGAAGAACTGTCAGAAGAAGAAGAAGAAGAAGAAGAAGAAGAAGAAGAAGAACCGGGCACTCCTTCAAATCGAACACGCTTCTTCCGTTTCTTTGCTTTGTCAAAGTCGACTGACGACCCAAATATCTTGGGAAGTCAGTGCTTTTCTTTTGCTTTTTGCCGTGCTTTTTGGCTTTCTTTTGCGCGTCAAAAAAGCTGAGCAATCCATCAACCACCTCTTGTAATTCCTTCTCTGAGTACTGTTTGTGATCAGAAGGTTTCTTGAGAGCGGGTTTCAGGGGTGGTGTAGTGGTTTTTTGCCACTGCGCATGTACTTCCTGAAAATAAAAGCAGGGATTTGCGTCGCTCAAAAAAACAACAAAAAAGAATATTTTTTTTTCCACCTCTATGGTTTCCGGAAATTAGGGTTTTTGGCAGAAATTAGGGTTTACAGGAATTTTAGGGTTTCTGCTGTCTGTAGCCACGTCATCACTTTGTGACATGGCACTTGGCACATTTACTCGCATTTTCCTGTTTTGGGCTTTCCGCTTAAAAATCTCTCAACTGGTTACCCAGTTGACTTTGCAGTAGAGTTCTAAAATGTTCCCCTTGTCATTCCGGAGGTAATGACGCGAACAGATTTCATGGCCCAAAATAGCAGTTTCCTAATTTTTAGGAGATGCTTCCGTTAGGCTCCCACTGGTCTTCTGACCATCTATCCCCATTTGGACCACATCCAAAAATGCAATGTGGCCCAACTGTCGAATACTTTCCTTTGGTGACCCCACCTTGACTTTGTGCCTTTATTGAGTTCACTTCCTAGTATCCACCAACTTACGAAGTGCGACGGGGGGACCTACATGATCTTGAACTAAGCCTAGATATCCTTTTACTATATGAATTCCAGTGCCGACCAACTTCCCATCTGAGGGTGAAACTACTGTTCACATTGGCCATACAATGTACGACCATTTGCAACTTCAAAAAGAGGATCTCAAAAATAAAACAAAAATCATTGGAAAGAAACCAACAACTAAGGTTAGCAGTTGCCACGTCCTCGTGACACAGTATGCATAAATAAGGGTAGGTTTAGCCTGTAAAGAGGGGCAAAAAAATCCATCAAAACCACACACAAATTACTAGGCCACATGCAAGAGGCCACTTCTTTCAAGCCCAAAACTAGCCTCATTAAGCTGCATTAGCCAGCTCAAGGTCCACCCTTCAGTTTAACAAACTGCCAAAAACCTCAGAGCTTAGAGCAGTACGTGAAGTTTTCTGCCTCAGCCCACTCGAGCACAAGGGGTGATGTGTTGCTTCTCCTCCTACCCAATACAATCGCATACTCATCACTATCCTCTTTATCGGCACTATCTGAACAAGTCCCCCATCATTGCAAGCAACCTCAAAAACAGCCCCAGGGTGTAGCTTATAGAAACAAAAACACCATGGCCAATGAGCAATCCCATGCGCACTGAGGAGAACAAGACTTCTCTTTAGGGTTTGCCACTTATCTAAGTGACCTCTTTCATTTCCTCAATGAGCACAACAGTATGTCATTGGAGCTATCCGAAACCAAGCTAAGTCCATCAATGTACGATTTGGGCCTATGAACCTACCTCCACCACCCTAGAATAAGCATGTGCACAACAATAGGCTAAACTTGAGAATTCCATACAACAAACTGATAGAGGCAATCCTATATTGAGATTGGGGATCTTAGAGCTGATCACAAGCCCTTTGGAAAACAACTAACAAGTGTTTGTTTGAACAAGGCCTCATGACAAGGAGGTTTGATGCTAGAGTGCTTTTATTTGAGACTGCCATTCATGATACTATGTAAAAAAACGCTAGCCTAGAGATGTTGAAACGGATGTTTCTTCAAGGTTCCACGCTCATCGCTTAGGGAAGAGACCTGTTAGCAAAGACAATAGGGCTCCGAGCAAGAGGACAGGTAGGGCTTCAGCAACAATCTTGTACTATGTATCATATCTTTACAACTTTACCTTGCGGACACTTAGAGAGCACGTGAAGGGCAAGCATTTGATAGAGATTGACTGCCTCGAAGATTACAGCCGATTGGACTACCATCCATCATTTCAGAATGATCTACACACGCTGCATATACAATCATCTGATTTGGAGAGGAATCAGGTTATTAAATCTGATCTGATGCGCGATTACATGAGGCAGACAAAGATAAGTTCTACAAAGATCATTTTCTTACACATTACAGAGCACAGGCTCATCAAACATCAGGGTATTTGGACTCTTGAGAATACATGTCAGATGTATTCTCCTCATGACATGTCACGAGCAGCATTGGCTAGCTTAGAGTATCCTCACATAAACTCAAGGTCAAGACTAGGTGGGCAGCTAGCATTCCCAAACAAGACAGGACTTGCTGATTGTGCAAAGTAGAACTACAGATGAAGGAGCATGTTTTATATAGATACCTGTATACCACAAGATCAGATGGAGATATCATTGCCTCTTCAAGAAGGGCTTTGGACCGATCAGTTGCATCATGACATTTGAGGATCAGAGATGCCTCAGCCTCTTCTCGTTAGAGATGCACAGGCATCGGGACAGTCTTATAGCTACCATGAAGGCGCAACCACAACGACGTCGAGTTAGACAGAGACAACAGACCGCGACGACAATTGATCTGTCAGAGCCATGGCCAGCTAGAGCGATGCCTACTCAAGGTTTCACCTGAAGAGGAGCATAGGAGGCTCGGGCCTGATGGAGACTATGCTTGCTTGGCTCATGGTTGGACTCTCTGATGGGCAGCAGAGATTAATACTAGATACACAGCATAGGGAGAGGAGAGGTATTGCTAGACCCCTTTCTCAATTCAACTCAGAGCAGCCATTGCACCCTCTCCCATGTATTTAAACCTTAACCCTAGCATTTCCTCAAAAGGGGAGTAGTTTCTTCCATAGAAAAAACATTGCACACCTATCACATGCAAGGGTCAGAATGCATTTTGGAAGCCTCTATGTATCCACACTTTCAGCTGAGTACATCAGAGATTTATATGCGCTATCATCCAGTTTTCTTCACTGTTGTCATCTACTAGGATTTCTTTGTAGTTCATGCATGATACTATATATTAGTCCTGAATATTTGTACAACCAGGTCGTGACATTGTAGAATGTTAGGAAGTCTATTCCTTCTCCAATTATTGTATATTGTTTGTCTCATACGTCGGCATGGCCTTTCACAAATGTTAATCCTCTCTCTCTCTCTCTCTCTCTCTCTCTCTCTCTCTCTCTCTCTCTCTCTCTCTCTCTCTCTCATCAAGCGCAGTTTCAAGAGCCCCGCACGAAGGGGTGGCTATTCGACACATTAGTCACCCCAGCCCTGATGTATGCAGCAGCAGTGTCGGCACCCGGATTGACAGATAGCCAGTTTTTGACACGGATTGAGAGACCACAGATCTATATGATTTCTTGCATGTTTCTAGGCAAACACACAGTGCCACTGGACATCATCAGGGCAGAGCTTGCCACCCGTTCCATGGTAGTGGAGGCACTCTTCTAGACGGTCTGCTTCATCCGGAGAGTGAGCAAGCTCCCGATCGACAGACTCACACGGCAAGCATTTTAGTTAACCATACAAATATCAGAGGCTGGATACGACAGAGCATGGTACACACAGATTAGAGCATGGTTCGCAACACACGGCTTTGACTTGGAGAGTTTGTCACCTTTCCAGTGATAGCCGTTTTTTGGCTATCCGTATTTGCCATAGTGAGCTATCTCACTCTACCAAAATCACTTTAACACTATGGTTATCCTCACCTGTTCATATGTACATATGTGTGTGTGTAGTATGCGACCTATTATTCCATGAAAGAAACCTCAACTAATTAGTTACCTAGTTAGGGAGATAAAAAATATATAGATAACTATTACGGCCAAGTTTGTACATAATTTTCACCTAATTTTGACATAAATATAGTGTGTGTTTATGTAAGTATTTTAAAAATTTGTGTATATATCTATATTGAAGTGTGGGTTTTTAACGAGTCTACGTACGTCATTTTTTACAATTTTACCTATATAATAATTGTTATTTTTTCTTGTGCATACATGTTTATACTTGTATGGAAAGATTGCAAATAATAATATCAAAATGGCTATAACTTAGTCTTGGTGAAACCAGAGTTACCCGGAACGCGGAACGGGAACGGCGACGGGCCTCCCTGCGGAACGGGGGAACGGGAATGGGCCCGGAACGGAAACGGCGCGGAACGGCAGGCTAAAAAAACACCCAAATATTATTTTTTTTAGCGTTATGTGTTTGAATACAAGTAGTATTAGAGTCCTTTGACTCTAATACCCACAAAAAACACGATTCGAAGACCATTTAACCTTATTATGACTTGATTGGGATGTGAGGCGCCCAGAGTACATAGCCAGATGAACAACAATGAGCAAACACAATTTCCATAGTACATACACAATGCTCTCAAATAATTGCAAGAGTAGTAGTCAGAGATAACACTTTGGAATTAATTATGGCTAACATAGTAACAAGCCTCAAGGGCCGCCAGCGGCCAAGGTGCTACAAAAAAACCCAAGGGGGGCAAAGTTCAAACCAGACTTCAGTGACCACAATACCAAAAGACTCAAGGTGACAAATACCATAAAGATACTAGTAGCTACAAATGGCAAAGAGGGCAAGGCTCAAGCAGCCATACAAAAAGGTAAGGATAAATGGCAAAGACTCAAGACTCAAGAGCCACTAGCCTGAGAGGCCTCCCAATCCGTAGTAGCCGGCTGTAAATCATGCACATCCTCCCATTCCTCATCATCAAGGTCTAGGTCCGGCTCGATCTCAGCCACAGATGAAGTACCTGGTGTTGGTGGAGGTGCATCTCCATCCGCCTGAGAAGCCTCTTGCTCCATCTCCCACTGTGTAAAAGGATCTATCTGTTTGTCTATACTCTTGCAAAGCATTTTCAAATTTGCGCTGACGAAGACAAGATCATTAGCCTTCTCCACTCCAAGCCGATTCCTCTTCTTGGAAGCAATGTGGCTAAAGGTACTCCACAATTGCTCCAAGCATGAGGTACTAACTGACTGGCTGAGAATACGGATCGCCAATCTCTGAAGCTCAGGGCCATCATAGCCATAGTCCTCCCACCAAAGCACTGAACCTATTTTCCTGCGATCAATCTGAGCATCTGGACTGCTAAATGACCCCCGCATCTCTCTGTATTGTCTCAGCTGATCTCTGACAATGCGTCGCCCATCTCTGTCTAGAACCATCTTGTTTAAGATCTCTGTAAATTGGTTCATGACTTCCCTATCTGTCTCTTGCCCTGCACCTTGGAACTCTGGATCCACCATGTACGTTGCCCCATGTAAAGGAGAGGCATATGAATTCCACCTCGAGCTGCAAAGCGCATGGATCTCCTCATATCGCTCTGCGTTCGGCTCAAGCTGTGCAAGCTGCTCAATCATGCGGTCCATTGTCTCATAAATCTTGCCAATGCAAGGATCCATGCCATCCAGAACTCGAAGCAAATGAACCACCGGTTTTACCTGTGCATCTAGACTCTTGAGCTCCTTCCAGAACTCAAGATCCTCTGCCTTATCCTTGCACAAAATCCCTGCAACTGTCTTTGCATAGGGGGAGGTGGTGAACTCATCACTGATGAAGACCTGTCGGACCGCATTTTGACATTCAGACAGCCTGCGTACAAGAAGAAAGTTGAATGCGAAGCGGGTATCTGAATACTTTAGAAGCACTTTGCCGCCCGACCTCTTGAGGTACTCACTCCGAACCAAGTTGTGATTGTTGATGAAAGTAACCATCTTCACTGCATCAGCAATGACTGGAGCAATCCAGTCTAGCTTGCCGATGTCTTTTAGAAGGTTGTTCAAGCAGTGTGCCATGCAAAAGCATACTGTCACATGCGGATAGTGGCCCTCTATGATAGCTGCTGCTGCCCTGTTTGATGCCTCCCCATCTGTGACAAAGGCCACCACGTGTTGCTCACCGATGGTTTCTATGGCCGCTGTCCACTCTGCAGAGAGGACATCGGCGGACTTGCCACCCTCAGTGGCATCATGAGAGTGCACAAAGTACATCTCTCCACTGGAGTATGCGACGAGACCATGGATAGATCTCTTCCTTGTATCGCTCCACCCGTCGGCAATGAGGGAAACGCCATGTTTTGCCCAAAGACGCTGAATGTTGAGGGTTGCTTGCTCCACAATAGCCTTCTCTCGATCGAGCAAGGTGGTTCGGAGAGCCTCTGAAGATGGCGGCACATAGCCGGTGCCATACTCACCAATCCGTTGCACCATGACTTTCAATACTCCGACCTATTTCGATCAAACATAGAAGAGGTTAGTATCAAAAAAAGTGGAACCGACGATAACGAAAGAAATGAGAGAGAAGATTGATAAATCATAAAACAATGAACATACCTCGCTGCGACAAATGGGATATGGTCGTGATAGAAGAATCGGGCCACGGCCGCATCCACCTCTTCCTTCTTCTTTGGGTCCCAAGAGGTGGCAAGGGTCTTTTGGCGACGAATTGGACCTTGTGAAGATGCACCAACACCTACACCGGGTAGAGAGGAAGAAGGGAAAATGAGGGTCTTTGGATCAATACCTTTGCGTGCCGGCTTGGCTTTATGGTTAAATTGCCGATCCTTTTCCTCGAGCTCCTTCCTCTTCTCGATGGTTACGTTGGCACAAAATTTCACCTCATGTCCCGGCACTCGAAGAAAGTGTGCCCTCACTTTGTCATGCCCCCCTTTCCGTGTGTAAGAGCATAGCTTGCATCCCCATGCACGAGAACCTCCCGCCGCCGACAAGGTGCCCTCCGAGGTCACTTCATTCCACCACGACCATTCCTTCGCCTTTTGAGTGTTGCCCGCATGAACGGAGGGGGTTGAACGAGAAGAAGAGGCCATGGATTATCCGTGAAAGAGAGAGAGCTTGATCTTTGAGGATTTGAGAGAGAGAGATAGCTTGAGAGAGGGCTTGAGAGAGAGAGGCTTGATTCCGTTCTTGCTTGAGGCTTGAGCAATGAGAAGTTGAGATAGAGAGCTTGAGACTCGAGAGAGAGGCTTCACCTCTTGGAAGTTGAGACCGAGAGAGAGTTTGACCCTTGAGCCTTGAGGGTTAGCCCAAGAGAGAGAGAGGTTATGGCTTGAGAGCTAGAGGCTAGGCCCCTATGGCTTGAGAGTCGAGACTCGAGAGTTGAGAGCAAGGGAGAGATGGCCCCCTTCAAACTTCCTTGATGCTTTGGTGAAGAATGGGGAAGGGGGGATTTATATAGGGCTGTAAAATTTAAATGGCCGTTGGCTGCCCAAATCTCCCAAACAGCTATATTTTTAAAAGTTGAAAAACTGTCCGTTGTTGCCGTTCCGGCCGTTCCGCCCGTTCCGCCCCGTTCCAGCCGGTCCGTTCCGGTGATGGCCTACCTGTCGGAACGGCAGTCCGTTCCGACGCGTTCCCTGAATTTTTGACCGGCCGGAACGCCGTTCCGGCGTTCCAAGGCCCCATATAGGCGTTCCCCGGTAACTATGGGTGAAACTCCACCCCAACACAAATCACAAAAACTAATTTTATTTGTATGAGTATATTTTCACTAATGTGATTTTTTCCTTTCTACAATTCTTCTTTTTACTCTCATAAATTATAACAAAAAAAGTTATTCGTCTTTTTATGGTAGCTTCATAATGAGTGAGATACTTTTCTAAATTGATCTCTTTATTAGTTTTATACCTATATTATTTTTATTTTATTTTTTCACATATACATATTTTTAGACCACTCAATGTTTAATTTCCTAAGTTGTATTATTCACTTATATCATGAGTTCAGCAATATCTTCACTTATAGACCCACAAAATAAGGTCAAGGATATGTAGCATGCATGCATGCATTATGGAGGGCTCACTCTTAGAGGCATTCAAAAGAATCATTTAAAGAGAGACCCCACAAAGATTTTGTGCAGTGAAAAAAGAGAGTCGGTTTTGCAGAATTTTTAGCGTCCACTTTTTCTCCGAATTTGAAAAAGTAATAGAAACAAGAATTGTAACTCATAAGCTAAACTTTTGTCTCAAGTTTTTTCATAATTTTTTGAGCTACAAACTATGAGATATGATTTAATTGATAGATCCCATCTACCCATGCCATGCAGCTACACTCACTCTTCCACTTTATCATTTTCCTCTTTCACACACACTTCTCCACTCATCATCCCATCTCTCTCATCTCTTCTCTCTACAGCATACTCACCTTCTTCTCAACTTTGAAGAATAAGAGAAACCATGCTGAACTCATGCCTCTTACACACTTCTATTTCAAAATTGACCTACTCTCATTTTTTTCCTTCCAAATTATCAATTTCTATCAAAAATTCCACAAAATTCAGTGTCTTCTTTTAAAGAACAACATCATGGTGATGGTTTACTCATCTTTAATCACCTTGGCTTCCAAGAAAGGTCAAGAATGGAGAGCAACCGTGCCGTTGAAGTTAGTGAACCGTCATCAAACGTCAAAAATTGGCGTACTGAAACTTCTTGGAGCATCAACATTGTAAGAAATTCATCTTTTCTTACTTCTCAAACATTTATCTTTCTTATTTGTATCCTACATAGATCCGGTCATTGTAAATATTTAAATCCATTTGTAAATCGTTAAAAAGTACCCTAATTGTACTAATCTACTAACCCTACTATGTAAAGTCCTATCCCCACCACCTTCTTGATAATTCTAAGCAAAAAAATAGATAAAATGTTGAAAATCTAACCCAATCATGGTTAAAGGAGTAACCTTGGTCTTCAAAAATGTTATAAAAAGAGGATGCAGCTAGCACAAAAGGATACAAGCCATAAGCAAGAGCATCATAATATAACTTTAGAAGCCAAGATCAATCTCTTGAAAAGGAGCTCTTGAGTAAAATCTCATTAGCTTATATGCATGCATGTGTTGCACTTAAGGGTTTGATTAACAAGGGAGTTTTATGCCACTGTAAGAGAGAGTGATCATTCAACAGAGAGTGGAAACCTTCGTTTCTCCTACCAATTGTAAGCATAATATTTTGTTCAATCAATGAGGTGGATTTGGACTAAGCATGGCTACCTGGTCTCTCGTTCAACATGAAATAATAAAGAACAATGATGTAAGTCTTTCGGTGTTTCTTTTAATTTAGGTTTTATATAGTTTGTTTGTGGTGTGTTGTGATTGATTTGGCCATAAATCCCGCATGTTGTGAGAAGGTGACATAGTGGAAACGACTCCTTTGGCTTTAAAACGATGATTAGGGTGGATTGTCTTGTGATATGTTGTGGTGTATTTTACTCAAACTATGTTGAACAAAATGCTAACTTCACTTTGTTTGGTTATGACATAATGAGATTAGCATTTTGTTCAACATAGTTTGAGTAAAATACACAACACATCATAAGACAAGCCACCTTAATCATTGTCTTAAGGTCAGAGGAGTCCTCTCCACTCTGTCATCCTCTCACAGCATGTGGGATTTATGGTCAAATCAACCACAACATACCACAAACAAACTATATAGAACTTAAGTTGAAAAACACCAAGAGACTTATGATCATTGTTCTCCACGACTTCAGAACAAGAGACAAAGTAGGTATGCTTAGTCCAAATCCACCTCCTTGATTCAACAAAATATTGTACTTACAATTGGTAGGAGAAATAAAGGCTTCCCACTCTCTATTGAATGATTACTCTCTTTTACAATGGCATAAAACTTCCTTGTTAATCACACCCCTAACTGCAACACATGCATGCGCATAAGCTAATGAGATTTCACTCAAGAGCTCTTTCTCTAAAATTAAGCTTGGCTTTTAAAGTTATAGTATGGTGCTCTTGATTATGGCTTGTATCTCTTTGTGCTAGCTACACTCTTCTTTTATAACATTTTTTAAAACCAGGATTACTTTTCTATGCGTGGTTAGGTTAGATTTTCAGCATGTTATTTATTTTCTTGTTTAGAATTATGAAGAAGGTGCTTGGGATAGAGAATAAAAGAGAAAAGAGAGAAATAGAGGTGATACGACTTTACATAGTAAGATTAGCGTTAGTAGATTAGTAAAATTAGAATACTTTTCATTGATTTACAAATAAATTTAAATATTTACAATGATAATATCCATGTAAGATACAAATAAAAAAGATAAATGCTTGAGAGGTAATAAAATATGGATTTCTTACAATGTTGATGCTCCAAGAAGTTTGAGTAGAACAATTTTTTACGCTTGTTGACGGTCTATTAACTTTGACGGCACGGTTGCTCTCCATTCTTGACCTTTTTTTGAGGCAAAGATAATTAAAAATGAGTAAGCCATCACCATGATGTTCTTTAAGAGAAGATGTTAATTTAGAAAAAAAATTGATAGAAATTGATCATTTGGAGAATAAAAAATGAGACTAAGAGATCAATTTTGGAATAAGCATCTGTAAAAGGCATGAGTTCAACATGGTTTCTCTTATTCTTCAAAGTAGAAGAGACATGGTGCAGAGAGGAGAGGTAAGAGAGATCGAAATCATGAGTGGAGAATTGTGTGTGAAAGAGGAAAATGATAAAGTGGAAGAAGTGTGGCAGAATGGCATAGACAGACTGAAATCCACCAATTCAATTATATCTCACAGCGCATAGCTCCAAAAATTATGAAAAACTTTGAGACAAGTTTAGTTCACGAGCTAGAATTCTTGTCTTTGTTACTTTTCCAGATTCAGAGAAAAAGTGGACGCTAAAAATTCTGCAAAACCGACTGTCTTCTTTCACTCCATAGAGTCTTTATGGAGTCTCTCTTTGGATGATTCTTTTGAATGCTTCCAAGAGTGAGCCCTCTATAATGCATGCATGCATGTCGCATATCTTTGACCTTATTTTGTGGATCTATAAGTGAAGATATTGTTAAACTCATGATATAAGTGAATAATACAACTTACAACATCAAATATTGAGACGTTTAAAAATATATACATGTGAAAATAAAATAAAAAACAACATAGGTAGAAAAAAATAAAGAGGTCAATTTATCTCTCATTATGAGGCTACCATAAAAAGCTTAAAAAATTTTGCGTTTTAATTTATGAAAGTAAAAAAGAGAATAATTGTAGAAAGAGAAAAATCACAATAGCGAAAATCTACTTATACAAATAAAATAAGTTTTTGTAATTTGTGTTGGGATGGAGTTCCACCAAGGCATAGCCATTTTCGTATTATTATTTGCAATTTTTCCATACAAGTATCCACATGTATGTACAAGAAAAAATAGCAAATTATTATGTAGGATAAAATTATAAAAATTAACGTACGTAGGCTCCATAAAAACCCACAATTCAATATAGGTATATACATAAATTTGTAAAATACTTACATAAACACATACTATATTTATGTCAAAATTAGGGTAAAATATTATGTACAAACTTGATTGTAATACTTATCTATATATTTTTTGTCTCTCCTAACTAAATAACTAGTTAATTGAGATTTCTTCCATGGAATAATAGGTTGCATAACACACACATATATACATATGAACAGGTGAGGATAGCCATAGTGTTAAAGTGATTTTGGTAGGGTGAGGTAGCTCACTATGAAAGGTACAAATAGCCGAAAAACGGCTATCATTAGCCCCTCCCTAGGTAATAGTACATTTATGTACCATTTATCCGATCGCACATGTAGATCTTATAACGTCTGTCTTTGTCTACTTTCATCTTTCTTGAAGGACCTTTGCTATATGATTAGAAAGCCTTGTATACTATGGAAGGTTCTCTCCAGAGCCAATCGTGTGATGTAATGAAGTGGCTAAGTGAACCTCCTCTATTAAAAAAAGTTTCCATAAGCACCCCCCAGGATCAAAGATCTTAGAATTTATTTCCCAACAAGAGATGTATAGTATTGAATCACTTACTGAATTCGGTTGAAGAAACTTGTAGCTCTCATTGCTATCCATCATTGCTTCCACCACTATGAATATGATATAAAAGATAGGCTGCTCTTCCTTCGGTGTAAAGTTCATGTATCTACTACGATCTTCAAGAGCTTGTATGAGCAAATCTCTGAACTCTAGCTTATAAAAGTCATTCAACATGGATAGGCTCATCAAATCAAAAATTCTCTGACCTTCATAATTTAGGAAAGCTTGACCCGTGCTCCCAGCTACTATCTGAAAGTGTTGCCAAAATTTTGTCACATAAGTAGACAATAAACTAAGGTTTCTATTGCTTCCAACACCCTGGAAAAGAATGGGTGATGGCATGTGGGTGTTATGATGCTTTCTCTATGAACTTGACGGTGACAAGCGTCTAAGGGAAGTGATCCTTCCTACGCATCATGATGAAGCCGAAAATTTACAGCAATGACATTTCTTTAGTGCAGTCCTAAGGCCTTGGCAACATCTCTAGTGTTTATTTGATCATCACCACCACCCACTCCATTTAGGCATGCCATGATAGTAGCCCGTTTTAAAAAAAAACTCATTATTTGAATGGGGTGTCTTCACCTCAGATAGTGTATGACGAATGTTAGAGAAAATGACTCTCTCAACTATCTCCAACCTGTGTTCCAAAACTGAGAACGTTGGAAGGAGTTGTTGTAGAATCCTCATTTGAAGAGTCCCGGAAAGCCCATTTGTTTGTTTGCGCCAGCACTTAGCAATTGCCCTACAAATTTTCTTTGCCTCTCGCTCATCAATGTCATCATCCTCACGCGTTTGTGCCATCCTCTTCTCAATGCTTCTTTGTTCCCTCTTCTTTGCAGCCCAATAGTTTCATAGACCAGACAGAAGATACCCCGGGATGTGTTGTGTAATAAACATTGGAGGAAGATGAGTGCTTATACTATCATTTTGAACACTAAGATTTCATGTAGTTGCAAAACTGAAAACGTTGAAAGGAGTTGCTGTAGAATCCTCATTTGAAGAGGCTCCGAAAGCCCGTTTGTTTGTTTGCGCCAGCACTTAGCAATTGCCCTGCAAATTTTCTTTGTCTCTCGCTCATCAATGTCATCATCCTTACGCATTTGTTTCCTCTTCTTTGCAGCCCAGTAGTTTCGTAGACCAGGCAGAAGATACTCCGGGATATGTTGTGTAACAAACACTGGAGGAAGATGAGTGCTTGTATTGCCATTCTGAACACTATAAGGTTTCATGTAGAACAAGTTATAATGCTGGTGATATAGCATAGAAGACCATCAAATCTCAAAATGCATTTGACAACTTCCCAATGCGCTTTGCCAGGATTCGACATGTATCAACTAACAACTCCCACTGCATAAGCAATGTCGGGACGAGTGCCAACCATAGCATACATAAGAGAACCACAAGCTGATGCATAAGAGATTCCCTTCATTGCTTTCAATGCCACCTCATCCTTTAGGCAATCTGTTTTTCTAAGCTTAGTGTATGGAGGTAAAGGTACTCCAAAAGGCTTAGCATCAGCCATATTAAACCTGTCAAGTACTCTCGCAATATACCTTTCTTGAGATAAAAACAGCAATTTCAGCTTTCTATCTCTTTTAATACGCATGCCCAAAATATGCTCTGCATCACCCAAATCCTTCATAGCAAACGTTGAATTTAGCTTACGTTTCAGAGCATCAAGACTAGTCTTATGTTTCCCGGCAAGCAGCATGTTATCAACATAGAGAACAAGTATGATGGGACTACCATCTTCATCCCTTTTTGTATACAAACAATGATCTACATGGCTGCGTTTAAAAGCCTTGAGACAGCATAAAAGTGTCAAACTTCTTATACCACTGCCGTGATGATTGTCTCAAACCATACAGAGCCCTTTCAATTTGCATACAAGTTCCTCACATGTAGGAACTACAAAACCTTCAGGTTGTTTCATGTATATGTCCTCTTCAATGTCACCATGCAAAAACGTTGTCTTTACATCCATTTGATTCAATTCCAAATCAAGCACCGCAACGAGAGCAAAAAGGACACCTAAAGTTGTAAGCTTTACAACGGGAGAAAAGATTTCTTGAAAATCAATTCCTTCTTTCTGTGCATATCCTTTTGCAACCAATATTGCCTTGTACTTGGGTTTTTCATCCACAATCTTAATCTTGTATACCCATTTGTTAGGAAGAGCCTTTCTCCCTTTAGGCAATGGCACAAGATCCCAAGTATCATTTGCATACAAGGATTTCATTTCCTCTTGCATTGCAAGCTCCCACTTACTGCTTGACTCACATGTCTTTGCCTCTTTATACTCTCATCTGTCAACATAATGTAATGCAAAGAGGGATCATATCTACTCACAGTCCGTCTTGGACGAGTAGACCGCCTCACCCAATGATCCATATTATCCGGTAATGGGTCTGCATCACGTGGCATAATAAAATCATCAACAATGGACTGTTGTACATCATTTTCAGCATTGTTTCGTGGCTGCAAATGCCCTTCAGGAGCCTCAATTTGCTGTCCAACATCATCTGGCTCAAACACCACTGGATCATCTACATTTTCAGCCATATGTAGTGCATCCTGAGGGTCAAAAATAGGCCTAACAGGTGGCTGGTCATGCTGAAATTTGACCCTTTTATGGTCATGCTTTGAGGCACAATTGTTTTGAAGCAGCCTTGCCTCATTAAAAACAACATCCCGGCTGCGTACAACCTTTTTGAGCTGAGGTAACCAAATCCTGTAACCCATTTCGCCTTCTTCACCATATCCCATGAAAAGGCCTTTAATGGATTTAGCATCTAGTTTACTCCTCAACGCAAGTCTAACATGCACAAAAGCCTCGCAACCAAAAATACGTAAGTGATCATATGAATCAGGCTTGCCAGACCAAACCTCTTCAGGGATGTCACCTTTCAAAGACATGTGAGGGGATTGATTGCATATATGCACTGCAGTTTTCAAAGCTTCTCCCCAAAATCCATGAGAGAGATTAGGTGTGGACAGCATGCATCTCACCCTCTCACAAAGTGTCCTATTGAATCTTTCAGCCACACCATTAGAAGAGGGGCTGTATGGCACAGTAAGCTCCCTCTGAATGCCCAAATTTTCACAAAATTTGTTAAATTCAACACTTGTGAACGCCCCCCATTGTCCGTACGCAAGCATTTCAGCTTTCTACCTGTTTGGGTGGTCACAAATGCATGAAATTTCTTAAACGCAGCAAAGGTTTCATCCTTAGATTTAAGCAAATAAACCCAAATTTTCCTAGAATGATCATCTACAAAGGAGACAAAATAGCATGCACCTCCCATAGACTTAGTAGGCATGCTACATACATCAGAATGTACAAGATCAAGCACACAAGATTTACGAGACACCAGAGTAATAAGAACGCTTTACTTGCTTGCCATATTGACATTCATTACAAAAGTCAAGCTTTGTGCCTTTAGCATCAAGCTTGTTCAAAGTACAAAGTTTAGAAAGGCCCTTTTGGCTCATATGGCCAAGCCTCTTGTACCACAACTCCATGTGAGAGGTAATTTCAGCCAATGCAATAAACTTGCCCAACACGGCCTTTCCATGCATGCAGTAAAGTGTCCCTTTCTTTGTGCCCTTTATAATCAGCCTTGAGCCTTTAGTCATTTTCCATGATCCTCTCTCAAACAAGATGTTGTAACCATGCATATCCATCTGACCAACAGAAAGCAGACTCTTCTTGATTCCCCACAGATATCTAACATCATGCAAGACAAGCTCATTTGTGCCATCTATGGAGAGATGTACAGTGCCAATACCCGCAATGGAACATGCATGATTGTTTCCACGATATACATAGCCACGCTTACCTGCATCAAAAGTAGAGAAACACTCCTTGATAAGACTCACATGAAATGAAGCACCAGAATCAACAATCCAAGTCTGGGATAATGCATCATTGACAGTCAACAAAGCATCAATAAGATCACTCTTGGTGGTCTGCATGTCCTGTGAATGAACATTAAGAGAGACATCAATGTCATAAGCATCATCATCCGACAAAGTGGCACACAAGACACATTGGCCTTCTCTTTGTCCTCTGAGCTATCCTGTGCATCTGTCTTGACTTCCTTTTTCTCTTTCTTTTTGTCTCCGCCATTCTTTTTCCGTTCTAACTCGGCTTTGTAGTACCTACAATCGGGTTTCTTGTGACCGTTCCTGCCACCCTAATAGCAAGTCACATCACCCTTGCCTTTGTTGGCATTTCTCCTTTCCTTACGCTTACTCTTACTTACTCCTTTGTGCATAGACATTCTTCTTCTCTGTCCTGCCTCTAACCATGTTGGCGGAGCTGCCTCCCTCTCCACTTGCTTTCCTCCTGATTTCCTCATTCAAGATAGAACCCCTAACACCATTAAAGGTCAAATTGGGGTTATTCGACAATGAAACCACCAATGTTTCCCATGACTCAGGTAAGGTCATAAGCAAGAAGATAGCTTTCAGCTTATCATCAAAAGGAGGCAAGCCTGAATCCTGTAAAACTGCGACAAAGTACCTGCGAACAACGACAAGTGCTCTGCAGCGCTCTTGGACTCATCTAGTTGCATGCCAACAAGTTTTCGCATCAAATGCACTTGGTTGACAGGCGTTGTATTCTCATACATTCCCTTTAACTTCTCCCACACATCAAAAGCAGTTGTGAGACCTTTCACATCAATGACTGTCTCATCGGTCATGGCCATTTTAATGTATGTAACAGCCTTCCTGTTCAGGCTAAACAAATGGTCATACATAGCCAAAATTTATCAAACGTGCGTAGATTGCATCAATTTACACTTTCTCCAATGTAGTCGCATCATAAAGACACTTGTAAAAACCTGCGTAAATCTGAAATTTGCTGAAAACACCTGTTGTTCAACAATTTCAGTGTTTTCGGGTAGCGGAGACTTAGCAAAAGTGTTCCCACACCTTAATACATCATTTGCAAAACCTATATTTTGCTGTCATAACCTGTAATTTGCTGGTTTTGACCTAATTTAAGCCTGTTTTAGGTCAATTTGACTTACCGGGAGCTCTCTAGTGTCCGGGGACGAGTCCAGTGGCGATGAAATTGCAAAATCTCGCGTGAAAGTTGACCTCCTTGGCTGAAAATCAGCGTTTGCATGTTTGGGAGCAAACCCTAATTGGGCTCTGATACCAGTTGATGAGCGCGCGGCGGGGTGTGCAAGTGATAGAGCACGCGAAGATGTGGAGGCCTTGAGGCTTGAAGCGGAGGCACTGTGCTGCAGAAGGGAAGCGCTAGCAGAATGAAGAGGGAGAGAGAGAGAGAGAGCTCTCACGTTTTTGGGGAAAACTCAATAAGTGAGTTGTTTTCCCACTTCTATTATAAGTGACCTTTAAAAGATGTGTCCAGGTTCAATATGAACCTAGACAAAGTATAAAAATATACAAAAAGGGGTTATTTAGGCCTTTAACCCAACAATTGCTTTCATGTGTATGATAGTCCATTATAGTTTGTTGTACTTTCAAGTGCTTCTGAGTCTTGGAATGCTTCCAACTGCCTCCAAGAGGACGCTTTCATGTGTATGATAGTCCATTATAGTTTGTTGTACTTTCAAGTGCTTCTGAGTCTTGGAGTGCTTCCAATTGCCTCCAAGAGAACCCAGATGCTTATTAGTCCATTACAATATTTTATCAATCTTATGGTTTTTGATAGAGCTTTTCAATGCTTGTCCGTGCATCAAAGTGCTTGACCTTGTTCTATGGTGCTTGAGAGATGGTTTGTAGATGTTTACATATATATGTCTCTCAGGGCGCTTTATGGTTCTTGAGAGGTTTATAAGTATGTACATGTGTCTCTAAGAGCTTGTAAGTGCTTTCGAGTGCCTCTAAGTGCTTTAAGTATATTCGTATTTCAGAATGCTTCTAAGTGCTTTCCACATATGTCAAGTGCTTCAAAGTGCTTATAAATGCTTCTGTGTGCTCTCAAGTGCTTATTAAGGCTTGCTTCAGCATACTTATGAGTGCTTTCAAGAGGTCATAAGTGATCCCAGGTGCTTCAGAGTACTTGTATGTGCTCATGGGTGATTATGAGTCGGTCAAGTGCTTTAAAATGCTTCAGACAACTTCCACGTGCTTTGTAGTGCACTCCAAGTGTTTTCTAGTGCTTCCAAGTGATTCTAATTACTTTCAAGTGCTTGTGAAAGACTCTATGTGCTTCTAAGTGCCTTTGAGAGCTTGTAAGTGCTTTTGAGTACCTCAGAGTGCTTTAAGTATATTAGTATTTCAGAATGCTTCTTAGTGCTTTCCACATCTGTCAAGTGCTTCAAAATGCTTATAAATGCTTCTGAGTGCTCTCAAGTGCTTCCAAAGGCTTGCTTCAAAATACTAATGAGTGCTTTCAAGAGGTCACGAGTGATCCCAGGTGCTTCAGAGTGCTTGTCTGTGCTCATGGGTGATTCTGAGACGGTCAAGTGCTTCAGAGTGCTTTAGACTGCTTCCACGTGATTTGTAGTGCAATTCAAGTGTTTTCTAGTGCTTCCAAGTGATTCTTATTACTTTCAAGTACTTGTGAGTGAGACTATGTGCTTCTAAGTGCCTTTGAGTGCTTTGTAAGTGACCCTATGTGCTTCTTAGTGCCTTTGAGTGCTTGTAAGTGACTCTAGGTCCTTTAGCAAGACTCTAAGTGCTTTAGAGTGCTTCTATGAGTGATTTTGAGTAATTTGAAGTGCTTTGAAGTGCTTCCATGTGCTTCCAAGTGCTACCAATTAGTTTTATGTTCTTGTGATTGACTTTGTGTGCTTTGATGCGCTTCTGAGGGCTTTCACTTACTTCCAAAAGCATGTCAGCGCTACCCAGATGTGTCTTACTATGTTTGTAGAGAGACTTCTACATGCGGTTCTAGGAGGCTCATCCTAGCATTAGGATCTTCCTCATATGCTTTGAGGGTCTGAAGCCATACTTCGTACGCAAGCTAAAGAACCGCAACACTTACTGTTGTAAATACCATGTTCAGCTTGTCTATCTTAAGGAATCCTTCAATCAGATGCGCTAGGGAAGATGTGGGCTACATGGAAAGTCGTGCTTTTGTAGGCGTCTTGTTTGCAGCCCCCATGGTGAAACAGTGCAGTACATAGCATGAAGTGCCACATTTCCAAGTTTAACATACCTATGGGAGTCTGTATTGTGCTCAAAGCCCATTGACTGTGCTTATCACAGTAGATTTTTTTTTTTGGGAACATGCAAACATTGTGGTATTAAAAGGCTCTCATTGTGTCCAGGTGAACGGAGTGATGGCATCTCTTTGATGACTGTGAAGCTTTTTGAGGATGTTCCTATACAAGAAGTGGACAAGACAAATACAAGAGAAGCTCGAAAAGACCTCATGATTCCCCAGATCAATTTAATGAGTTTCATTTCCTTGCTTCAAAGCAAATTGGGGAACTTTATCAAACACAACTACAAGTACAGATGGCAAGCTCAGCAGTTCAAGGAGTGTTTGGATACTTTACTGACGACGTAGTGGTGTCGGTAGTGGATTTTGCAGAGAATAACTCGTTCACGGTGCAGAATGAGATTCAATCAATGCATTGGTATTCAACTCAGGTCACAATTTTGGTTCACATTTCATAAGACGACTCACTTCTACATTTCTCATGACAAGATGCATGACACTTTGTTTGTGCGGCATTGTTTTCTGTTACACAATGACTGGCTGAAATGTCAAGGCTATAGTGTCAAGAGACACTAGGTTTGGTCTGATGGTGCTGCTTCATAGTTCAAAGCAAGACGCCCATTTTATTTTGTAGCCCGCTACTTCAATATGACTGGCATCGATACGATGCACAATTTCTTTGCTTCTGGCCATGGGAAGGGTGAACACGATTGAGCTGGTGTAGTGCTAAAAACAACACTCATACATAAGCAGCTAAAACATGACGGATGGGTGTTGCATAACGATACTGTGGCCGCATTCCTCGATGCAACCCTTCGGAAACAAGAACCGCAAACAATCAAGAAAGTTGATCGTTTATTCTGGGAGGTCAAGCTTGGTGATGTAGACAGAGACACAGAGTGGGATTGCATGCAAATCATACAGTCTCGATCTTTTCATTGTGTCAATGGCTATAGCCAAACAAATATGTACGAGCTAAGGTGTAGACTATTGTCTTGCTTTTGCCATGCGTGCATGAAAGGTTAATGGAGGAGATGCGCAAACAAAGACCATGTGGAGGGGTGGGAGCACTTGCAAATACAACCCATAGTCAAGGATGAAAACGATAGTGTAGCATCCAGCAATGATGAGGATGAATATGCCCCAATATACGTTGGCCATCACGACGACCTCAGCGATACTTTGATGGTTGGCCAGAACTTTGCAATGGCTACAGAGCAGCCAAACGTAGACTTCTACATCCTCAAGTGCACTAACACAAAGCGCTTGACTAAGAGCTGTGAAAGGGATGAATGGCACAACCATATTAGGAACAAATCATTTGTTGTTGAGGAACTATTTTATGACAAGGTAAATGGACGAGACGATACTTACGTGCTTTTGGACAACAAGCCCACTGCTCTTATCTACTCCCACCTAGTGCGATGCATCAGATTCCCAATGTGCCCAGTGGAAGAGAAGCCTAATATATATGGACTGTCAACTGATGTATTTGAAAAATCTATAATAGCATGCCCCTAGAGGGGAACTTGTAAGCTTTATCTATGTGATCAGTCATAGGCTCTCTACTAAACCACTTTTTAGAGACTTTCCACCACTTTCCACCACTTTAGATCCACTTGTCAAGCACTAAGCTAGTACTTGTTAGGTACTTTCCACCACTTTCCAGCACTAGATCCACTTGACAGGCACTGAGCTAGCACTTGTTCGGGATTTTCAACCACTTTCCAGCACTTTAGATCCACTTGACAGGCATTGGGCTAGCACTTGTTAGGGACTTTCCACCACTTTAGATCCACTTGACAAGCACTGGGCTAGCACTTGTTACGTACTAAGAGATTTCCACCACTTTCCAGTACTTTTGAACCACTTGACAGGCACTGGACTAGCACTTGTTGAGGACTTCCCAACACTTTTGATCCACTTGACAGACACTGGTTAGCACTTGCTAGGGACTTTCAACCACTTTCCAGTACTTCAGATCCACTTGACAGGCATTGGGCTAGCACTTGTTGGGTATTTTCAACCACTTTTCAGCACTTAAGATCCACTTAATAGGCACTGGGCTAGCTTTTGTTAGGGACTTTCTGCCAATTTCCAGCACTTTAGATCCACTTGATAGGCCTTGGGCCATGACCAACTCAAACAACTATACCACTTGTTAGGGAGTCTCCACCACTTTCCAAGACTTTATACTTACTTGATAGGCATTGGGCCAACACCAACTCAAAGAATTTGAAACCACTAAACCACTTGTTAAGGACTATCCACGACTTTAGATTCTTTTTCATAGGCACTAGGCTAGCACTTATTAGGGACTCTTTAACACTTTAGATCCGCTTGTTAGGCACAAGGCCAACACCAACTTTAAAAACTTCAAACCATTGTACCACTTGTTAGAGACTTTTACCACTTTCCAGCACATTAGATCCACTTAATAGACTTTTACCACTTTCCAGCATTGTACCACTTGTTAGAGACTTTTACCACTTTCCAGCACGTTAGATCCACTTAATAGACACTGAACCAACACCAATGCAAAGAAATTCAAAGCACTAAATCACTTGTTAAAGACATTCCACCGTTTGCCAGCACTTTAGATCCACTTGATAGGCACTGGGCAACACCAATTCAAAGCATTTCAAACCACTTAGCAAAGACTTAGGCACAAAGACATGCACATTATTACCACTTGACCACGTGGCCATTGACAATTTTCAGAGCACTTGGCCAGCACTTCAGAGCACCTTAAGATAAAAATCAGATAGGCATCGACACAAGCATTCGTGTATATTACATACCAATTACATCGTGTATATTCGACACAAAAGCATTTGTGTATATGTATGAACAGTTTTACATACATTATGACACAGAGACAATAACTAGCTACACAGGGTGTCTATTATGGCCACTTTTGACTGCCTGACATATCTTCGACAAGTCTGGACTATCAATTCCTTCCTTGCGATGTACATTTTCAGTGACATTGTCCCAATTCCATTGTGCAAACGTCTCGTTCCTTGCATCAAATGGACAGTCACTGACAGCTTTCACTGTCAGCACTTTCAACCCACTCGTAAACAAACGCCACCACATCCTCTTTCACAAACTTCTCCCACTGCCTCTCGTCTTGATTCTCCAAGCCAGCCAAAATGACATAGCATGCAGGATCATTGAAGTACATTTTATACAAAGAATCATCTAGCACTAATGTGTTTGACTTATTGAACCTAGGGAAAAGATACCAAAAGGTTTCTAACTTTTTCAAGTACATTGGCCTTAGAGGGTCATCAAACTTCCAACTGCTAGCATGGCAAGCACCATGTGAGAGCCAGCCACTTAGGCATCTTTTGGCATGGTTCAGGCACTTGTCAAGAGCTTTTTCTAAGTTCTTGTGAGTGCGCGAGGTCCACAGAAACAACTCTGCTACCTGACTCAATGCAAGTACCTCGTCTGTGGATGGTTGGGGTTTTGAGCCAACCATGTGAATTTTAACTACATAACACATGAAATGGTCAAAACACTTGAAATTAAGACACTGCACAGAAACTGAGAAAGCGCACTTATATACTATATCAATGATTGACAATACGATAGCATGGTAAAAAAAAAGCTACAAGAAGCTTTAGCTTCTTGCATGCTCGGGTTTTGGATGGAAGTATGGTAGTACTTTTTTGGGATTGCGGACCTGCCCATCCTCCACCTGCTTTTTTTTCCCTTTTACGCAGCTCCCCAGCAACAAATTGGAGCGTTGCTTCCATTTCGGGCTCCAACGACACTTCTTCGTCAAACGGCACACCCTGATTTGCATTGCTTGGCTCTACAGTTAGAGCATGAATAGGTTCTTCAGTTTTCATGGAAGAACACAGCCCAACAGCAGCAACCTCGCCCTTCCCAATATCAATACCTTGATTTGCCATAATAAAGCATGTAAAAAGATCAAGTAGTGAATAATGATCATAATGATCTCTCTAAGCATGGATCACAAATGCGCGGATAACCTGTAGACAAAAAGAAACCTAACCTTGGGTAGAGCCCTCTAAGTTCTTGTACTTCCTCAGCATGGCATCCAGGTCAAAGAGCTCATCTACATTATGTGAATGATGTGGAAGCGCTTCTAAGATCTTCAAAGCACTCTGAGGCAATGTAAAGCATTTCTATGCACTTCCAAACTCGTTAAAGCACTTTAAAGTGCTTAGATTTTTTACGAGGTGCCTCAAAAAGCTGTGTAGTTCTTGAATTTGCAATTCTAAGCACTTCTAGGCACTTAGCAATACTTTAGAGTACTTTGAGCCATTTTAAAGTGCTTAAAAATGCTTCAAAGTGCATGGAAGTGCTTTAGAGTGCATGACTACTGATAAAAATCCAAGTAAATCACTTAGATGCTAACACTTTTAAGCACTTCTAAGCAGTGAAGCACTATACAGCATTTATAAGCACTTTGAAGCACCTGTAGGAACTTTTTAGCACTTCTTTGTATTTGAAAGTACTTCTAAGCATTTCCAAAGTACTTGAAAGTGCTTGGAAGTGTTTACAAGTGCTTCAAAGTGCTTGAATATTGATAAAAACCCTTGTAGATCACTTAGATTCTTACACTTGTTGCGACCACTTCCAAGCATTTTATGGCATCTTTCAGCTCTAAATTGCTTCAAAGTGCTTTACAAGGACACTTTGAAGCATTTTAGAGCAGTTAAAAGTGCCCTCAAGTGCTTAGAAGTCCTTACAAGCTTTAATAAGCACTTCTAAGCACTATGAGGGTTTTCAAAGTGTTTAGGGTGCTTCAAAATGCCCTTTTTAAGCACTTAGAAGCACTTTAGAGCAGTTAAATGTACCCTTAAGTGCTTAGAATAGCTTACAAGATTTAATAAGCACTTTGAAGCACTTCTAAGGACTTGAGGACACTTTGAAACACTTATTAGCACTTTGAGAGTTTTTAAAGTGTTTAGAAGTGTGCTTCAAAGTGCCCTTGCGTAAGGTCCTCTTCTTAGCCCTTAATCTTGACGGCATATCTAACCCGTCGACTTTTCGAATACGATCAAGTAAATTTAGGCGATAGTTAAGCACCCTAGCTACCCACGAGACACTTTCGGTTTTCACCATGGGAACATGGACATAACCAATGCAAAGCTACCCACGACACTTTCGGTTTTCACCATGGGAACGTGAATATAACCACTGCATGGGATATTAGTTTTATCTCAAAGAAACAAAAAAATTGCATAAAAAAACAAAGAAAGAATAAGGGTAAGGTGAAAAAGTAACTTGTTGCATAAGCCACTTGTTGGAAAAGTAACTTCTTGCATAAGCCACTTGTTGAAAAAGTAGCTTGTTCCATAAGTAGCTTGTTGGAGAAGCTTTGAAAAAGAAGAAAGGATATCAAGACATGCAAAAGTAACTTATCAAGATAAGTTAAGGGCCTTATCAAAATAAGCTTAAAAGGACGCCTCCCTACTCATTAAACACTTCTCTTCACATTTTTGAGAGTGCAAACTTGATAGTGAGCTATGAAAGCCAAAGCTAATCCTCCTTCACACACCCCCTTACATACACCTTTCTTCTCAAGAAAATCAATGTCCATAATTATAATCAAAATAACCATTACACTCTCCATCTTCTCTCTCCTAACCTTCAAGCTTTTCATAGCTTGAATCTTTTTAACCTCTCTTTTCCCATAGCCAAATGGATGATCTTCAAGCAAAGTGAAGCGGGAAAGAACCAGCCACGTCAACACACTTCGCCGTTACTCTTCCAAAGCAAGGAGAAGACGCTACCATATACACACTAAGGTAAAGTTATCTTGTTATTTCTCATTCTTGAAAGAGATTTACTTTCATGTTTACTTAAATTTTTGCTTAAGCTCTTCAATTTTCATAAGCAATCCTTTTTTTCTTAGGAGAAAGACATAACTTCTATGTTGATTGTATATGTGCGAGGTTTTGTTTAGTAAAGTAAATTATGTTAATACTTAATTTTTTCAAGGAAAAGTTGAGGTTTTGAAAGTTAATTTAGCATAATCAAAGGAAGTTAACTGAAAAAGAGGATTTTCCATGAAGTCATTCCCTCTTTTCTCTCTTACCAGATAGAAAGTTCCGAAACCATAAGCTTCTTCTAGCTACATAATTAATCCTCTCCACGGTAGCAAAGGTATGCCTAAATCCCTTCTTAAAAGAGAAATTGTTAATCCTTCATACACTATTACTTGAGCATGGCGGCAAAGCTTGACTTTTGACCATACATCGTGCCATTTCCGTAAGTGATCTGTTTTTCCTCTCAGCAACACCATTTTGCTAAGGTGTATAAGACACTGTACATTAGTGTTTTATCCCACGACTAGCCAGAAATGCAATAAATTCATGAGACATATACTCCCCCCCTCAATCGGAAGGGAGGGTGCCCATAGTACATTTCGATACATTTTCAACCATAGCCAAAAATTGTTTGAAGCACATAAAAACTTTGGACTTCGCTTTAAGCAGAAATACCCATGTATGCCTGGAGTAATCATCAATAAAAGTCACAAAGTAAAGGTAATTTCCGAAGGACGGAGTTTGCATGGGCCCACAAACATCACTATGCACAAGCTGCAACCTACACGTGGCCCTAACTGAACCATCCTTTGGAAACTTCGAACGCTGCATCTTACCCAAAATACAACCTTCACAAACATGTTTGACAGGTGATTCAAGCTAGAAGGATCTAGAAGATTCTAGAAGTTTCTAGAAACATGGAGAAGATTCAATAGAACATTCCAAAAGAATCTAGAAGTTTTTGGAAAGCTCTAGAAAGTTGAAGAAGGATCTAGAAGGTTCTAGAAGAACTAGAAGGATCAAGAAGTTTCTAGAAGCTTGGAGAAGATTCCAGAAGAATCTAGAAGTTTCTGGAAAGCTCTAGAAAGTTGAAGAAGGATCTAGAAGGTTCTAGAGAATTCTAACCTCCTCAAGAAGAACCTAGAAAGTCCTAACCTCCTCAGAGTAACCTCCTCAAGCACTACCATAAATAGGGGTCTTGGGCCACAAGCCCCTCGGTCTTGCCAACACCAGTTGTGAGCCTCCTATGAGAAAATCCCTCTTCTAGTTCTTATGTTCAGGTCTTGTCCTTGCAATCAAGCCTTGTCTTGTACTCAAGTCATGGAACGACCTGATAAATGCACATTTACAAGGGTATGCAACAGTTTGCATGCTACTTTCAAATGCTTGAAATGTATTCTTGGTTCGACGCGATTGGAATACTCTTTTCTAGTATCATAGTATTACCTTGGGAAGGTGCATTTATCAAACGGTTCGGTGGATGGGCGGATTTCGGAGGGTTAATTGTTGGCCGGAAAGTTGAACCCAATTTTATGTTACGGGGAAAACGGGGTTCCGATCTACGGAGCGGGAGAACAACTTGGGATCGAGGAATTCGTGTAGATTATAAATACACTCACCTTAGGGGAACGCATTGACGACTGTGCTCGGTCATAACCGGGAAAAAAGCGTCAGTGACCTTGAACCAAGGGTGAATTAGAGAACTCCCACCAGTTGACCTTGGAAGGTTAAGTTCAAAGTTAGCCTGATGACTTCGATTGGTAAATTGGACCTGTAAGCAAAGGTTCTTCGGGGCTAAGGGATCCAGATTCAATATGAGAGAAAGTGAATGTTATCACCCCCCTTGAGTTAGCATCGAAGAGCAAGAAGAGTCCTGTCTTGGTGTCAGTCTCAAGCGGGAGGGTTGTCGGAGATCACAGTGTATCCATTTGGAGATGGTACAGTCGGTGGTCCCCGAGCATGGCCCTCACACCTTGTTAAGCACTTTAGAGCAGTTAAATATCCCCTCAAGTGCTTAGAAGTGCTTGCAAGCTTTAATAAGCTCTTTGAAGCACTTTGAGGCTTTTCAAAGTGTTTAGAAGTGTGCTTCAAAGTGATTAGAATTGCTTAACTATTGATGAAAATTCATATTTTCAGCATTTGATGACACATCACTCAGGCTCCGCACCCTTGTGAGTACTCCGATCTCAGCTCCTATTGGGAGAACAAGAGCTGCATTCTCTATTGGAGCTGCATTTTGTGCCCGCAGCTCTACTCTCATTCGCTCCGTCTCCGCAATAATTGGAGCACAAGCACTCTGGCTGCCTTCGTTCCCCAGCCATAAATCACGCTTCTCAACCAAGACGACCTTAGCGGAGGCAACCTTGGCTTCAGCTTTATTGGCTTGGCGGTCAAGGTCATCTGCAATCCGCTCAACCCACTCTATGTACACGGGCTCGGATTAGACCTCAGAATGCTTCGACAAGAGGTTGGACCCAATAGCTCCGTAGGAGTCTACACCAAAATCCCTTTGTCCTCGTAATATAGACACACCGTAATCACACTTGAACTTCATCACCTTTCTATTCAAGCCCCCCCTTTGCGACTTCACATTCTCCAATACCATTCCGTCAGCAACTGCCTATGCAATTCTGTGACCTTCAGGAGCTGCTTTGGCAGCAGCAAGCACTCTGGCTGTCTTCGTTACCCAGCAATAAATCACGCTTCTCAACCAAGATGACCTTAGCGGAGGCATCCCTGGCTTCAGCTCTATTGGCTTGGCGGTCAAGGTCATCTGCAATTCGCTCAGCCCACTCTATGTACACGGGCTGGGATTAGACCTCAAAATGCTTCGACGGGAGGTTGGACACAGTAGCTCCGTAGGAGTCTACACCAAATTCCCTTTGTCCTCGTAATATAGACACACGTAATCAGACTTGAACTTCATCACCTTTCTATTCAAGCCCCCCTTTTGCGACTTCACATTCTCCAATACCATTCCACCCGCAACTGCCCATGCAATTCTATGGCCTTCAGGAGCTGCTTTGGCAGCAGCACAATTTTCATAGGCAAACCCCCTAGCAAACTTTGTCATGAGTTTATCGTTGGAGGGGGCGGTCTGGTACACTTTCTGGTAGAGAAGGCGAAAATCGTCGTAGAGATTGTTATGAACATGCTAAGGAAGACGGAGGACCTTCGTCTTCTTCTTCTCAAGACCTTGAACAAGGTCAACCACTGGTCAGGTGGCATGTCACGTGGCGCACTTCACTTGCGCCACGTGGACATGCTTCTGCCATAGTCTAGCATCAGTCATAGCCTAGCTTAGGATTGAGCCTGGCACCTTTGTGAGCCTCTAGCAGGACGTGCATGTCCAGGCCGGTCGCACTTGCATACCCTCTCTTGCACTGAACAGTTATCCCATCATGAGCATTTTTAAGAGCATAGAACCCCTTTTTTCCAAATTACACAATTTTCACTTATTTATTGATAAGTGACTTTTGTTGGAAAGTAGGTAGGGCAAATTGCTAAGGAAACTATAAAAGAAACCCATTGGGCACTTAAGTAGAAGGAGGAGGCAGTAGAAGGTGGTGCACCAAGTGTTGCACCCCGCAGGTTGTCAGGTGCAGCGGAAGAGAACAACGATTTGCTCGGATCTAGTACTCCGCACACAAACACAAGGAACACTTTACTTCACTTGAAGAACTGAACTGAACTAAAAGAAAGAGAGACGAGGGAGAGAAAAGAGATGTCAGGTCCCAACCCTAAAGGGCCCCCTTGCTCTGTTGCCAGAGCAAGTACTTTCTTTATTCTTGCACAATGTTACTACCATGATGCTGATGATAAGGGTATTGATGCTACTGATGCTGAAGGGTATTGATGCTATTGAGGTACTGAAGAGGTCTATGTCGAAGACAAAGATGTCGACGACGGGTTCTGTGTCGAAGACGGTGATGGCAATGACGGAAACTGTTAGTCTATGTCGATGATGACAACGATGGTGATTGTGACGATAACGACGATGGTGTCGTAATCAAGTCCGGCACTGCAATGATGATGCGAAGGTGTCGTCGTCAAGATAAGGATCTGCAATGACGATGGCGATGGTGTCGTCGTCAAGATAGGGACTTCGACGACAATGACGATGGCGACAACGACGAAGGAGTTGATGACGACGGCGTCAAGGCTGAAAACTGAAAACGCTAGGTGTTCTGCAGGGGATCTGCTACTGCGGCGATACTGCAACCTGGATCTCCAACCGCTTCGCCAGGCTAGGACTGAAATGCAAAAACGTTGGCTGATCTGGATGAAATCTGAAAACGCTGGCTGATCTGCTGAATTCTGAAAACGCTAGGCTGATCTGGTACTAGATGGGAAATCTGGCGAGAATCTGCAACCTGGTGGGAGCGGGTTCTCGCGAGGCTAAGGCTTAAAACTGAAAAGGATGGGCTATCTGCTGAAAACTGAAAACGATGGGCTGATCTCGGTCTTCTTCTTCTTGAGAAAACGCTAGGGCTCTTGCTGAGGTGTTGCCTGCCTGCTGGGTGCTTGCCTCCTTGTGTCCCTGCTTCTACTGAGTGCCCAATGGGTTTCATTTATAGGAATTATCTGCTAGGTAGGGCTTCCCAACAAACTTACAAAAAGAATTCCAAAAGTCACTTTTAATAAAATGACTTATAAGAGGTGGTTCACGCGGTAAAATGCCTGCATGATGAAATGATTGCTCTTGTGCAAGAGAGGGTATGCAACTATGACCGGCCTGGACATGCACGTCCTGCTAGAGGCTCACAAAGTGCCAAGCTAGGTCCTACACTAAGACTCACGCTAGACTATGGCAGAAGCGTGTCCACGTGGCGCAAGTGAAGTGCGAACGTGGCATCCCCCCCGTTAAAAGTGAGGCACAATTGCCGAACTTCTATCTGTACTTCTAATGCTGACCCGATGAATGCTTCTGATGTAGTGGATGCACAAACCAATCCAGATTCCTCCGAAACCAAGGACTGATGGTATTGCGAGTACTGCAAGTGTTGTGGGTACTGCAGGCGATGCAAATACCATGTAAGGGTCACTGTCCAGCCTTACTACAATTGCCGAATATCAGCCTGGGCTCTATACCAGATAGTGCCGACTCTACTTGCTGTAGCAAGAGCTATTCCCCAAACACTGACTGTGGTGAAAACATTACCGGTGCTGATAGACTGAAGTTTGGTTCCAGAGTCCTTTCCAAAGGTTCAATGCCGAGGGAAATGGATGCACATTACATGCGAATGCGAATGGAGAAGAGGTAAGGGGTCCTCTCTCCAACTCCTTCCATATCCGCATACAAAGCTAGGAGATCTTGGTACTCAAGATCTAGGTTTTTGTGTATCCGATGTCGATCTTCCTTCAAAGGCATGGCAATGAAGATGGGGTCTCGTAAGTCCATGGTCGGGACTCGATCTATCTCTTGGAAAATCGCTCGCTGCTGCTACTCCCTCGTTCCTGCACTACCTCGCCATCACCAACCCAGCCCTGAGTGAATCTATCTCGGATAGATCACTTCTACACTAGTGACCACTTCTATGACTTGGGTGGGACACTTTTCATTCTAGCTGGGACTTCTTTTTCATACCATGCACCAATGATCCTCACAGTGACAGATACACAGAGGAAGGGGAGCTCGATGCTACGCATCCGTAAGAGGGCTTCCTCGACTTTGCGCTCAGAGAGCGAGTGGTGGCTCTTTGGATAGAGGGCTTAGACATGCAGGACTCTCCTGCAGACAGAGTGGCCTCTGGACTTGCTCAGCTTAGTCGGCTATTTCTCCAGTGTAAGAAATAAAGGCTAAGTGTCTTATGGCCAGCCAGACGGGTGTGAACACCCTCTAGGTCACTTACTCACTTATTCTTTTAATGAAAACAAAAAATAAGCCCAATACACAATCGTGGGCTAAACTAACGATCTCTCTCTCTCTGTGCTCTTCTTCCTGCGCTCCTTCCTCCTCTCTCTCTCTCCTGCTTCCATCGCCCCCTCTTGCAACACCTTGAGCACCTCCTCCTTCTCCAACAACTGGTATCAGAGCACGGGCAACAACCTTCTCTCGCGACACGAGAGCTGAAAACTCTTTTCTCTGTTGCATTTCAGCTTCCCCATCGTTTGCGCTCAAGTTCTGTCGTGGAGGACTCATCTTGTCGCGAAGAACAGTGCCCATTCGTCAAAGTTGACAATTAGGATTTCAGGTTCAGTGCACAACAAAGGGGTTTTGCTGAATTTAAGGTGTTTTGACCTCCCAAAGTCAAAACATTAGCTTTACGGGTGAAACAGGTTGCTTACAGGTCAGATTCGCAGGTGTTTTAGGTGGACAGGTCTGAAATTCAGCAAAACAGTGAATTACAAGTCTGAATTTTGGTTAATTTCAGCGAAGTTCGGGGCTGATTTGATGTATTTCACCTTGTGGACACATTATGCAAGGTTTTTGCAGTGAATGTACGCCAATTTGGGCGAATTCTGAGGAGTTTTGAAGTTCTGAATTTTCAGGACAGCAGGGTTTATTAGCTGATTTTGCACTCATCTCGGCATGTTTAGCCTTGAGAAACAAGTGCGTTTGCATTTGTCTTTGTTGCAATGGCTTCCAGCAGTGAAAGTGGCAATTTGCTGCACATCAAGAAGCTTGAGGGTGCGCATAACTATGTGTAACAGACTTGGTCACTCCAAGTCAAGAATCAACCGCGACAGCACCAAATAACAACTTCAAAACAATTCACAGATCCCAATAGATTTGCACTGGCCCGGCGGAGTTCCATGCCTAGAGATATTGGCCCCAAAGACTGGCGCCCCTTTCGGTATTTCTTTTTATATTAATCAATCATCAAAGTACAAGAGAGCGGTAGGGTTTCACTCTCAGACTCTGTGTCCAGATGCTCTGAGAAGTGAGGCCCTCACCACTAATTTAAAGGTTACAAGGGATGCCCAAAAGCAGAGCCCCAAAAGCTTTTAAAATCAAAAGCATCAGTTCTCTCGCTCTCTTAGAGAGTCTTTTCTCTTTTTTTTTTTTTTAAAAGGCAAAAGCAAAATTCGCGTCGCTCATCATTTTCCAATTTTTTTAAATTTTTTTTTTTAATAATCCGCCTTTGCGATTTCCGGAATTTAGGGTTTTTGGCAAAAATTAGGGTTTGCAGGAATTTTAGGGTTTCTGCTGTCTGCCACGTCATCACTTTGTGATATACCCCCCTCTTGAAAGCATTGTAATCGACCGCGATTACGCCTGCAAAACCGACAAAAGCCATAAACCGTCTTAGCAGACACTGACTGTTAGTACCTACGTACTAGGAACGCACATCTAGCACTTGTACAAAATCGACAGTCACATCACACCACATCACAGGACATCACCAGACATCACAGGATATCACATGACATTCAACATTCATTCGGATCTTAGACCATGATTTATCGGCAATGTAGCTAGCAATCACATCTAGGTCCAATCGGGACCTCATCGATGTCCGATTGGCTAACCCCTATTGCAACCATGTCTATTCGAGATCAATCAGACCAAAATGCTGCAGTCATTTCGGCTATCAATTCCTGCACTCACAAGAAGTCAAGAACAAATCAGTATCATAATCAGGAATTCCATTTCATAAAGTCATCCAGCAAAATACTGTCAGCTCTCAGTATCCCTGAAGCTCAAAGAGACATTAGTGACTTTAGTATCAAAATCGAGGCATCTGTTGACAAAGGAGTGGAGTGACTCCCCTCTTGTGCATCCCACTGCACCAGATCTTCGGCCAAGCTGAGTTTCTGGGTTCCGTTTGGAGTAGACTATGCTAAACCAAAACATCGAGGTAAAGTTTTACAATCCGAGAAGTATCTGCTAGGTCCTCCTCCTCCATCCACTTCGCATCAAATGCAGGAAAGTTCTTGAACTAAACCAAGAACCGCCTTCGGACTTTACCTTTCTTCGTATCATTATGTGCCAAAATCTGTTCAGGAACAAGGATCTCCTCGTTGTCTTCCACTTTGGGTTGCTCATCAGGCTCCCCATCATCAGGCACATCACCCTTAACAGGGTTCAAGAGACTCACATGCAATGCATTGTGAATCCTCCAAGTATCTGGCAGTTCCAATCGGAAGGAGACATCATTTATCTTGTCAGTAATATGGAAAGGTCCGTAGTATCACATACTAAGCTTTGGAAAAAGCCTCTCCTTTCCCTGTTTCTTTCTTAGGCATGCCTTCTCAAAAGTAAGAGCACCCAATCATCCTCCTTCAGTTTCCAGTCGCGACGATGGCGATCCGCCGCCTTTTTCTGTCGTTCTTGAGACTCCTGCAAAGTCTCGCGAACCTTGGCAAAAGCCGTATCCAAACCTCGCGAATATTCATCCGCTTCAAATTTCTAATCTTTCGTGCTCAGGAAGGATGGAACCTTCGCAGCAGTTTCAACAATCTCTCATGGCGTCTTCCCCGTCGAAGAGTGTATCGTGTTATTGTAGGCAAATTCCACCAAAGGTAAGTTCTTTTCCCATTGAGTCTTCTGATGCGAGATACAAGACTTCAATAAATCTAAAATCACTGAATTAGCAATCTCAGATTGCCCGTCAGTCTGCAAGTGAAACGATGACGAGAACTGCAACCGCGTGCCAATGTTCTCCCAAATTGCCTTCCAAAACAAACTCATAAATCTGGGGTCTCTGTCAGAGACAATCGTCTCAGACGTGCCATGTAATCGGAAAATCATCGTGATCATTCTGTATTCTAGAGAGATCAAAAAAATGAAATCCATTTCAATATTTTCCGAGGGGTGGGTGGGTATGGGTAAAGGCTCTAACAATCCCTGTGCCTTATGCCTGTCAAACTTGAACTCCTGGCATACCAAGCAACTGCGCACGAACTCTTCCACATCCTCCTGAGTTTCCGCCAAAAGAAATCTCTCTCTACCCCTTTGATGGTGGTAGCAATGCCGCGGTGACCCGTAAAAGGTGGACAGTGGCAATCAGTCATAACCTTTTCCCTCAACGGCTGTGTAACGCACAACATAGTCTTTTTCATCAAGTAGCCTTCCCGAAGGGAGTATCCAGCTACTGTCTCCCCATCCCGTATCCGTGTGAAAATATCTACAAAATCTGTATCTGTGGCACACTGATCGACCATATCCTCGAAGCTCCTATGATGTATCGCGGAAATAGCCAGAACCAACGGTTTCCGAGACAAAGCATCTGCCACCACATTCTTCTGACCCTGCACATGGACAATCTGGAAGTGGAACTGTGACAAGATATTCACCCACCGCATCTGCTTTTCCGAAAGCTGCTTCTGTGACAAGAAGTAGCGCAAACTCTGATGGTCTGTAAAGACAGTAAAATCCGCTCCGAGTAGGTAATGCCGCCACTGAGTAAGAGCATGGATAACCGCCAAAAGCTCTTTCTCATAAATCTGTGCTGTCATCTCCGGCCTAGAGAACAAACGACTCTCGTAAGCTATGACATGGCCTTCTTGCATCAAGACCGCACCCAGACTACGACCACAAGCATCACAAAATACTTCAAATGACTTCTGCAAGTCCGGCAAAGTCAAATCTCGTCCTGTAGTGAATTTCTCTTTCAATGTCTGAAAGGCAGTCACCTCTGTGGGTTCCCACGAAAAAGGTACTCCTTTCTGTGTACAGGTATGCAAAGGGGAAGCAACCTCTGCAAACTTTCGTATGAACCGCCTGTAGTACGAACACAGTCCCAAGAAGCTTTTAACTTCAAGGACATTCCTCAAATCGGGCCAATCACGGATAGTCTCTATCTTGGCCGGGTCCATTTGCACTCCTGCTGCTGACACAATGTGTCCGAAGAAGTGTATCCATGGTAGGAAAAATTCACTTTTCTTAGCATTAATCACTAATGTGTGATCTCGTAATGCCTGAAAGACTTGAAGCAGATGATCTCTGTGTTCTGCCTCATTCTTGGAGAAAACAATGATGTCGTCAAAGAAAGTGCCAAAAAAAAAAAAATAGCCTGTACTCTCGAAAAATCCTGTCCATCATCCGGTTAAATGTCGCAGGAGCATTGGTTAAGCCAAAAGGCATCACCAAAAACTCAAATAACCCAAAAGTCGTCCGAAAAGCTGTCTCCTGGCGCTATCCTGATCTGATGATATCCACTCTTCAAGTCAATCCTGCTAAAGCACGAGGATCCCTGTAACCTGTCGAGTATATCATCGATCCTAGGAATCGGAAATCTGTTCTTGATGGTGATTTCGTTGAGAGTGCTATAATCGATGCACATTCTCCAAGATCCGTCTTTCTTCAAAACCAACAACACTGGAGAGCAATACGGTGAAGTACTAGGCTGGACAAGACCCTTTTCCAAGAGGTCTTTCACTGAGTTCATAATCTTTTCATTCTGTACTCGGCTCACACGATAAGGTGGCCGATTCGGTGGCGTGCTTCCAGATATCAGATCACTGGTATGATCTTCAAGCTCTCTCAAAAGCAATCGGCATAAGCGTTGAGAAAAAAAAATAAAAATCTTGGCGTTCTTTTCTTCAGGTCAAAACATATTCAACCTTTATCCATCGTTCAGTTCTCCCAAAAGAATGAGTAAGAAAACTGAAGTTCATCAAGTATAATCTCTAAGCCCTTCATTTATCAAAGTCGCTTTCTCGGCCCGGTAGTCAACCACGGCATAGTTCTTGTGGTACCAAGGGATCCCGAGTAGAACGTCACTCGCGTGCCCTGAACACCCCTGTCTTTGCAAATGAAGTTTGCCAATGCTCAGTGTAATGGCAACATCCCATCCGGATGCCAGTCGAACTACCTTCGCCTGTGGCGTCAGTCTGTCGGGCGTAGTTCCAAATCGAGCCGCCAATTCCAAGTGAAAAGAAGTTGGCCTTGGCTCCTTCAACAGAGCTTCTTGATCCTTCACTTTGCCCCGAAAGCGGCAAAGTTTGTACTTTCATTCATTAGATTCGGTGCAAGTCCCACGCCATGTGGTACCAGTTCTGCTTTTCTATCTGCCTTTTCTGACACATTCCTCAGCTGCTCTCGAACTCTCAGACCTGTCGTCGTCTTTATCATTTTGTTCTTTTTGTGCCTTATCAGGGCACTTTGCGGAAATATGTCCATGTTCCCCGCATCCAAAGCACTTCCCCTCTCTGATGAAGCGAGCTCTCTCCTCAGGAGTAAGCTTAGGTCGTGCATCCTTTTTTTTCTCTGGGTTGCTCTTTTTCATTCTACTTTCATTCCCAGAAGTCTGTTCGGCTCGTTGTGTCATGGCCTCATCTGTGGGGTAGGTCAGACTGCCAGAGTGAATGGCAAAGCCCCGCTTCGCATGACTCATCAACTCCTGAATAGAAGCTGACTTCTGTTCCAAGCAGTGATCTCGGATCTCTGTAGGTAGACCCAAGGTAAACCGCTCAATCTGTTCTCTGAACGAGATCTTCTTGAATGAAGAGGTGGGTAGAAAAGAGCTCCAGAATCTTTCACAATAAGAATTCACTGTATCGCTCTTGGTCATCCGGAGATGGTTCCAAGCAGCTCGTATATCTCGCTCAAACTCTTGAGTCAACCAAGAAGAAATAAAAAGCCTCTTGAATTTCAGCCATGTAACTGGCACAGTCTTGCTTAATAGAAGCGTGGACCACCAAGTACGAGCATTCCCCTTAAAGTAAGAGGTAGCTCTCCGAATCTTGGAGTGCTCTGAATAGCGTCCTCCCGCGAAAGTGATGTCAAACTGCTGTATAAAAGACAAAGCCTTCGAAGGATCTGAGTATCCTGAAAAGTATCAAACTTGATCGAGTGGCCACCTTCCTTAAACTCTCGGACTTTCTTGCTTTTATCTTCGAGAAAGTCATACTGGTTGGCTTTGTAAAAATTCTTCTTGTTCGCATAAAACTTTCCGTCATCGGAACCTGAGCTGTCTGTAGACGAGTCCTCAGTAGAACTGTGAGTCTCTGGGCGAGATTTAGCCTTCTTTGCCTTTCTCTTGCCCTTTCCAAAGCGTTGCTTCTTGCTTCGCTTTTTACCTTTTTTGTCTTCTTCGCTCGAATCCGAGGAGCTAGAAGAATTGTCAGAAGAAGAAGAAGAAGAACTGGGTAGGTCTTCAAACTTGACGCGCTTCTTCAATTTCTTTGCCTTGTCAAATGTCGACCGACGACCTAAATATCCCGGGAAGTCAGTGCCTTTGTTCTGCTTTTTGCCGTGCTTTTTGGCTTTCTTTTGCGTGTCAAAAAGCTGAGCAATCCGTGCATCAACCACGTTCTCCAGTTCCTTCTCCGTATATTTCTTGGAGGCAGAAGGTTTCTTGAGAGCGGGTTTCGGGAGTGGTGTTGTGGTTCTCTGCCACTCCATCTGTACCTCCTCCAAAGAGGTCTGGTTCATATATTTTGCCATCTTCGGGTCCTTGGCAAAATTGAGCATCATCATTGTTGCATCGCTGATCAACTGGCGACGCTCTCTCTCTCGCCGCTCCGCCTAAGTAGGCCAAGGCGGGCCATACTCTCTGCCTGAATCTTCGTTGTGATCCCAGCCCGCATCTCCAGATGCAGAGGGAGTCGACTGATCATTGCCTGAAGCCATAGGTGCCACGGAAAAAAAATTCGGAGATCGGATTTCCCGTAGAAGAGAAATCGGCCGTGCTCTGATACCACTGTAACAGACTTGGTCACTCCAAGTCAAGAATCAACCGCGACAGCACCAAATAACCACTTCAAAACAATTCACAGATCACAATAGATTTGCACTGGCCCGGCGGAGTTCCGTGCCTAGAGATATTGGCCCCAAAGACTGGCGCCCCTTTCGGTATTTCTTTTTATATTAATCAATCATCAAAGTACAAGAGAGCGGTAGGGTTTCACTCTCAGACTCTGCGTCCAAATGCTCTGAGAAGTGAGGCCCTCACCACTAATTTAAAGGTTACAAGGGATGCCCAAAAGCAGAGCCCCAAAAGCTTTTAAAATCAAAAGCATCAGTTCTCTCTCTCTCTTAGAGAGTCTTTTCTCTTTTTTTTATAAAAAAAAAAGCAAAAGCAAAATTCGCGTCGCTCATCATTTTCCTTTTTTTTTTTTAATTTTTAATAATCCGCCTCCGCGATTTCCGGAATTTAGGGTTTTTGGCAAAAATTAGGGTTTGCAAGAATTTTAGGGTTTCTGCTGTCCGCCACGTCATCACTTTGTGATACTATGCCATTCGGAAGAAGCAATGCTACAATGTGATGTTGCAAAAGAAACGGGCGAAGCCCATCAAGACAGAGGGTCAGAAGCCTGCAAACAAGGCAGGTGAGGAATGGAAAGAGGTGGACGAGTTGGCTCGCTCCACCATTATGCGTTCTATGTCTAACAGTTTGCTTTTCAATGTAGAGAATGAGGACACTGCATGGGACATGTGGAAGAGATTAGAGGATCTCTATGCACAGCAGAGCGCAGCTAGTAGAGTTTACTAGCTTAAGAAGCTTATGGATCTCCACATGAAGGAGGGTACGCAAATGTCGGTACATCTCAATGAGTTCAACTCAATTTTCAGCCAGCTGACGAACTTGAAATTTGAGATTGATGAGGTGTTCAAAGCTACTTTTCTGCTATGCACATTGCCTGAAAGCTGGGATACTTTCCGGACAGCTTTGAGCAATACCAACACTACGTTGTCTTACACGGATGTAGAGAGTTCTCTTCTTATGGAAGAGATGAACAGGAAGAACAATGCTTTGGTGACTACTTCTAATGCATTACATATGAGGGGTAGATCCCAACAAAGGGAGAAGAATGATGGAAAAGGCAAAGGGCATAGCAAGTCCCGTAATAAAAAGGATGTGGAGTGCCATCATTTGGCAAAAAGGGCCACTATAAACGGGAATGTTATGCGTGGAAGAAATTGAAGAACAAAGAGGCAGATGCTGATGCAAAAGACACTGGGAAAGCCAAGAAGAGCTCAGTTGTGATTGAAGAGGCAAATGTTGCCTCTAATTATGACAGTGAGAATAGCAATAATGTGCTTAATGCATCTTCCTTGGATGCAAAAACTCTTGTCTTGGGCTCTGATGAGCATATGCACCTATGGATACTTGACTCAGATGCTTCTTTTCATGTAACTTCACACAGAGAATATTTCTCTAATTACAGGGGTGGCAATCGTGGTAAAGTGCATTTGGGTGATGACTTTGCATGCGATATAGCAGGCATTGGTAGTGTGCATTGGCCTTTTGCAGATGGTATGACTTTTGTGTTGCAAAATGTGCGACATGTGCCACAGTTAAAAAAGAGTCTCATTAGCACTGGTGCATTGGATGATGTTGGCTGTCACACCACCTTTGGTGATAGCAAATGGAAAATATGCAAGGGTGCCAGGATTGTTGCTAAAGGTTCCAAGAGTGACACTTTGTATCCTTTGTATGTTTCTAGTGCTTGTGACCATGTTGTCGCCGTAACCGAGCAGCCGAGTGTTTCTTTGTGGCATGGCCGGTTGGGACACATGAGTAAAAAGGGAATGGAAACTCTTTCTCGTTGTGGTTATTTGCTGTGTTTGAAGTTTGCTGATTTTTCACATTGTGAACATTGTATTTTTGGCAGGCACGCTCAAACACCGCATAAAAGGGTTCTTTCTTCCAAGTCTTTACAGTTAGACTTAGTACATTCTGATGTATGTGAGATGCCACAGTTATCGTTAGGGGGAAAGAAATATTCATTGATGATGCGACCCGCAAGGTGTGTATATATCCAATTTGCTTAAAGAATGATGTATTGGATACATTTAAGAAGTTTCTTGAATATGTTGAGAACCAAACTGGCAAGAAACTCAGGTCTTTGCGCTCGGATAATGGGGGAGAATATGTGTCAAAAGCCTTCAAGGACTTTTGTGACGTTAAGGCCATTAAAAGAGAGCTCACGGCTCCTTCTAACCCTTCCCAGAATGGAGTTGCAGAAAGATTGAATAGGACTATTCAAGAGAAAGTCCGTTGTATGCTGTCACATGCTGCGTTACCCCACAGTTTTTGGGCAGAGGCTGTTAGTACAGCCGTTCACTTGATTAACACGTCACCAAGTAAGACTTTGGGTGGGAGAGTGCCTGAGGAGGTGTGGTCCGGCAAGCCACCCTCATATGCACATTTGAGAGTGTTTGGTTGCGAGGCTTATGTTCACATCCGGAGTGAATTACGCACCAAGCTTGACCCCAAGTCTTGTAAATGTATTTTCCTAGGATACGGTGAGGATGGTGAAATGGGGTATAGGTTATGGGATCCTGCAATGAGAAAGGTTAGCAGCAATGATGTCATCTTCAATGAGAAATGCATGCATAAAGAGCCCATTAGGACCGAGGAAGTCAAGAGGGTTGTTTTTTTGGAAGATGTACCTTATGGACAGCCAAGAATGCCCAATGTACAGCAGCGTTTTGAACCTGAAAATGGTGCTGAAAATCAGCAAGAAGGTGTTGAAAATCAGCCCAATGAAGTTGCCATTGATGCACCACAAGTTGAGGAGCAGGAGGATGCACAAAATCAGTCATTCAATGCAATGCAACCGGTAGAACAGCCTGCTGAATTTTTTTTTTCCCCGAGAAAAAGATCCTTCTATTAGTTAATGAAACTGCCCATAGGGCTACAACCTCCTCTACAAAAGAGGGCTACAACAAGCATGATGAGGAGACTCTCCCAATGAAAAAACAACATATGTACAATGAGGCTAAATCAAGAGATGAGAGGAGAAAAAAGCCACACATGTGAACGGTAGTGCCATCTAAGCACACCCTGGACCATGGTGAAAAAAAGGCCAAGGACGCCAAAGTCGAAGGAAAGCCTGTCTACGCTCCCACATGCAGTCGAAACTGCCCTGAAGTCTCTCGAACTGTCCTCTGAGAATATGGATCAGCTCTAGCCAAAGATCCCGAAAACTCTCTGTTGGTGGTACAAGGCGAACCTCGAAGATGCGGAAGCAACGGGCTCGTCAAATGAACCAGAGTGTCAGGCCACTGATGAGCTCCCAACACTCCTCTCTCTCACTGCACCACTCCTGTGGAGTAAGCTCTGTAGCAGGCTGGTGTGTAGGTCAACCCCCTTGCATCACTACCATCCTGCTGGTGGAAGATAGCTCAAACTGAAGTGCCGGGCCCGTGAGAGTGGACCAAGAAGCTGCCCCCCAAGTGTACTGCCGAGCCGTGGAAAGGGTTGGCATCAACCGAAGGACACGAAGCCACACCTCTTGTGCCAAAGGACAGTCCCAAAGATAGTGACACTGAATCTCCACAAGATGGTCACAAGCTGCACATGCGGCTGAGAGACCACTATGTACAAGCCAGCTTCCAACTGCTGTAGCTCTGTGTGCAACCAGCCACTGGAACAAAGTGACTTGTCTCGGCTGTCTGGAGACCCACAACCTCTCCCAAAAAGCTGCCAAGAACTCAGCTGTGAGACCCTCCTCCTGCCAATGAGGTGCTGCAGCAAGACGAGCCTCTCTCTGCGCTGCCAGTATGTGACGTCCCAATCGAACAGTGTATTGAAAGAAAGGGACACCTGGATGGTCTGTAGAGGAGAAAGGGTCCCTCCACAGCCACTCTCTAGTATCCCACTGTACTCGTGCCAGTGGACAGCTCTCCCAAGCCCACAGTCTCCAGTGGCCAGTCTCAAGAGCTGCTGGGACGGGATCTATGACACAAGTCCTCCCACAGATACCCACCACACTAGTCCTCTGAAAACAGCAGTCTGCCACCTACGGGGCCTCTACTGCAACTCGATGTAAGCGTCCCTCACCCTGTAGCTCGAAAAACAGGGAGGGTATAGTCTCTGAGCAAAAGCCCGAACTGAGATGAGAACCTCCAGTCGTGTGAAGGTCTCCATCCATCTAGCCGCTGCTGACTCAAGAGGTGTGAGCCACTCAACTGGTACTGCCTCTGATGTCCTCACACATGGCTCCACACCCCTCTCATGCCCTGTAGCTGAATGCCCTAAAGCTCCTCTGACAAGCCTGAGAACTATAACCAGTCACCTAGAGAGCGTGTTGGACCCTCTGCCATGGAACCCCAAGAAATATGAGGCCGACTACCAACCAAGTGGCCTCTCTGAGTGCTAACCATGGGGTCCTCCATGCAAGTAGACTGACGCTGCTCCAGGCCTCGCCGCAATTGCTCTCAGGATCGGAGCAGACTCACAGCGAAGCGGTCCTCCAGTCTCCTGCTCAAGCCAACTTTGCGCATCTCTGTGAAAATCCATCGAGTCGAGGGTCACCATGGGCCTCCAGCCTGAGGCACCTTAGCACTAAGCCGCTGAAGCAAGAACTCCTTCCAGGGCTCCTCACCTGGAAGAAGTCCTCTGACGATGAACTTCCCAAGAAGGCCTCTGCTCTGCTGTGCTCGGTCTATGATCCCCAACCCTCCCTGAGAACAAGGAAGAGCGATGACCTACCATGCCACTCTGGCCCGGGCTATCTGAGTGTCACGCCCTGACCAAAGGAAGTTCCTGATCAGCCTTTCTACCTGGCTAATACAAGAACTCGAGAAGATCCAATAAGAAGTGATGTACCACATAGTAGCCAACAACACCTGGTTGGCCACTACAACTTTGCCTACCAAAGAAAGTCGTGCGGAGCTCCAATGTAACAACTTCCTCCTGATAGACAGGAGGAGGGAAGAAATCTACTGCTCGGGAGACAAGTCCAAACCAACCTGACACCCCAAGTACCGAACTGCAGTCCCTGGGGGAATCCCCTTGAAACCCTCATCTGGCATCCAATCAGGTGGAGGAGCACTACCAACCGAGAAAGCCACTGTCTTTCTCTAGTTGATCAGTGCGCCAGATGCACAACAGAAAGTCTTAAGAGCCTGCTCACACCTGTGAAGGTTGGCCTCCTGGCCCTCCGAGTACAAGGCTGAGTCATCTGCAAACTCAGCGTCCAGTAGCTCATCACCCCGAATAGGGAGCCTTAAGCCACGTAAACCAACCTGCTGTCGTGAAACCAAAAAACCTGCTCATCGCCTCAGCATCGAACACAAAGAGAAAGGAGGCAACAGGGCGGCCCTGTCTGACCGAACGTGAGAGCATGAAACGATCACCTCTAACTCCTGCTAAAAGCACCTGATTGTGTGCCCGTCTGTACAAAGTTGACACCCCTCTGATCCAAGCATCTGAGAAGCCCATCCCGCGTAGAGTGCCCTCCAAAAAATCCCAGTCAACTCTGTCGTAGGCCTTCTCAAAATCGAGAAGAAGAATCACCAAGTCCTCACCACGGAGCCGCGCAAGGGCAGAAGCCTCCCAAAAAGTAAAGATGTTGTCAAGGATACTACGCTCCTTGACAAAACCTATCTAAGTTCCATGTATAAGGCTCTCTAGAAGTGGCTGAATCCTCAAACTCAGAGCCTTGACAAGAATTTTGTAGGCTGAGTTGAGGATGGTGATGGGGCGCCACTGTCGAATCTCATCCAAGGAGCCACCCTCCTTGGGAATGAGGTAAATCAGGCCCTCACTCATGCTGTCGGGCATCTCACCTATGTGCAGGATGTATTGAAAAGCACTCAAAGATTTGAGCCAAGCAAGTCCGAGTACCCCAAGAAAAAGTTGGGAGTCAAGCCATCCTCACCTGGACAGCTACCACGGGGGAGTGCACTAAGAGCCGTGTGCAGCTCCTCTAGCTGTAGAGGCGGCTCAAGCCTGTGACGCATCTCCTCAGTCACAAGACAAGGCATCTGTGCCCACACCTGCTCTCTGCATGCATCTTGACGCTCTGACTAGGGCTCTGCACACAGTAAATCACGGTAGAAGTCAGTAGCAACTGCACGCATGTCCTCTGGCTCTGAAGCAACTGACTCATTGGGCCTCCTCAACTAACTGACCTTGGCATGCGTATGCCGAGGTCCCACTGCCTCAAAGAAAGCATCTATCACTCTATCACCCATCTAGGTCCACTGAGATGCCTGTCGATGGAAAGCAAACTCATGGCGCCTCTCCTCTGTGCTGACGAGCTCCTGGAGAGCCTGCTGTAACTGCTCCTCCAACCAAGGACTGTTTGGATGTTGCTCCTGCATCCTCTGCAAGGAAGCAACGCCCCGTTGAAGGCGTTGCTGCTCCTCTCTAACTACAGCCAGGCGAGCAGAAGACTCCTGAAGAAAGAGCCGACAGTTGAGCAAGTCCTGAGGCCACTCTGTCAGCAGGAGAATCCTGTAAGTCTAAGCTCTCTGTCCAAAGAGCCTCCACTCGCTCTCTGAGTGCAGAGTCCAGCAAGACCCTCTCTGGGATGCGTAGAATCGTGCTCCCCCTCCTCTGCCTATCAGTCACTGTAAGCATCATTGGTGCATGGTCAAAAAAGGAGGTCCCAGCCAAAATGCCAACAGTCCCACCCAAGTCACAAAAGTGATCACTACTGTAGAAGCGATCTATCCGAGATAGATTCACTCCTCCCACTCGACGGTCCGAACGAGAGAAGGCTAGGTTGTCAGGCGGCCTCACAAAGCTAGAATGCTGCCACACATCTGAAACCCGCGGAGTCATACATAACCTCTCCCAAGCTACCAACTCATCTCCATGCACAGTAGCATGGCTACCTCCAACCCTGTCATCTGGGTCCTCCAACATGTTGAAGTCTCCCCCAATGCACCAATGCTCTACCTGCGGCAGAGACTCTGCAATGTGAGCCCAAAACTCTGCACGTGCGCTCGCCACATTGGGCGTGTAGATGTTCAGGAAGCCCATCAGGCAGCCCTGAACCTGTATAGTAATCCACTGAGCCCTGCCTGGCACAATAATCCCCTTGCCCACAATGGCCTGCTGCAAAGAGTCCGCAATGGTCATACATACCCCACCCTGGATGCCTCCAAGTCCAAAAGCAGCTGACCAAAAAGTCTCATAGCGACCACGCAAAATCTGACCACATCGCCGAATGCGTCTCTCACAAAGATGATGCTCCTGTAGCATAAGAATGTCAATCTCACCACCCACAAGGCATCTCTGCACCTCCTAACACAGCCGACCTCTCTGACGCTGAATCTCGAGCCCTCCTAATCCCTGCACATTCCATGAGATGATCCTCATGGAGTCGGTGAGAGAAAACAGATGTTGCCACAGCAGCCAACCTAGTTATATTTGAGGCCGGTTTGGATGGGAAGTAATCCGCATCCGAACGACCTCTAGACAAGCGCGCAAGAAGTGACTGTCCCACCCAAGCCCAAGCCGAGCGTGCAACCAGAAAGGGTTACATCCTCTGTCCAAGAATCCTCATGCACAAAAACATAACACGGAGGGCACTGAGTGTTAGCAAACAAATGCACCACAATGTGCCTGCAACCCACTGTATCTGGAGGTGTCACGCTAAACTTGGCAAGAGACCAAATTGTTTGTACCAGATCTGTCATTGCTAAGTCCCCTGTGTGGTGTGAGAACACAATAGCCTGGGTCTGGAACCAGTCCAGGGCTGTGTGCTCGGTCCACTCTGTGATATCTCTCCCACACAACGGAAAGGAGAAACCCACCGCTGTGTCCGGGGCCTCACTGCCTCTAGCTGCAAGAAGAGGACGTGGACTCGAAAGCTGGCCTCCTCCAAGTCGGGAGAGGAATCACCCAGAAACCGAGGGGGAGGGACGATAGAGGGAGTGCGAGGCAGAGGCGGACGGGCACGAGGTTGGGGTAATTGAGCGCGGGGCTGAGGCGGGCAAGCTGCGCACTGGGAGAAACTACGTGTGGAGCAGGCAGCGGGCAGCGCGAGGGAGGAGGGGGGAGGTGCGAGCGATGGCGAGGGGAGGGTTGCAGGTGCGTGCGGCGCAGGGGGTGTGTGCGCAGCAGCGAGCTCGAAAACCCAAGGTACCGAACAGCCCGCTGATTTTGAGGATGCGCAGGCTGAAAAATCCACCTGCCATGGATCATTGGGTGCGTAGATCTACTCGGGAGACTAGGCCTCCTGATAGATATGTCCCTTCCATGGACTATGTGATGCTTACTGACTGTGGGGAGCCGTCTTGTTATAAAGAGGCTATTGGTAGAACGGACAGTAAGAAATGGTACAAAGCAATGCTATCTGAGATGGATTCCCTAGAGAAAACCATACATGGGACTTGGTAGATTTGCCAAAAGGGGCAAAAGCATTGCCATGTAAATGGGTCTACAAAGTTGCAAAAGGGTATAAGCAGAAGCATGGTGTTGATTTTGATGAGATTTTCTCTCCTGTACTAAAGCTTACTACGTTGCGGATCGTTTTAGCCTTGGTTGCTGCTCTAGATATAGAATTAAGGCAAATGAATGTAAAAACAGCTTTTTTACATGGTATTTTGCGTGAGATCATATATATGATGCAACTTGAACGTTTTGTGGTCAAGGGAAAGGAGAAGAAAGTATGTAGACTCAATAAAAGCTTGTATGGATTGAAACAATCTCCGTGTGCATGGTATCACAAGTTTGATACTTTTATGAGATCTCAAGGGTACAAAAGAAGTAATGCAGATCACTGTTTATATACAAAAAAGGCAAGTGATGGAAGCCTCCTATTGCTTACCTTGTATGTAGATGACATGCTTCTTGCGGGTAAAAACGTCAAAGAGCTTGATGCATTACAAAACAGCTTACGCTTTTTCACCAGGAGGGTGAGTGGTCTTGTGGCAAGAAACCTGTATCCCGGCTATAGTGTTCCATGTTACAGTTGGAGGACCACGTGGGGCTAGCCTAGTCTTGGACGGCACTTTATAGGTGGGCTACTCCTGGTCCTAGACAGCACTTTACAGCAAGCACTTGGCGGGGAGACAGTTGTGTGATAGCCAAACCACCTCCCGCCTGGAGGGTTCTCCACCACAGTAGTGTACTCAGCTTATCCCTTCCTTATATATTCTGCTTCTGTATAAACTTTCAAAGCGTTTGTCTCTAAGGGCTTATACTTTATGCGAGTCATCAGTCTATGCCCATAGGAGTCTATCGATTTATCTTTGTCATGGGGGTGTAGAGGCTCAATCCATGCATGGAGTGTGCAGGTGTGACTGACTCATTGTACCAGGTTCGTCCTCAGTCTGGAGCTGAGAGTGCTGCTAGCCAGGTTATTGTAGTTGATACATTGGGAGTAGTGGAGCTCAGCTGAGTTTTGGGTCTTATTCTAGTGTGTCATTATTGTTCTCCATTGTCGTGCTAGTTGTGCTCTGTTTACTGCGTGTATGGTTCACTGAGGGAGAGACTTCGTGCACGATGCACTGAGGCACCCACATTCACTAAGAGCACATAGAGCATGTTATACGTTTCTTTTACATCTGGCCAGTTACAAAATGACTTCAAAACATGTCCATCAGATATTTGTGAACTTGGTTCACATACGACAAACATATGCATTATCATGCCCACTTATGCGACAACTTGAAGTACCTTTTTCATTGTGGTTCTTTCCAAACAATTTGAAGACGTATGAAGAAAGTTTACAAACATATTCCAATAATGTGGCATTCCAATTTCCCTTCCTTTGATTCGAGCTTGTTCTTCCTGTTCCCTTGTGACTACACTCCGTGCATAAAGATGGATGAAATAGAATTGATTTAGCGATGCAAAGACTTGCCACAGCACCAAAGGAATAGCAAACCAAATGCTCAAGAAATAGGCGCATGATCAAAGAGAATATAATGAAAACAGTTCTGGTTAAGGAAACCCATCCATTGGCATAAGAGAAATCGAAGAGCTCTAGCAGTCTTTCCAAGAGATACCAGGACCTTGTAATCTATAAAAAAATGCCATATGCCACCCACAAATACATAAAAAGTTGGAACTATAATCATACCATAACGGAGTAATGGCAATAAATCGATAAGGCCATGCGAATTAGAATACACATAAAATCATGTGAGAAAAGGTCAACAAGTCAAGAAACTAGAAAATTCAATATAAAGAGCAAGGGCCTCAAGTTACACAACAGCAAAAAAACCTCCAAAATTAACCTCGACACTCTTTCATACGTGAAGATGTAGGAGCTTCAATCTAACACACATAGGTTAATGCAAGAAGCAAAACCTCTTGCCATGAATCTGCACCAGATTGAGTTTTCCAGTCACTTTTAAGTTGTGTTTCGAAAAAAATACAGCACAAACATATAATCTAAACAACCTCAACATCATTGCAAAAAAGCACACTGTTGGATTATGAAGGCAACAAAAGCACCTGAGATTCTTGAAGACTTGTGTAGAGAAAAATCTTGAACATACCAGTGCACTACAACTTGTGTTTGCTGATGGATTGCATCTAGATTCAAGTTCTGAATTGCCTTGTCTAAGCGTGCCTATTTCAGAAAACAGAAAACAAATAAATCAAGAAAACATGCCAAAAAACAAAGGTCAGAACCATAATTTCTGCTTTCATGATCCTGAGGCTTGAATATCTTCTTTCAGGATTGATATAGCCTAGCAGAACATTACATGCATTGTGCAATTTCCCCTCTCCCTTGGAATTGATTAAGTGTATGAGTCTCTCTCTCTCTCTCTCTCTCTCTCTCTCTCTCTCTCTCTCTCTCTCTCTCAGCACTTCTATCCTTTTTTGGATATCCAGAGGATACTCAAATGTTGTACTACATTTTACACCACCCCCCATTAGCACAAGATGGAGCTAACTAGATTGATGCATTTGCATGGTTGTACTATCCCCAGCAATACTCACAAGGGACGCATTCCAGGACGGGGGACGGGGGACGGGGCTCAAATGGATTTTTAGTGTAAAAAAGAGGGCGGGACGGCAAAAGGGGACGGAAAAGTGGGGACGGGAAGCCCGGAAAAGGGCGTTCCCTATGACTATGCCCTTAGCATATAGACATGCACATATCCCTAGTACTAGAGCTCCACCCATCCCCATAGATCTCATCACCCACCTGACGTCCTTCTGTCACTGGCATATGACTACTATCTATCCTTTTTGTTGATTTCTTTCTTATTATTTATTTATTTTCACTTTTTGGAAACACCGCTCTAGAAATCTAACTGCCCTGCGTTGCATAGCTAGTGTGAAACTGTTTAGAGGGTGTCCAAGCTTGAGGGCAAGAGAGCACTAAGGTTGGACAAGGACTATGGTTAGCCAAAGTGGGGTCATTGACTAGCCAAAGTGGAATCCTTTGCTACATAGGCTACATTTCAGTTCTTGGTGTGGCTGCAGTGTACAAAGAGGGTCAGATGACCTAGAAAGATACAATGGCAGCATCTCCTAAAATTTAGGGAACTGCTATTTTGGACCTTAAAATGTGTTCGCGTCATTAGCTCTGGGATGACAAGAGGAACATTTTATTGCTCTGCTGCAAAGTCAACTGATGCACCAGTTGAGATATTTTTAGCTGGGAATGCCCAAAGTCGCAAAGTGTGCCATGTGGCACTCCGTGAGCATTCTGCTACTCTTGGCCAGAGAGGGGGCGCCTAAAATGAGAGAGGAGACTCATTTGCAGCTTTGTCACAGGTTAAGAGCTATGGAGTGCTTCCTTTCCCTCTTATGTACAGTACGGTGCCAGGAGTGATGCCCTGCACGCTACGCATTGCTCTCTCTCTCCCCTATGAGCAGTATGTTATGCCCATCTAGTGGGCTTTTCATTTGACCAATGTACAGTTATGTGGGTTCATGCGCGATTGCCGAGGAAAGAGCCTCTTGCACAGGTACTGGATTAGCTAGCGGCTAATCCCCCGCAGGTACAGGTGAATTCGGAGAGGTTTCACGTGCGAAATCCCGTTCGATTCAAAGGGCAAGTAGCCCTACAAGTGCGGGAGCTCGAGGACTTGCTACGGATGCGACCGGCACGCGAAATGGAGCCCGAAACAGTGAATTATAGCCTGCTGTGTATTTTTGCAGGTTTAGGGTTTCGGCGCTAAACGGACCCTAATATCCCCAGGAGGTTCGGAGACGCGGGGGGACCGCTGTACAGGTGATCTGGCACATTTTCGGGGCAGAAAACAGAGAATTCAGCGTGCTGCAAATTCTCACCAGGTTTTGCAAAGTGTCCGTATGCGTAGAGAAAGTCATCTGATGCATGGGGATACTGACTGTGAAGGGTCCTAGTACAGTTATGCTGCCGAAATCGGGCCAGAATAGATGAAATTCAGCCCAGATTGTGCGGGGCAGCTTGTAGGGAACCACAGCTTTTATTCCCTCTTTTAAAGAATAAAGAAATACCGAAAGGGGCGCCTATTTAGGGGCCAATCTGGTGTCGGTCTTCTCATACAGGTGCAATCTAGCAACCTGTATCCCTTTCCCCTTTGTTGTGTCTTGAAAGTACAGGTAAAGTGGGCGACAAATTAAATGGGTGAAAGCAAATAAAGTTTAAGTCTAAGGTTTACAACACTTTTTGGATCATACAGGCCGGTTTCATGGTTCCATCGCCGGGATTAAATCACTTTTTCCCATAGAAGTGAGCCTTGGTCAGTTTGGGTTTGAAGACACAGGGGATCATAGACCAGACACAAGGAATTGCAATTATGGCTGACAGACCAGATGATGTGACTGAAGAGGTTTCCTCTTCGCAGGATCAACAGACACATGAAGTGGGTGAGTCTTCAAGACCACCACAGACGGATGATGATATATTCAGGACCCGGTTGGTTACTGTTGTGACTATGTTCACACAGGTAATGCAGAACCTGAGGTTTTTAGCCTTTCTGCAACCTCCTCTTCCGTCTCAGCAAGTTGGGTCACTGGATCATATTCAAAAGCCTGTTAAGGCTCAAGCACAGGTGATTCATACTGCAGGGACTATGCCGATGACGACGACGGTGATGACAACGACGACTTGATGGCTGAAATCTGAGATCTTCTAATTGCTGAATTTCGGCACTGTTTCGGTGGCTGAAAATGACTGTTTTGGCTACGTTTTTATGGGCGAAAATCGGGGATCTTCTGCAACCAATGGGGGCTGAATCTTCTACTGTACCATAGGCTGAAAACGCTGTGGTTCTAATGCGGTAAGGGCTGAAAAACACTAACGCTGGGCTGCCTCTGTCTCTAGCAGAACGTTAGTGCTGATCTGGTGCTGAAGTCAAAAACGCTGATGGGCTGATTTGGGAAAACGCTAGCAAAGCTGATGAATCTGCTAGCGATGGCAATAATCTGCAAACGCTAGGGTGCTGGTGGTGTTGACGATCAAGGCAATGCTGAAAACGCCAGATCTTGGAGGTAGGCGAGGATGGGATCTGCAAAAACGCCAAGGGGTCTTGATGGTCCTTGATGGGTTCTGCTGAGAAGTTGCCTGTTGAGGGGGAAGCTCCTACTGCCTTTTCTGCTATTTTAGTGCTAACTTGGGTTTGCTTATATATTAACTTATCAAAATTGCCCTACCTACTTTTGTTGGAAAGTCACTTAAAAATAATAAGTGAAAATACCAAAAATAGGGAAAATAGGCTAAATGCACTAGAAAATTCCCCTAACTGATTCTAATGGATTCTGATGGGAATTCTGATCATCATGCTGTGTGCAACCAGAGGATATGCATCTACACTAAGTGACTGGGCATGCACGGTCTACGAATAGACTCACAAAAGTGCCAGATCACTTCTAATCTAGACTTGACTGGACTGACTAAACCATGATCATGCTGTAGCTTGTCCACGGACACATAGGGTTGGATGTGTCACGTGACATCTTATGTTCACAAGGAACTTTGGTTCTTGTGGGTCTTGGTTCTTGGGTTCTTGAGGGTCTAGAGGTTCTTGAGTTCTTGAGGTTCTTGAGGTTCTTCTTTCGCTTGCAATTTGTGTTAGAGAAGGATCTTCTCTTCACCCGAGTTCTTCTCTTTTCCGCGGGCGCACCCCTTGGCGGCCTTGCGCTCACACCAAGGTTGCTTTTTCCCACCTCACCTCGATTGGCCGGCCGCTAAGTGCACGGTCCGCTCTCAATGAGTGAAAAGAGGCACAAGGGGAGGCTAGACAAGCCCTTCTTTCTTGGGTTTCTTGTCACTCTTCAAAAACACGACTAGGAATCGACACGCCCAAGAGGACTTGGGTTACGTGCGATCGCAACAAGCAAAAAAAATTCTTGTGGTTCTTTCTTTCAGTGATACAAAACACTGTCAAAGCTCTAATACCAATGTAAGGTGCAGCAGAAGTGAATGTTGAACTTTGCTCAAGATGAGTGCTCCGAACTCTGCTCAAGGGTTCCTTTTCCTTATGGCAGAGAGAGCCTTCCGTTCCTTTAGTGAGAGAGTGCAATGGACACAAACAAAGTGGTGAACACTGTGAATGAAGGTGCCGAGACTGAGAAATAGAGAGAGAAGAATACGACACCAGAATGTTGTCAAACCCTCCTCCGAAGGCCCCAGTCTCTATGGCGAGAGCAATCTACTATTGATTGCGCAAATCTCTACAATGCTTGGACTTGCCGACGATGTCGACAACGATTAGGACGATGACGAGACGGGCTGAAATCTAAAAACGCTAAGGGCTGAAATCTGCAAATCTTTATCTGTTGAATTCTGACTCTGTGTCAATGGCGATCGAAGGCAACGACGCGACGACGACGCGCTGAAAACGCAGATGCTGAAATCTGCGTTTTCCGGGTTGAATCTGCAAACTTCGATGGATCTGGCCGTGCAGCGAGAATCTGCTGCGGGAAGGTGAGATCTGCGAAGTTCGGGACTTCCACTACGGTATCTGACTGCTGAAAACTGAAAACCCTAATGCTTCTATGGTCCTATCGCGATGAATCTGCAAAACGCTGAGTGGTCAGGCTGATCCAAAAACGCTAGGGGCTGATCTGGGTCCTTGATGCAAAAACGCTAGGCTTCTGCTGTTCTGCTACTGCCGGGATTGATCTGCAATGCAAAAACGCGAGGGCTTGGTGCTGGTTGAAAACGGTGGGCTTTTGCTGATGAAAAACGTCAGGCTTGCTGTTGGAGGGGATCCTATTGAGAAGGTGCTCAACGTACAATATGTCATGCCTACTAAAAGGGATCACATAACAACTCTGACTAAAATACAGGAAACGATCACGAATGAAACACTCGGACAATATGTGCGTACTAATCATGCGAACACATAATACTTCCTGTGAGGGTTCTTTGGACCTATGCTTGAGAGCCAAGATCGCTTCTTCCTGAAGGGGTGCTTTGGACCTAGGCTTGAGAGCCAAGATCGATCCTTCGTGATCGATCAAATCTACAACGAGGTTAGCTTCGCTAGAAAAAGTATCAACTAACACATCATCCTTGTGAACAATCTCATCATCTTCATGCAACTCATCATGCTTGTCAGAAATCACATCTTGATCATGCAAATCATCATGCTCATCATTATCATTCAAATCATCATGCTTATCATTGTCATTCAAATCATCATCATGCAAATCATGTGTATCATGCTTTGGAGAAGAAGAGATTGAGAGAGTCTCCGTCTCCTGAATCTCTTGCATATGTGCCTGCACTTGAGAAAAGAGTCGCAAGAACTCTTTCATGTGTTGGTCGCTCTTTTCTTTTATGGCTTTGTTCTCGCGATCAAATTCGGCTTGTCTTGCTTTGTTCTCGCGATCAAATTTTGCTTGACTTTCTTTGTCTTCCAAACGTGCTTGCTCGTGCTCACGCTCTATGGCTGCCATTCCTTCTTTGTATTCACGATCTATGGCTGCCCTTCGTTCTTCGTAGGCCTTTCTTTCTGTTTTTCTTTCTTCGCGTTCTAACTGTCTTTCCATAAACAATTGCTCCAACTTCTCCATAGGAGTCAGTGCAATCCTTGGTGTAGATGGGGAAGGGTCGAAAAAACCTCCTGGTGGGGAAAATTCTTCTACGCCTCTCTCATGCTCATCACCTGTATGCGAAGTATCCATTCCGCTTCGGGTGATGACCATCCACTGACGTCATGGGTTCTTGTGGATTCTTGTGGTCTTGGGTTCTTAAGTTCACGAGGAACTTGGGTTCTTGCGGGTCTTGGTTCTTGGGGTTCTTGAGTTCTTGAGGTTCTTGAGATTCTTCTTTCGCTTGCAAACCCTGTTTGAGAAGGATCTTCTCTTTACCCGAGTTCTGTTCTTTTCCGCGGGTGCATCCCTTGGCGGCCTTGCGCTCACACCAAGGTTGCTTTTTCCCACCTCACGTCGATTGGCCGGCCGCTAAGTGCACGGTCCGCTCTCAATGAGTGAAAAGAGACACAAGGGGACGCTGGACAAGCCCTTCTTTCTTGGGATTCCTGTCACTCTTCAAAAACACGACTAGGAATCAACACGCCCAAGCGAACTTGGGTTCGTGCGACCGCAACAAGCAAAAAAAAACTTGTGATTCTTGTGGTTCTTTCCTTGAGTGATACAGAACACTGCCAAAGCTCTGATACCAATATAAGGTGCAGCGGAATGAATGTTTGCGCTTTGCTCAAGATGAGTGCTCCGAACTGTGCTCAAGGTTCCTTTTGTTCTTATGGAACAGAGAGCCTTCTGTTCTTAATGAGAGAGTGCTATGATCACAAACAAAGTGGATGGACATTGTTCGTGAAAGTGTATGAGACTGAGAGATAGAGAGAGAAGAGAGATACGACACCAGAGACGTTGTAAAACACTCCTCCGAAGGCCCTACTCTCGTCGGCGAGAGTGGTCTACTTATGATTGCACAAACTGGTACAAACAGTATGCATGAGACTGATGCAAGTCTAGGCTATGTCGGCGATGACGACAGGGATCACGACACCGATATAAGACTGAAATCTGCAATCTTTTATCTGCTGTCCAAAAATGCTATGGGCTGAAATCTGCTAATCTTCTATCTGTTGAATTCCGACTCTATGTCGATGACAACGATGCGACGACGAAGCGCTGAAAACGCAGATGCTGAAATCTGCATTTTCCGGGCTGAAACTGTAAACCTTGCGGAAACTGACCATGCGGCGAGGAACTACTGCGGGAAGGTGAGATCTGCGAGGTTCGAGACTTTATCTGCGGGTGCTAACTGCTAAAAACTGAAAACGCTGATGTTCCTTGCTGTTCCGTCACGGTAAAGCTGCAAAACGCCGGGGCTGATCTGCAAACCAAAAACGCTAGGGCTGAAATTCTGCTGCTGTTGTCGCCGGTTGCTCTGCAATATGCAAAACGCTAGGCTGATCAGAGGTTCTGTCGTCGCCGGAATCTGCAAAAGCAAATCGCTGGCTGATCTGGTGATGAAAACGCTAGGTCTTGGCTCTGCTCCAAAAACGCTAGGTCTCTTGGGGGGGGGTCTGCTGAGAAGTTGCCTGTTGAGCGTGGAGCTCCTGCTGCCTCTTCTGCCATTTAGTGCTAGTCTAGGTTTGCTTATATACAAACTTACTCAATTTGCCCTACCTACTTTCCAACAAAAGTCACTTAAAAATAATAAGTAAAAAATGTCAAAATAGGTAAAATAGACTAAATGCACTGGAAAATTCCCCTGAAGGATTCTGATGGATTCTGATGGGAATGCTTATGATCATGTTGTGTGCAACCAGAGGATATGCATCTACACTAAGTGACTGGGCATGCACGGTCTACGAATAGACTCACAAAAGTGCCAAATCACTTCTAAATCTAGACTGATTGGACTGACTGAACCCTGATCATGCTGCAGCTTGTCCATGGACACACAGGGCTGGATGTGTCACGTGACAGCTTTTCTTTATTTTCGTTCCTCAGCCGCCAAGAGCGATTGCTCACGCTCGCGATCCAAGGACGCCTGTCGTTTTTTGCGGTCCCGTTCCATGGATTCCTATCCTTCTTGGCGCTTACGCTCCAAGGTATCGCCTCGCACTTCTTCATGTAACATCATGTCCATCATCAATTTGACCAAAGGTTCCATAGGATTTGATGCAATCCTTGGCGTAGATGGGGAAGGGGGAGGGTCGAAAAAACCTCCTGGTGAGGAAAATTCTTCTTCGCCACTTCAATGCTCATCTCCTCCATGCGAAGTATCCATTCAGCTTAGGGTGATGACCATACACTGAAGTCTGAGGTTCTTAAGTTCACGAGGAACTTGGGTTCTTGTGGTTCTTGAGGGTCTTGAGGTTCTTGAGGTTACGGAGTCTTGAGGTTCTTGAGGTTCTTCTTTCGCTTGCAATCTCTGTTAGAGAAGGATCTTCTCTTACCCGAGCTCTTCTCTTTCCCGCGGGCGCACCCCTTGGCGGTCTTGCGCTCACACCAAGGTTGCTTTTTCCCACCTCACATCAATTGGCCGGTCGGTAAGTGCACGGTCCTCTCTCAATGAGTGAAAAGAGGCACAAGGGGAGGCTGGACAAGCCCTTCTTTCTTGGGTTTCCTGTCACTCTTCAAAACACAATTAGGAATCGACACGCCCAAGAGGACTTGGGTAACGTGCGATCGCAGCAAGCAAAAAAAATTCTTGTGGTTCTTTCCTTGAGTGATACAGAACACTGTCAAAGCTCTGATACCAATGTAAGATGCAGGGGAAGTGAATGTTGAACTTTGCTCAAGATGAGTGCTCCGAACTGTGCTCAAGGTTTCTTTTACTTACGGAAGGGAGAGCCTTCCGTTCCTTTAGTGAGAGAGTGTAAGTGATCACAAACAAAGTGGCAAACACTGTGAATGAAGGTGCTGAGACTGAGAGATAGAGAGAGAAGAATACGACACCAGAATGTTGTCAAACCCTCCTCCGAAGGCCCCACTCTCTATGGCGAGAGCGGTCTACTATTGATTGCACAAATCTCTACAATGCAATGGACTTGCCGACGATGTCGAGGATGATGGGGACACAAGGGGACCACTGTAGAGGTGATCTGTTGCATTTTCAGGGCAGAAAACAGAGAATTCAGCGTGTTGCAGATTCTCGCCAGGTTTTGCAAAGTGTTCATATGCGTCGGGAAAGTCATCTACTGCGTGGGGATACTGACTGTGAAGCGTCCTAGTACAGTTATGCTGTCGAAATCGGGCCAGAACATGTGTTTCTCAACCTGGATTATGCGGGGTAGCTCGTAGGAGATCACAGGTTTTATTCCCACTGTTAAAGAATAAAGAAATACCGAAAGGGGCGCCAATTTTGGGGCCTATAGGTTGTCGGTGTCTGCTCGGAGCATTCAAGCTTCCGAGCCGTATGTGTGCTTAAGTGTTAATTCCCGTCACAGATTTCCTTTGCACGTTCTCTCTGTGTGTGTCTAAAGTAAAGAATTTCGGGTGAAAGCCAACGCCTACCGCCCCACGGGCCGGTTTCAACATTCCATTGCCGGGATATCAATCACTTCTTCCTCAAAGAGTGAGCCTCGGTTGTTTTTGAGTAAAGACACAGAGCGCAGGAACGCGGGGTTACACTATGGCCGACAAAGGGAAGGGCATTATGGAAGAGGGTTCGTCTTCAAAGGACAGACAGGAAATCCCTATGGTTTTCGAGATTGGCGAGAGCTCACGGCCACGTCAGTCTGTACCTCTTGTTAATGTGAATGTCCCTCCAATAGTACAGGGCTTTATGACTGAGCAACTTGAGGATGATGCGTTCATGACTCAGATAGTTGCCGCGGTGAATGTCTTTTCGCAACTGGTGCAGAATCCAAGGTTTATGGAGTTCTTGCAAGCGCCACCAGTGCAACAGCAAATAGGCAACGTACATCGCGTACAAAGCTTGTCGAGGCTCCAGCCCAAGTACTTCATGCGACTCAGCAGGAAAGGGAACACTCGCATGTTGCAGAGTCGGGGGCTCCAAAACAGGTTCCTCTCGTGCTTGAACAGGTCGGGCTCATGTTCCACAGGTTATGCCAGTTCAGCCCGCCACCTTTCAAAGCCCGCATGCTATCTTGAATGCACAAGGAACTGGATACCAGGCAATGCACCCAGTTTTTCCACCACCCACGGTACATCCTGGGTATTTCGGGGGTGGATCAGTGTTCCAAAGTATGGCTGGTTATGCGCCTGAAAGTCAGCCGTACATGCCAGGAACAGTGTTTGGGGGTATGCAAGGCATGATGCCAAACCCCATGTATGGTAGTATCGGCATGCAGCAAGGTTTTCAGTGGAACCAGGGCCACTTTGGGGTGCCACAGGGTCATTTTGGCATGGTTGGTTTTTCTGGACAGCAACCAGACATCGCACCTTTGACGCAAAATATTAATAGCCAAGATGTGCCGATCATGCCTACTACAGTGCCCATGTTGCAGACCATTCCTTATCACAACTTGGGGGCAGAGAAGCCGAAAGCTTACAAAGAAGGTGGTGCAGCTGTAAAGTTCAGTACTTTCAGTGGCTTTGAGAATAAAGCAAAGGCTCTCACTTTCCTCCACCAGTTTGATACAGCTTATGCAAGAGGGAATTTTACAGAGGCCTCGAAAGTCAAGAAAGTTGCCACTTTCTTAAAGGACAATGCGCTTACATGGTGGACGACATTGTTAATGCAAGGGCAGGCACCCGCCACTTGGGTTTACTTCAAGCAAATGTTTGCATCTGCTTGGCTGTCAAATGAATTTGAAGCGGACGTCATGACAGATTGGCACCAGCTTACTTCAGCTTCATGCAAGAGCTTGCTGGAGTACAATCGGAGGTTTTGTAAAGCGTTACTCTCAGTGACCTCCTACAGATTTGTGCCATTGACAGAGCAGATAGAGAAGTATTGTTGTGGGCTGCCTAAAGGGCTTCGTGATTACTGTACCAAGAACAGAGTGGCTACCCTCACTCAGCTTATGGAAGTTGCTAACATTGGTCTTGCCTTGTTGAAAGGAGAGGACAGTGGGTTTCCAAGCAACGAGAAAGGAGGGCAGCAAAAGAAAAATTCAGCGAAGAAGCCCTTTGTGAAAACGGCTCCTGATGCGTCACAGGGGTCACAAAAGGCCACCAAAGACAAGGATTCAGCTGGGACTTCTGGAGCGCAGGCAAAGAAACAGAAAAGGAAGCCTTTTGTGCGCAAGTCGCTCGAGGAAAAGAAGGTCCTAATGACTGAAAACAAATGCTTTATATGCGAGCAGCCTGGTCACTTTGCTACCAATTGTCCACAAAGGAAAAGACCAGCTGACTCAGATGATAAAGAAGACCAGAAAGGCAAGAAGCCTAAACCCACGGCAGGTTTGGTGCTAGACATGGTGGGTGACAGGCCCAGTACAGATGCCAGTGAGTTATGCAGGACATGGGGTAAAGTTAGGGATCAGACGGCACTCATCTTCTTTGATCCAGGTGCCAAAGCCACCTTTATCTCACCAAAGTTAGCTATGAAGCTGGACATCAGAGCTGAAGAGATGGGGTACACAGCACAGGCAGGGTTGACATGTCCTGGCCACTTAGAGTGTGTTACTCCCACATTGGAAAGCTGCGTCTGCATATCCAGTCATATGTGGACACAGAAGAGTTCTACATCATGCCGCTAGAAGGATGTGACGCCTTGTTGGGGATCCCGTGGATGTTTCGAGTGCATGGAGTCTTGGATGCCTACAACAAAAAGATCATTGTACAGCATAGGGGCAAAACTCACATCTTGGATGTAAAGCTAAAAGGAGAGTTAGTCCCTATTGTATCTACTTCTGCTATCACTTCTGTAATAAAGAATCATCTTTCTGTGTACTTGATTTTTGCACGTGATGTCGCAGATAGTGATCGATCAAATTTATCTGTGTTAGATAAAGAAAGGTAAGCATTTTTGCAAAAGTTTAGTGACTGTTTTTCTGATTCATTACCGTCGCCATTGCCGCCAGAGAGACCTGAGGCATAGTTACCGGGGAACGCCCCCTAGCCCCCGTTCCGGCGTTCCGGGGGGCAGTTCCCTTCCCGAACGTTCCGGAACGTCCCGGAATGTCTGACGTTCCGGGTGGCCAATGCAAACCGGAACGGCCGTTCCGGAACGTTCCGAAACGCCCCCGGACCGTTCCGGAATGCCCCTGGAACGGCCAACGGCTACAAACAAATTTGGCAAAAATTGAAAAAGCTGAAGTAAATGTTTGGGCTTCTTTTGAAAGTGTGCAAGGCCTCAAGGACTCATAAAACGCACCCCCCTCCCCCTTTCTCTTCACAAGCTAATCCTCAAGGCTCAAGCTCTCTCCCTCTCACTCTCAAGATCTCTCCCTCTCAAGACTCACTCTCTCAAGGCTCAAGGCTTCAAGCCTTCAAGCTCTCTTCCTCTCCCTCCCACTCTCTCAAATCTCTCCCTCTCCATCTCACTCTCTCTCTCTCTCTCTCTCTCTCTCTCTCTCTCTCTCTCTCTCTCTCTCTCTCTCTCTCTCTCATCATCTAGTCATAGCAAGGTTGAATGGTCTTCAAAACGAGTTTTTTGTGAGTATTAGAGTCAAAGCACTCTAATACTCCTTGTATTTAAACACAAGGAGCTAAAAATTGCACTATTTGGGTGTTTTTTATACCTCCCGTTCCGCGGCGTTCCCGTTCCGGACCCCTAGCCGTTCCCCCGTTCCGCGGGGATCCCGTTGCCGTTCCCGTTCCGCGTTCCGGGTAACTATGACCTGAGGACCATCGGATAGATTTGGAGCCAAGGTGTAGCCCACCAAATAGACCTCCCTACAAGGTTAGTGCAGCGCAGCAGAAAGAGATTATGGGTCAGGTTGAGGAATTATTAGAGAAGGGCTGATTCAGCCTAGTTCTTCACACTTTTGCTCCCCAGTGCTCCTAGTGCAGAAGAAGGATGGCTCATGGCGCATGTGTATTGATTACCATGCGTTGAATAAGAATACCATCAAGAATAGGTTTCCTATTCCTAGAATTGATAATATTCTCGATCATTTAGAGGGTGCTGCAATTTTCAGCAGGATAGACCTTAAGAGTGGGTACCATCAGGTTCGTATAAGGCCAGAGGATGTGCACAAGACTACGTTTAGAACGACATTTGGTCTTTATGAGTTTCTAGTGATGCCGTTTGGGCTAACGAATGCTCCTGCCACGTTCAACAGAATGATGGACCGGATTTTCCGCTCGCATCAATAGTTTTTTGGGACGTTTTTCAATGACATGATAGTGTATTCGAAGAATGAAAGGAGCATAGGCGTCACTTGACCATTGTGTTCGAAGAGCTGCGCAGTCACAGGTTACTTATCAATCCTAAGAAAAGTGAATTCTTCCTGGAAGAGATCCACTTTCTTGGCCACATAGTCTCAAAGGATGGTGTCAGAATGGATCCCGCAAAGGTCGAAGCTATTAAGACATGGCCAGACTTGAAGACTGTACACAATGTCAGAAGCTTCTTGGGATTATGTTCCTTCTATAGAAGGTTTATCAGGAATTTTGTAGAGATAGCATCGCCTCTTCACACTTTGCAAAAGAAAGAGGTCACTTTCAGATGGACCCAAAAAGAGATTTCAGCTTTTAGTCTCTTAAAGGAAAAGTTGACTTCAGATCCAGTAATTGTTCTGTCAGATCTCAGGAAGTCATTTGTGGTCCAGTGTGACGCGTGTGGCAGTAGCATCGGAGCAGTGCTAATGCAAGATGGACGGGTAGTAGCTTATGAAAGCCGAATTTTGCAAGGGCCAGACAGGACTATGCAAGTCTATGAGAAAGAGCTCTTGGCCGTGATTCATGCGCTTTCTAGCTGAAAGCACTAATTCTTAGGTGCTGATTTTGTTGTCCAAACAGATCATCAGACCTTGCGATACTTCTTGACACAGTCAAAGTTATCCGAAAAGCATATGCGATGGGCAAACATTCTTTCCATGTTCCACTTTCAGATTATGCATGTGGAAGGCAAGAAGAATGTTGTGGCTGATGCGTTATCAAGAAAGCCACAAATTTTAGCTGTGTCAATTCCTTATCATCATGAGCTAGATGATGTGAAGGAGCAGTATATTGTTGATAAAGATTTTGCAAGGATCTTTGAACAGTTATAAGAGGGGCAACATCACGAGCACTACCTCCTCAGAGATGGTTTTATGATGATGCATGGCAGACTTTGTGTCACTAGGCCACTGCGACATAAGGTCATGGAAGAGAGTCATGTCCCACCTTATGCAGGGCATCGTGGCATTGATGCGATAATTAAAGCGGTAGAGACATTCTTCTATTGGCCTACCTTGAGGAGAGATGTGGATGCCTTTGTGCTTCCAAGAACGCCCCAACAGGGAATGATGGTATATGGACCATTATTTGCAGGTTCAACAAGCAGGCCCATTTTATCCCTGTCAGGAAGAAGATAAAATCTGATCAGATGGCACGTTTGTTTATGTACAATGTGTTTAAGTACCATGGTATGCCACAATCGATTATCAGTGATCGTGATCCTCCCATGACCAGTTTGTTTTGGAGAGAATTGTTTGAGAAGAACATGGGCACTACGCTGAAGTTCTCGCCTTCGTTTCATCCACAAACTGATGGACAGTCAGAAGAGCCTACTTAGATTTGCTGAAATGCTATGTGTCAGATAATAAAGGCAAGTGGGAACAGTATTTGCCTATACTAGAGTATGCGTACAATAATACAGTGCATTCACCTACTGGCAAAGCACCTTTTGAGATTGTTGAAGGCGGCAAAAAGGCTCCTCCCATTTTGCATACAAAGAACAAAATCTTTGAGGAAGATCGATATGTTGAGAACATGGATGAAATGTACAAGAAAATCAAAATTGCCTTGGAGAAGACTCAGGCAAAACAGAAAAAGGCTGTTGATCGTCACCGTCGTGAATTGTTCTTATCACCTCGTGATTGAAATCTGTTAAGGTTCCAAAAGGCAAGGTTAAAGAAAATGAAGGGCAAGGAATGGCTGTTTCCTAAGCTCAGTACGCGAAACTATGTGCCTTTTCAAGTGCTTGACAAGATCAGCGATGTGGCTTACAGGCTGAAATTGCCTGATGCGTGGAAGATTCATAATGCGTTTCACGTGAGTCTTCTAAGACCCTTCGTGGGTGATGTGCCAGAAGATATGCTAGATGAGGATCAGCCAGAAGTTGAGGAACTTGATGAGATCCTAGTACCTGAGCAAGTTTTGGCACATAAGGACAGGAAAGTTAAAGGACAGGTTGCAAGACGTTATTTGGTGAAGTTCAAGAACTATCCGCCTATGGATGCAAAGTGGATGGAAGAGCATGAACTGTCAGAGTCACCAAATGTATTGCAGCTTTACCTTGAAGCCTTTGGGTTACAACCTACCTATGCCCCAACCCAACGTGTGCAAAGGAGGGGTAATGATAGAGCTAGTACATCAAATGTACATATGAATTCAGTGTAATAGATGGAAATGACAAAAGTATGAAGGTCTCATTAAGTCATTTGTATGTATGTGTTACGACCTTTCTTGCGGATACATGCGATGATAAAAGAGCGTTGACAGCACAAGATCATTGGTGGCGTGTATTTATGGTATGCAATTGAGGACGTTTACGATTTCAAGAGGGGGGTATGTCACGGGGACGTGGCAACTGTTAACTATGTCACGAGGACGTGGCAACTGCTAACTTTAGTTGTTGGTTTCTTTCCAATGATTTTTTTTTTTTTTTGAGACCCTCTTTTTGAAGTAGCAAACGGTCGGACATTGTATGGCCAATGTGAACGGCAGTTTCACCCGCAGACGGGAAGTGATCGGCACTGGAATTTGTATAGTAAGAGAATGTCTAGGCTCAGAGCAAGATCATATAGGTCCCCCCGTCGCACTTAGCAAGTTGGTGGTACTAGGAAGTGAACTCAATAAAGACACAAAGTCAGACTACATTGCACTTTTGGATGCGGTTCCAATGAGGATAGATGGTCAGATGACCAGTGGGAGCCCAACAGAATCATTTCCTAAAATTTAGGGAACTGCTATTTTGGGCCGTGAAATGTGTTCGCATCATTACCTCCGGTATGACCAGGGGAACATTTTACAACTCTGCCGCGAAGTCAACTGGGCAACCAGTCGAGAGATTTTTAAGCGGCAAACCCGAAACGGGAAAATGCTTGTTAATGCGCCAAGTGGCAGATTCTCATGGAGTTGCCTCTTACAGAAAAATGGGCGCTGAATTTTATGCTGGGAGAGGCCTCATTTTGGTTTTTGCCACAGGTTAAGAGCTAGGAGTGCTTCCTTTCCCTCTATGTATAGTGTGGTGCCAGGAGTGATGCCCTGCACGCTACACACTGCTTCTCTCTCCCTTACGTGCAGTTATGTGATGCCCCACAAGAGGGCTTTTCATTTGACTGATGTACAATTGTGTGGGTTCATGCGCGATTGCGGCGGCAAGAGCCTCTTGCACAGGTACTGGGTTAGCTAGTGGCTAATCCCCCGCAGGTACAGGTGAATTCGGAGAGGCTTCACGTTAGAAATCTCGTCCGATTCAAAGGTCAAGTAGCCCTACAGGTGCGGGAGCTTGAGGTCTTGCTACAGATGCGACCAGTACGCGGAACGGAGCCCAAAACAGGGAATTACAGCCTGCTGTGTATTTTTGCAGGTTTAGGGTTTCGGCCCTAAACGGTCCCTAATACCCCTAGGAGGTTCGGGGACGCGAGGGGACCGCTGTAGAGGTGATCTGGCGCATTTTCGGGGGAGAAAACAGGGAATTTCAGCGTGCTGCAGATTCTCGCGAGGTTTTGCAAAGTGTCCGTATGCGTCGAGAAAGTCATCTATTGCGTGGGGATACTCACAGTGAAGCGCCCTAGTACAGTTATGCTGCCGAAATCGGGCCAGAACAGGTGTTTCTCAGCCTGGATTATGCGGGGCAGCTCGTAGGAGATCACAGGTTTTATTCCCTCTGTTAAAGAATAAAGAAATACCGAAAGGGGCGCCAATTTTGGGGCCTACAGGTTATCGGTGTCTGCTCGGAGCATTCTAGCTTCCGAGCCGTGTGTGTGCTCAAGTGTTAATTCTTGTCATAGGTTTCCTTTGCACGTTCTCTCTGTGTGTATCTAAAGTAAAGAATTTCGGGTGAAAGCCAACGCCTACACTTGCTAGACCTGGTCTTGTTGTGAAATTTGTGGATGACATATGTACAGTCCATGATCTGAGTTTTAGTGATGAAATTGTTGCATCAGGCATTTTATGCCGTGGGCTGTATAAGCTCACTTTGCATGACAAGTATGGGCAGAATTTTGCAAATGCAGTTGTGGATTCAAAGGCTGTTGTAGATGCAACAAAACTTTTGGCATGAACGTTTTCGACATCGAAATTTAACCAATTTGCTACGTTTGCAGAAATCTGATATGGTTGCTTCTTTGCTGCTTCTGGAAGCACCTGTTAAGCGTGTTTGTGAAGGCTGTATTTTGGGTAAGATGCAACGTTCAAAGTTTCCAAAGGATGGTTCAGTTAGGGCTACATGCAGGTTGCACCTTGTGCATAGCGATGTTTGTGGGCCCATGCAAACACTGTCCTTGGGCCATTACCTTTACTTCATGACTTTCATTGATGATTACTCCAGGCATGCATGGCTGTATCTGCTTAAAAGCGAAGTCCGAAGTGTTTTATGTGCTTCAAACAATTTCTGGCTATGGCTGAAAATGTCTCAAAATATACTATGGACATACCCTCCATTCCGATCGAGAGGGAGAGTATATGTCTCATGAATTTAATGCATTTTTGGCTAGTCGTGGGATAAAACACCAATGTACAATGCTGTATACACCTCAGCAAAATGGTGTGCTGAGAGGAAAAACGGGTCACTTACGGAAATGGCACGATGTATGGTCAAAAGTCAAGCTTTGCCGCATTTTGTGGCTTGAGGCTATCATGTATGCCACTTATGTACTAAACATGTGTCCTACTAAAGCTTTGCAATCTATGACACCATATGAAGCATGGCATGATAGAAAGCCATCTATTGATCACATGCCCGTTTTTGGTTATTTGTGCCACAAACGCGACGCAGAAAATTGGATGATAAGGCTGTCAAACGCATTTTTGTTGGTTATACTACTGAAAGCAAAGATTACAGGTTATATCATCCGCAAACAAAGCGTATCTTGGTTTCACGGGATGTGTTTGTGGAAGGTTTTGTTCAACCCTTGCTGTCATGTACTAGAGACAGTAATGTAAGCTCACTTGGACATTTATGACAGTTTGTTGCCTCTTTTCAATGGTGGAAGTTCAAATGTAAATTCAAATGAGGCAAATCTACAGCCTATGGAGGTTTCTAAAAATGTTACAAATCAGCCTATTACTGATGCAAATGTACATGATGTACTTGATGAGGAAAGGGCTGAGAATGAGCAGGCTTGAGGTATGCCAAAATGGTTGGTGCATACTTTGCGTGACAGTAAATTGGATGCACCTTTGTCTAGTCGTACTCGTTTATGTTCTCGCCATGTGCATCTTATGCATCAAATTGTTACGCTTTGGCTGTGTCTAGCTTATGTGATGTTGAGGAACCTCTGTCTTTTGATGAAGCACATGTTAGGTGCAGTGGAATGAATGTTTGCGCTTTGCTCAAGATGAGTGCTCCGAACTGTGCTCAAGGTTCCTTTTGTTCTTATGGAAGGTAGAGCCTTCCGTTCTTAATGAGAGAATGCTATGATCACAAAAAGTGAATGGACACTGTGCGTGCAAGTGTATGAGACTGAGAGATAGAGAGAGAAGAGAGATACGACACCAGAGACGTTGTAAAACCCTCCTCCGAAGGCCCCACTCTCGCCGGCGAGAGTGGTCTACTTATGATTGCACAATCTGGTACAAACTGAATGCATAGGACTGATGCAAGCCTAGGCTATGTCGGTGATGACGACGGGGACGACGAGACCGACCTAAGGGCTGAAATCTGCAAACTTGTATCTGCTGTCCAAAAACGCTATGGGCTGAAATCGGCGGCTAGTCGTAAAACACTAATTCTGGGACTGTTTCTGTGGGTCTTTGACGCTGAAAATCTGCAGGTTTAGGGCTGAAAACTGATGGTCTATCCAGGCTGAATCTGCTACTCTTTTAGGGCTAAATCTGCAGAGAAAAGAATCGCAAGAACTCTTGCTCACGCTCTATGGCTGTCTTTCTTTTTGCTTCTCTTTCTGCTTTGCTTTGTGCGTGTCTGCGATCCATTTCTGCTTTTCTTTCTTTGCATTCACGATCAAATTCTGCCATTCTTTCTGCATTTCTTGCTTCGCGCTCTAGCTTCCTTTCCATAAACATCTGGTCCAACTCCTCCATAGGAGTTAGTGCAATCCTTGGCGTAGATGGCGAAGGGGGAGGGTCGGAAAAATCTCTTGGTGGGGAGAACTCTTCGTCGCCTCTCATGCTCATCACCTGTATGCGAAGTATCCATTCCGCTTCAGGTGATGACCATGCACTATGATCTTTGGTTCTTAAGTTCACGAGGAACTTTGGTTCTTGAGAGTCTTGGGTTCTTGGGTTCTTGAGGGTCTTGAGGGTCTTGAGGTTCTTGAGGTTCTTGAGGTTTTCTATCGCTTGCAATCTGTGTTTGAGAAGGATCTTCTCTTCACCCGAGTTCTACTTCTTTCCGCGGGCGCACCCCTTCGCGGCCTTGCGCTCACACCAAGGTTGCTTTTTCCCGCCTCACGTCGATTGGCCGGCCGCTAAGTGCACGGTCCGCTCTCGATGAGTGAAAAGAGACACAAGGGGAGGCTGGACAAGCCCTTCTTTCTTGGGATTCCTGTCACTCTTCAAAAACACGACTAGGAATCAACACGCCCAAGCGAACTTGGGTTCGTGCGACCGCAACAAGAAAAAAAAAATTATGTGGTTCTTGTGGTTCTTTCCTTGAGTGATACAGAACACTGCCAAAGCTCTGATACCAATTAGGTGCAGCGGAATGAATGTTTGTGCTTTGCTCAAGATGAGTGCTCCGAACTGTGCTCAAGGTTCCTTTTGTTCTTATGGAAGGTAGAGCCTTCTGTTCTTAATGAGAGAATGCTATGATCACAAACAAAGTGAATGGACACTGTGCGTGCAAGTGTATGAGACTGAGAGATAGAGAGAGAAGAGAGATACGACACCAGAGACGTTGTAAAACCCTCCTCCGAAGGCCCCACTCTCGTCGGCGAGAGTGGTCTACTTATGATTGCACAATCTGGTACAAACTGAATGCATAGGACTAATGCAAGTCTAGGCTATGTCGGCGATGACGATGAGGACGACGAGACCGACTTAAGGGCTGAAATCTGCAATCTTGTATCTGCTGTCCAAAAACACTATGGGCTGAAATCTGCGGCTAGTCGTAAAACGCTGATTCTGGGACTGTTTCTGCGGGTCTTTGACGCTGAAAATCTGCAGGTTTAGGGCTGAAAACTGAGGTTTCTTTAGGCTGAAAACTGATGGTCTATCCGCGCTGAATCTGCTACTCTTTTAGGGCTAAATCTGCAAGTACTTCATTGTTGAAAAATGCTGCAAACTGAGGTCATAAATGCTGCAAATCTGCAATCGTTGGGACATTCAAAAACGCTAGGCTGATGTGTTCCAAAAACGCTAGGGAAGGTCTTCGAAAGACGCTAGCTGATGGGGAGTTCCTGTGGCGATGGATGCTGATGCAAAAACGCCAGGCTTGGGCTTACTTGCGGTGAGGATCTGCTGATGCAAAAAACACTAGCTTGTTGTGGATGAAGGAAACGCTAGGGGATGCTGCTTCTTCTTGCTTGGTGGGGGAAACCGCCAAGGTCTTGTTGAGAAGTTGCCTGCTGAGCTTGGCTCCTATTGCCTCTTCTGCCATTTAGTGCTAGTCTAGGTTTGCTTATATACAAACTTAGCAAAATTGCCCTACCTACTTTTCAACAAAAGTCACTTAAAAATAATAAGTGAAAAATGTCAAAAATAGGTAAAATAGGCTAAATGCACTGGAAAATTCCCCTTAAGGATTTTGATGGGAATGCTTATGATCATGTTGTGTGCAACCATAGGATATGCATCTACACTAAGTGACTGGGCATGCACGGTCTACGATAGACTCACAAAAGTGCCAGATCACTTCTAATCTAGACTGACTGGACTGATGGAAACCTGTTATGCTGTAGCTTGTCCACGGACACATAGGGTTGGATGTGTCACGTGACAGCACAAAATTCAAAAAATTGGATGGTTGCCATGCAATCAAAATGTGATGCACTTATAGAAAATGACACATGGACTTTATGTGATTTGCCTCCTGGCAAAAAGGCCATTAGTACCAAGTGGGTTTACAAGTTGAAACGCCAGCCGGATAGTGAGATTGATCGCTATAAGGCTCGACTTGTTGCAAAAGATTATGTACAACAGAAAGGCATAGATTATGAAGAGACTTTTGCTCCCACTTGTCGTATGACTACTTGCGTTTTCTATGTGCATTGGGAGCTCATTTCGGTTGGGATGTACATCAGTTAGACATTGTTAATACTTTCTTGAATGGTGACATATTTGAGGAAGTTTATGTAACGCAACCTTGCGGTTTTGTCAAGAAAGAACAAGAGGATAAAGTGTGGCATGTGCAAATGTAAGAAAGCTTTGTATGGGTTGAAGCAATCTCCTCGTGCTTGGTATAAGAAAGTTGATACTCATTTGGTCAAACGAGGCTTTCTTAACAATCCAACAAAAAGCACTTTGTATGTAAAGCGTGAGGGTGATGTACTTCTCATTTTCGTTCTCTATGTGGATGATTTCCTTATCACTGGACCAAATGAGAGACATATTGTTGGATTTAAGGCTGATTTGAATGCTACTTTCAAGATGAAAGATTTGGGGTTGTTGCATCATTAATTGGGCATACAGTTTAAGCAGTGTGGTGGTGGTTTTTCCTTGTGTCAAACAAGTTACTTAGAGACATTGCTATGTAAGTTTGAACTTGAGGATTGCAGACCTATTGCCACTCCTATGGAAACAGGTTTGAATTGAGTCTTCATGATACCGATGATCCTACCGATGTCACTCTTAACGAAACTGTTGTTGGATGCCTTATTTATGTATGCAACACAAGGCCGGATATTCAGTTTGCACTCTCACAGATCAGCAGATATATGCATAGCCCAGGGTCTAAGCATTGGCAAGCTATCAAGAGGATTTTTCGCTACTTGAGTGGCACTTTACATCTAGGCTTGTTTTATCCCAAGGGGAGATCATTGCTGCCAGAGTTACATGCTTTTTCGGACTCAAATTGGGCTAGTTGTTTTGACACGCAAGTGTCCACAAGTGGTTTTTGTTGCATGCTCGGTACTGTGACCTCATCTAATTGTGAGGCTCAGTACAGGGCAATCTTCACAGCTATGGTTGAGTGTGGATGGCTCCGACGCCTTATGGCTGATTTGGGTGTTGGACAGGACATTGCCAACACCATCTACACTGACAGTCAGAGCGCATTGGCAGTTGAAAGGAACCCACTTTTTCATGCTCGCACAAAGCACATTAGGTGCATTACCACTATGTTAGGGAGAGGCTCTCAACAAGAGAGATCAACTTGGCTTATGTGCCAACACAAGACAACCTTGCTGTCGCATGCACATCTAACCCTACATGTACGTGGACAAGCTACTTCATGACATGGGTTCAGTTCAATTTAGTCAGCCTAGCTTAGGAAGTGTTCTGGCACTTTTGTGAGTCTGTTCACAAACCGCGCATGTCCAGACACTTGGAGTAGATGCATATCCTCTGGTTGCACACGGCATGATCATCAGATTTTCATCAAAACCCATCAGGAGCATTTTTACAGTGCATGGACCTATTTTCCCTATTTTAGCCAATTTTCACTTATTATTTTTAAGTGACTTTTGTTGGGAAACTGGGTAGGGCAATTTAGCAAGCCAATATATAAGAAACCCTAGCGCTAGCACTTTCTGGCAGAAGAGGCAGCAGGGACCTGTGTCCAACAGTGCACCTTCTCAAGCAAGACCCCGACAGTCAACCTAGCATTTTCAGCCATCACCAAGAACCGGCGTTTTCATACAATTGCAGATCAGCCCAGCCTTTTGCAACTTGCAGAGCAACCTGGCGACAGTAGAGCACAACAGTTCAGCTAGCGTTTTTGCATCAGGACAGCAAGAGGCCTAGCGTTTTGCATCAGCAGGACAACCTTAGCGTTTTGCAGTTTCTCCGACACCGTACCGCAGTTCCCAAACCTCGCAGATCTCACCTTCCCACAGCAGATCCTCGTCGCACGGTCAGATCCACCGAAGTTTGCATATTCAGCCCGGAAAACGCAGATTTCAGCGTCTGCGTTTTCAACGCATCGTCGTTGCATTGTCGTCATCGCCATCGTCACCAACATAGAGTCAGAATTCAACAAATAAAGATTTGCAGATTTCAGCCCTTAACGTTTTCAGATTTCAGCCCGTCTCATCGTCGTCCTCGTCGTCATCGACATCGTCGGCAAGTCCATAGCATTGTAGAGATTTGTGCAATCAATAGTAGACCGCTCTCGCCATAGAGAGTGGGGCCCTCGGAGGAGGGTTTGACAACATTCTGGTGTCGAATTCTTCTCTCTCTATCTCTCAGTCTCGGCACCTTCATTCACAGTGTTTATCCACTTTGTTTGTGATCACTTGCACTCTCTCACTAAAGGAACGGAAGGCTCTCCCTTCGGTAAGTAAAAAGAACCTTGAGCACAGTTCGGAGCACTCATCTTGAGCAAAGTTCATCATTCACATCCGCTGCACCTTACATTGGTATCGGAGCTTTGACAGTGTTCTGTATAACTCAAGGAAAGAACCACAAGAACCACATTTTTTTTTTTGCTTGTTGCGGTCGCACATAACCCAAGTCCACTTGGGCGTGTCGATTCCTAATCGTGTTTTTGAAGAGTGACAAGAAACCCAAGAAAGAAGGGCTTGTCCAGCCTCCCCTTGTTTCTCTCTTCACTCATTGAGAGCGGACAGTGCACTTAGCGGCCGGCCAATCTACGTGAGGTGGGAAAAAGCAACCTTGGTGTGAGCGCAAGGCCGCAAAGGGGTGCGCCCGCAGGAAAGAGACAAGCTCGGGTGAAGAGAAGATCCTTCTCTAACAGAGATTGCAAGCGAAAGAAGAACCTCAAGACTCCAAAACCTCAAGAACCTCAAGACTCAAGAACCCAAGACCCACAAGAACCCAAGTTCCTTGTGAACTTAAGAACCCAAGACTTCAGTGTATGGTCATTACCCGAAGCGGAATGGATACTTCGCATGGAGGCGATGAGCATGGCAGTGGCGAAGAAGAATTTCCCACACCAGGAGGTTTTTTTTACCCTCCCCCTTCCCCATCTACGCCAAGGATTGCACCAAATCCTATGGAGGCTTTGGTCAAGATGATGATGGACAGCAAGTTAGAACACGGAGCAAGAAAAGCAAAAAGAAAGGCAGAATTTGATTGTGAACACGAAGCAAGAAAAGCAGAAAGAAAGGCAGAATTAGATCGTAAACACAAAGAAAGAATGGCACCCATAAAGCATGAGCACGAAGAAAGAAAAGCAGAATGGGATCGCGAGCACAAAGAAAGAAAAGCCGAATTGGATCGCAAGCGCGAAGCAAGACGGTTAGCCTTAGAGCATGAGCACAAGCAAGCGCGCTTGGTGGCCGCACAGAGAGACCAACAAAGGCAACAGTTGGTCCTACTATTTTCTAATGTGCAGGCACAGATTGAAAAGAAACAGGAGAAGGAGACTCTCTGAGCCTTGTCTTCTTCAAAGCACGACACACATGATTTGCTTGATAATGATAAGCATGATGATTTGCATGATCAAGATGTGATTATTCACGAGCATGATGATTTGCTTGATCAAGATGTTATTATTCACGAGCATGATGATTTCCATGATGAAGATGTGATTGTTCACAAGAATAATGGTTTCGTGGATACTTTGTCTGGTGAAGCTAACCTCATCGCAGATTCAATCAATCACGAAGAACCGATCTTGGCTCTCGAGTAAAGGTCCAAAGAACCCCCACAAGAAGTATTCTATGTTCGAATAATTAATCAACACGCATTGTTCGAGTTTTCATTCGTGATGCTTTCTTGTATTTTAGTCACCGTCCTTGTGTGATCCCTTTTCATAGGCATGACATATTGCACGATGAACACGATTCACTCATGAATGAGCACGGATATATACGGATTACTCATGAAAAAATGAAATGTTTGCACCCAAGGAATTCACATTCCATGTCTCTTCCTTGGCATGACACAGTTTTAGAAAGAGCACAAGAAGGATTGCGCATCAAGCATCGGCATTTCCATTGTGTTTTGCCACAGTTGATTGATTTAGATCAGAAAGTCAAGATTCAACCCCATTGTTTGCGTGCGTTTGATTGACGGTTTGGCACTCCATCTCTATGTTCATCTTCATTGCATGCACAGTCTTTTCGAAGGAATAGTATTTTTCCAGTCACTTTACATGGAATGTGTATGTTCATGTTTTTGTGTTGGAAGTGGTTTCAGGAATTTTCATCCTCGGAGATTCTTGAAGAAGGTAGACGCATGACTATCGACGAAGTTGAAGCATTGCAAGAGCCACAGATGACTTTGTGTCGCTTTCGGCGCGGCCCAAAGAAGCAAGCGTTGCAGACCTTTATGAAGTTCAAGTATCGCATGACCCACGCATCAGAGTGGACAGACGAAGAGTCCTTTTCAAGATTCCAGACGCTGTTGGCGATCTCCCTAGACGCCATACACTTCGGTACCAGTACCTCACATAGAAAAGGAGGGGATGACACGTGCACCCTATGAATACGCAGACAAGCTACTTCATGACATGGATTTAGTTCCGTTTAGTCAGCGTAGCTTAGGAAGTGTTCTGGCACTTTTGTAAGTCTATTCGCAGACCGTGCATGACCAGACACTTAGAGTAGATGCATATCCTCTAGTTGCACACAGCATGATCATCATATTTCCATCAAAACCCATCCAGAGCATTTTTACAGTGCATGGACCTATTTTCCCTATTTAACCAATTTTCACTTATTATTTTTATCACCAAGAACTAGCGTTTTCATGCAATTGCAGATCAGCCCAGCGTTTTGCAACTTGCAGAGCAACCTGGCGACAGCAGAGCACAGAAGCTCACCTAGAGTTTTTGCATCATGACAGCAAGAGGCCTAGCATTTTGCATCAGCGGGACAACCTTAGCGTTTTGCAGTTTCTCCGCGACACGACCAACAGATAGCACCAGCGTTTTCAGTTTTCAACATTCAGACACCGTACCGCAGCCCCCAAACCTCGCAGATCTCACCTTCCCGCAGCAGATCCTCGCCGCACGGTCAAATTCACCAAAGTTTGCAGATTCAGCCCGGAAACGCAGATTTCAGCATCTACATTTTCAGTGCGTCGTCGTTGCATCATCGTCATTGCCGTCGTCGCCGACATAGAGTCAGAATTCAACAGATAAAGATTTGCAGATTTCAACCCTTAGCGTTTTCAGGTTTCAGCCTGTCTCGTCGTCGACATCGTCGGCAAGTCCATAGCATTGTAGAGATTTGTGCAATCAATAGTAGACCACTCTCGCCATAGAGAGTGGGGCCTTCAGAGGAGGGTTTGACAACATTCTGGTGTTGTATTCTTCTCTCTCTCTCTCTCTCAGTGTCAGCACCTTCATTCACAGTGTTTATCCACTTTGTTTGTGATCACTTGCACTCTCTCACTAAAGGAACGGAAGGCTCTCTCTTCCATAAGTAAAAGGAACCTTGAGCACAGTTCGGAGCACTCATCTTGAGCAAAGTTCATCATTCACATCCGATGCACCTTACACTTTCAGATCTATTCACAAAGGCTTTGTCTCATGAGAAGTTCGAAGCTTTCCGCAATGGGCTTACTCCCCTTTGTGGACTGATCATGTTTTCAGGGCATGGTACTTCCCTATACTCTATGTGCGAGCTCTCGTTCACCGCATCACTCCCAAGGGGAATTTGTTACCATATACATTTGAGAGTGATGTGTGTGAACACACTTAGGACCGTCGGGGCATTTTTTCCCTCACTAGAAGGTTTTTTCCCCCGTGCATTGTATATACGCCCATCACTCCAAGGCTAACTTATCTTTCCATTGCACACTAAGTAATACACTCTTTGTTGTGTGCTTTGAGCTTCCTTCATCTTCTCCAAGCTGTGCACGTTTTCCTACAACCCTATTTCCAACATTAATGAGTCTTGATAGAGAAGTGTCACCAACTCTCTTTGGTCTATGCACTGATCAATTGGAACAAATGTGTCACCTGGACATCTAACCCTATGTGCATGTGGACAAGCTAATTCCTACATCAAGCTAATTCCTACGTCTAGGATTTAGGACAACCTAGGAAGTGTTTTGGCACCCTTGTGAGCCTGTACACAAGACGTGCATGTCCAGGCACTTTAGCGTAGTTGCATACTCTCTGATTACACATGAGCACAGCCAGTTTCGTAGGTGTAGGCACTAGGGAGTGTTTCCATAGTATAGCATCAGTTTCCAAGCCTGCATACAAAGCACCTCTTGTCAGTGGGTTATTAACTCATTAATACGTGACATATACAGCATTATTTTAAAAACTTAATATGTAAATTCGTGGGGCTCCATCAGAGACTCTGCTCGACCCAACATCATTTACCTATAAAGGTGACCCCCAGGGTCACCATTCTCATCAAAAGTCAGTACCCTCAATACCCTATGGGCAGCCATCCCATCAGTACTACCCTCAACCATGGCATTTTTCCAGCATCACCTCAGTACCACTAGCATTTTCTCATCAGCAAGTCGCCCCCAAGTAGCAGATGCACTAGCATTTCCAGATTGCAGATCAGCTCTGGCGTTTTTGCACCTTTCAGCACTCCATTACCAAATCAGCCATAATGAAAACAGATTTCAGCCTTAGCCCTCAGATCAGCCAACGCTTTCAGATTTCAGCCCATTTCTGTCATCATCATCAGCACCCTCAACATCGGCCATAACAAATCTGCCCATAGCCTCGTCAGTTTGCAAACCCCTCCCTTATATAGGGGTGATAGCAATCTGCTCGGCCTCCTCCAAATATCCACGACCCATAAACTAGGGAATATGAAACAAAACAGATAATAAATAGGGCAGATGTGTAGCGGACAAAGTCTAGTGAATCCCCAAAACACCACAATCTCACAATTCCGGGCAAAGCCACAAAGAAGCCCTCACTCACTACAATAAGAAACCCAGAAGATGACCTCCAAAACTTTAACATCCCCTTTGGAATCTCGGGTGCACAACACGACCAGGGATACGGACGGGGGTCTCGAAAAGCGAAGAAGGAATTTGACAAGTCCCCACTCCACCACTACATCAAGCACACCACCACTCAAGAGAATTTCGCAAAAGACAATCATGTCCACAATCCTAATTTGCGTGCGCTTTCTATCAAAGAATGTCAACACTGACACTGAGAGATGAAGGCGGGGAGCGAATGGGATTAGATACCCCTGTCCTAGCCGTAAACGATGGAGACTATCAAAGTGGTCTCTGGTGGCATTACTTCTTTAGAAATACCATTGAGGATTGCAATACGTAGAACAGATGTGGTCTAAAGCACACTTGACAAATCAACCATCATCTTCAAATGAAATTCTCTTGTGTTCTAACATACGTCTACAACTGCAATTGCAACCTTCAAGCTTTTACTCCAGCTAAACTTTTCAATTCTCCATTTACATAGCTTAACCATTTTGGAGTTGTATTTTGACTGTTATTAGATAAAATGTGTGCTGGGTACCTTTCTGGGCTCAGTCACGCGCTTCTTATTCGTGCATTCCTCTGTGTGTGTGTGTGTGTGTGTGTGTGTGTGTGTGTGTGTGTGTGTGAGAGAGAGAGAGAGAGAGAGAGAGAGAGAGACGCCAACCTTGCCGACATAGCACCAGGGACAGGCCAAGTCACTCCAAGCATCTACACGGATTATCGCAGGCACAGCCATGTTTGTCTTATGCGGATTGCTAATTTTCAGATGCGCATTTGAATAGTATGGTTTAAGAGTCATGGCCCATGGGCATGAGGTTATTTGGTTGGCGTCCTCCAAAGGAAGACAAAGGTAGGATTCGCTTCGCAATGGTGTTGTCAACCGCCTTTGCCACGTAGCAAAAAATGAGGCACGAGTGGGAGTTCTATCCCTGTCGTAACTTGTCTTGGAGCTGTAAACGAGTGGACGTTCTGCAACTTGACTTGCAAAGGGAAAGAGTAGAACAAGGGATTTCCGCAACTTGACTTGCAAAGGGAAAGAGTAGAACAAGGGGTTTTCCAACTCTATCAATTTTAGTAGAGTTGAGAAGGTGGACTTCTAACTATGGCGAAGTTGCACCAACTTTGTCACTCTCTGTTAGGGTTTAGGTTAACTGGCTGGACAACCATCACACTGGCCGTACTAACTTTATCTATTCTTTTGATCATATAGAACAATAAGGAGTAGTGAGGCAAGCGAGCTCACCAACACTTTGTGTCTGCTCTTCTTCTCCCACACTTTGCACACATCCCACACTCTTTAAGTGCTCCACAACGAGGTTGAACGGTAGTATCCGCAACACAACGTACGTCCAGAACGTAAAACCATCACTGCAAATTCACATGGCACGCCCTTAAACATGTGCCAATGAGTATGTAAGCAAAAGCACCAAACCAACTCCTTGTGGGAAGTAAAAGGCTCTCAGTAAAGCACAAGCACTCTCAAGTGCTAGTCATGCATAAACCATATGCATCCAAAACTCCCACTGAAACTGTAACGGTTGTCACTGTCAAAGATGCTCGCAGATCTGTTGTGTCCAGAGAACATGTGACTGTCCTTGCGAGTATAAAAATTGTATTCTAGAGCTGTCTTTGAGAAGCCATGAATGGCTATGCATGAGCAATCAAAGAAAATCAATCTCAAACCACAAATAACATACATCAATGTCAAAAATGCATATGGCAATCCAAATCTGCTCTCAAAAAACGCATAGAGCTACTACTAATGGCAATTTGTAACATGTATCCCACTCTCGACAAGTTGTCTCTCTGTCTCGTTCTCTACAATGCCAGAGAACATGTGAAAATTTGTATTCGATGTCAATGACGATTCCAAGTGTCACTCCTCTATGGAAGAGGCATGTTAACCCTCGTGGCTCACGGACACCCTATCGCCTACGACGGACACCGTAACCGTATTACTTATTTAAGTAGAGTCAGGCACCGGGCTTGTCGGTCCAATAGGGAAAGGTAGAGTGATCGCCGATGAGAGGCGCACTCTAACACGAACATGCTAGGGTTAGTTGGCTAAGCATGGGCGCCCAAGTGTGAATGGGGTGAGCTCACATAAAAGCCAATTAAACCTAAAATTGAGTCATTCTCTCATTGTGCAATAGAAGCTGCTCTTGCTCTATCTCCACCTTCTCCTTCACCATCTCCTTGTGTGTGTGCGTGTGTGTGTGAGAGAGAGAGAGTGTGAGAGTGTGTGTGCGATCGAGCGTTGCGGCGGCACGACGGCGGCGAGGCGGTTGAGCGCGGCGTAGCGGCGTCTCCCTCTTCTTCGCGGCGCGGGAATCCTTCATTCGCAACTACGCAGGAAGGTGAGTGACACACCGTTCTTCCTTGTGAGCTTGTCTGTTGTATGGCTGTGTGCTAAGAGCCTTTGTGGCTCGCACACGGCGCGTAGCAAGTCCCTAGCCTTGACATTTTTGGCGCCGCTGCCGGGGAACTGCTGCGCGTGAAGCTCCAATGGCGACTTGTAAATTGTATTGAAGTTATTTTTTATGCAGGAAAGGCTCGGCTTAAGTTTGATTATTGTTGTCTGCATTCAAGTTTTTTGTGTTCTGTTAAGGTCTGTTTTGCTAGTTCTATTAAGTTCAGATTTCAGCTTACACAGTTAGCATTTCTTGCGTTTTTGCATTTTTTGCATTTTCTGTGTTTTCACTGCACAGTTCTGTCAAGTTTCAATTTCTGTGTTTTCTGTGTTTTCTGGTTTGTGCACAGTTAGGCGCACAGTTAGTTAATTAAGCAGGTTAGTAATTAGGTGAACCACTGATTAGCAGGTCAGTAGGTAGGTGGGACAGTAAATAGTTAGGTGAGGTCAACACGCACCAAAACGCATACCAAATAATATCTCAAAAAAAAAAGTAAAAATATAAAAATAAAAAAAATTGAAAAAAAAATTGTTTTCGAAAAAAATAAATAAATAAATAATTTTTGAAAAATAAAAACGTGAGTTATAAAAACGGCCGGGTTGGTTTGTATAAAAGTTAGATAGGGATCGGGATCATTTCCCCAAGCCCAAGCCCAAGCCCAGGCCCAGGCCTCAATCTTCAGTCCTATAATATATACTAGACTCACTCTTATATATATACCCTACCTCCTCAAGAGGGAATGAGAGCATGTGGGACAAGTCCTCCACTCTCCTCCCTTCTCTTCCCACTTGCACCCTTAGACTTGCTATTTGGAGCCTAGTTTCCCAGCTAGGAAAAGACTGTTTCGGGCTTTTCTGGAGCAAAATAGAACCAAACGGTGGGCTGTAAAGCACAGCGCGTCCCTCCTAGCGATACGCTCGTTTCGAGCTATCACACGGCCCATTCCACGACACGCTCTAAAAAATCTAGCAAAAAAAACAAACAAAAAACACGCTAAAAACTAGTCACAAGGCCTCCTAGAGCAGCTTTTTGACACCTTAGGGTATCAAAAGCACATGCATTTACGCTCTGGGCGGGTGCTAGAACACGAGCATATTGAGGGTGCCTCTGTTCATACGAACACCCATTACCCATCCACGATAGGCTCTAGACCCTCAGCGGGGACACAAGGTAGCACCACCCAAAACCCTAAAATAGCCGCTAGTGATTCCTCCTCCGACTCAGAAATCATGGAAGCATACCCTACCCAAAACACTGAGAGAGAAGGCCATGCACCTCCCGAAGCTCCACAGCCTAGTACTAGTATGTTTAGCCGTTTCATGGAAACATTAGGTAGAGCTACTCGCTCGGAACCTGATGCAAATGAAGCACACGAAGGGGGTGGAGAAGTGGACTCTCCTTTCACATCGCACGTGGACCCCACACCCCCAAAGAGTGTCCATGTGGATATCCTGCCAACTTCTTACAAAGAAGGCTCTGTTGAGCTGCCTCCTTCAGAAGTTCCCTCTAGAGTACCGTTGGTGACAAGTAAAACCACGGGGAGCAACATTGCTTCTACCTCACAAGAAACCGTTAACACGTCGACTCTAGAAGGATTGTTCATTAATGATCATTGGACATACGACCTCCACACTGAGGTGTTGACAGATCTACACTCTGGCCACGCCTACCATGTAGGATGGATAGAGATTGTACAATCCACCTTTAGTGCCACGAGCATCGAAGATCAACAGAAAATGATCTGTAATGTTATCCATGGCATTACTCAATCAGAAAGGCAAAACCGAGGGGTAAATATACTCTCAACTGGCCCCATGAGATTTCTGGATACGAGCAAGGCTCAACAGCCTACTCTATCACAAATGGAGACTCCTCTAATGAGCCCCATGGACCCATCTTACGTCATTTCACCTGGGGTCTCTATGCAATCTGAGCCTCCGAGCGACAACTTTAGCTTCCCTAACTTGGCTCAACCCTCTATTAAGGAAAACACAGTGCTCACTCCAGGGATAAGCCTGACAGAGAATGTACCGATGACATCTACGATTAGTGTAGTGCCACTACCTAGTGTCGTAGTACCTAATATGGGGCCTCGACCGTATGTGCCTCTAGCCCCTTATGCACACATGGCCCCCACACCTCCAATTGTACCACTTTTTTATGCTCCTCGAGTGCCGCTCCCTAGCCCTTATCCGAGTGGACCTATGCCCGGTTATGTTCCATATCCTGCATCATCCACACATATGCCAAGACCGGTACCCGTCCCTCTCCCACATATGATTCCAAGAGTATCTCCACCGACCTTGCCTCCTCACATAGGTGACTTGGCAGCGTTTGCTCAAACCATAGGTCGATCTATCGCGGAAAATATGCGTCATGCATCTGATAGAGAGCCTTGAAGTAAGGCAGTACAAATTGCCAAACTCACGCAAAAATTCAATGGGGACGAAGATGCTAGAAAACACATTGAAGTGTTTGAACAAGTATGTGATTCCTTAGGGGAACGCAACGAACTACATAAGTGCAATGCCTTAAGCTTGACATTAAGTGGGAAGGCTAGAGATTGGTATAGAACCCTAAGGGTGGACGAGAAAACAATCTACCCTACCCTTCGAAGGTTGTTTCTAAAGGAGTACATACGAGAAGGTGTGCTTTGGGGTGTAGCATCTCAGCTACAGAAGGCCGAACGTAAGGAAGGAGAGTCAGTAAGGGACTTCATTAGTCGTCTAAAGCACTTAAACTCTCGCTGCCCTGTAAATGAGCGCTTCAACAATAACCAACTGCTTGATCGATTCATTCGAGGGTTGAGGAATGAAGGAATCTATAATGGACTAGTGATTAGAGGTATCACAACCTGGGAAGATGTCACTGCCAATGCAATCCAATTAGAGGACAACTTGATGATAGCAGGCATGAGGGTGTCTACTGACACGAGATCCACTAGTTCACAAGCCATTGAGTATGAACCCGTGACTGCAAAGCCCATTGCCAATGAGCCAAAGGTATTTGAGACATTCTTGACAGACCTCACCAAGGCAATCCAAGAGTCTCTTAAGGATAATCGACCCCCTCAAAATAGTCACATGTATCCAAGAAGGGAGCAACAATGGTGTTCCATTTGCTTAGGTCCACATAGCACTAGTGAGTGCCCTACGTTTAGAGTAAAATTTAATGGAACTTGCAACGCATGTGGTAGGTATGGTCACCAAGCTAAGGATTGTTTAATGATCAAACGTATGATGGCAAATAGACCACCTGTAGCCTGGGCGGATGCACCTCGAGCTCCTGTATTGATGCCTGCTCCACCTGTTGAGCAACTACCGCAACACATGGTCCCTAGATCTCAAAATGTTGTACAAGCTACACCGCTACCACCTCCTGTGCTAGGACCGCAGCCCCCGCATCCAAGAGTCGCCCCTATGAACCAAGTGGGTTGCGAGCCATCTAATGCTTATGTAGATGGCTGTGAGGAGGAAATAGACACTAGTATTGCCTACGGACTTGATACATTGGAAGAGTGTCCTATATACTACATGGAAGATTGTTGGGGGCAAGTCAAGCCGGTTTATCAAGCTGCTGCTCTCGCATCCAGAGGTCAAAATATCAACACCCAGGCTAGGAGGCCACCTCTTCAATGCTACGAGTGTGGTGGACCACATCGGGCAGCGGAGTGCCCTATTAGGCTGCAAAAGAATGCTGCACAGATGCAAATGAATCAAGGGAGCACGTCTGCAATGCCAATACTCACATGTAATCGTTGTGGCATAGATCACTTGATTGCCCAATGCCCCTATAACCCAAATGCGCCTAAAATCACACCCCTAATTTGGTCGAAATTGCTAGTGTGACATCGCCAATACCACCCGTCGCACCCGCTTATGCGATTACACGGTCCATGCTTCAAGGGCCAGGCCATATCCTCGAAGAGAGAGATACCGCGTCAGTTATCCAAGCAAAGAAAAAGAAGACACGAAGGAAGAGGTCGCAGAATACGGGAAATTCAAAGCCAAGTTCCAAAACAAACATAGGAACAGGAGATGATCCCGTGTATATGAATGACCTCGAGGATGATTCAGATTCAATCGAGACAATGGAGACTAGAACCAATACCACAAAGGGAAAGACCGACAAAGAAAACCGTAACATGGAACCAAATGAAAACCGAATAAGAGAAAACCATAAAGAGCCTCTGAAAACACCACAAGTGTTTCCAAATCCAATCCAAGACCCCCAAGATAAACCGCAGGGGCAAAAAGGGAAGAATCGTAAAAAGAAGATTGGGACGTACCCAAACCCAGTAGACGAGATTGAGCAGGTGAAACATCTAAGAGGTTTAGTGGAGGAGACTCAAGGGAAACTAGAACCAGAACCCATGCATGTCAAAATTCATGACACAGTGTTTCCCACGCAAGTTCATCCACCCCACATGAACCATAGACCGTTAGCCATATCTAGTATCATCCAAGAAGGGAGTGAGGACGGGACATCAGAAAGTGATCATACACCTTTCTTGTTGGAAAGGATGTTTAACGAAGGAATACCCGATCCCATTGAGGAATATGAGATTCCATCCTCACCAGTTCCTAGTCAAGGACCTACACCTTGCAAAATGCCAATGAATGTTGCCAAACTAGTGGACTTTATGTCTTCTGAGGTCCGAACCATGATCATAGCAAAGCTGTATGGAGATCCTGAGTTATTCCTTGCACTTCGAGCATTCCTTAACGGAGAGCTACGAACAGGATTACCGCAGTTTGCGCAACCAAATAGGCCTGACTCGATTATGATTGATGAGGAAAATCATGTGCAATCACTTGACTTAGATGGACACGAGTCTGTGATCGAGGTACCCATTAACGAATTAGGGCAGTATTTTGAAGGCGACGAGTCTAATGCGACCCTACCCATCACTACCAAGGGATTAACTATAAAGGGAATTCTTGATGGTGGTGCGGGAGTTAGCATCGTTACAAAAGATTGTTGGGAATCCATGGGAAAACCCCGCCTCAGTGTTACTAACATTGTGGTAAAGATGGCAAATGGTACCATAGCCAAACCTATGGGGATGCTCAAGGATCTTAAGATCAAAGTTCTAGGACACAAGGTACGACATACGTTCATTGTAATGGATTTCTCTAAACACCTTATGTCATATGAAATTATTTTAGGACGACCATTCATGAGGGAAGCACAAATGGTTCACGATTGGTCTAAAAATCATGTCTATTTGCAATTCCAAGACTCTGTCCTTAGAGTGGATTTGGTGACTGGTAAGGTACACCCCTTAGGGAGTAAAACCATTATTGATCATCGCTCTGACACCACCGTTCACTCGGCCCCACTACAATATTGTTACACTTGTAAGAAGGATACAGACATTGGCCAAGATTCTCCTTACATGGATGTGTTACCGGGTATGACGGAATCAGACAACGTAGACTGGGTACACCTAGCTGCAACCATAGATACCTGGGGAAATAGAGGAACCACTTGGGTCACACCAGAGGGGGAAGAGGTACCACAAATTGCACCTCTGAACATGATAAGTGCCATACATGCATCTTCTAAGGGCAAGGCAATTGTGGACCAATCTGACAGTGACACCGATAGCTCAATAGAAGACTTTAACCAACACAACTCAGACACTCACTTCCAGAGTGAAACGGATTCGGAATCTCATGAATTAAAGAGTGGAGCAAGTTCAGAGACAAAACATTCGGAAGGACCGAGCACATCAACCCATGATAGCTCCTCCGAGAGTGAAGAGGACACCAACGAGAACTCCTTTAGTGAGCCAGATCTAAATGCAAATCAAAAGCAGGTCTCAAATAAGAAAAAGAAAAACCTTAAGAGGCGTCGATATCGAGCCAATGTACGTGCTAGGATAAAAAAGAAGAGATCCTCAGCAGAATGGCTCAGTTATATAGGAGCATGTGATGCGCATCGAAAATTGGTAGACAATTGGGGTGAATATCTCCAAAATGTTATGTGGTGTAGACCACGACCCCATGACATAGCCCAATTAGAGATCATAGACAAGCCAAAGTTGAGCCGCACTGCAAGGAAGCGTCAAAACCAAGAGTTAGCTCGACAACACAAGAAAGCAGAAATGGAAGCACAAACCAAAGCACAACCAGAATCCACAGACGTGCATCCTGCACCAGAACATTTCAAATCTTACACCACAGGGGAAGCAAAGGTTGTGTACACAAAAGCCCAAAGAATACCTATCGATGGGAATAATGGAATCTATGATGGTCCGGCAATAGTTAAAGAAATAGAATTAGCCGACCTCGGTGAAGAATCAAAACCTGCTTTTATTGCCCAAGACCTCACAGAAGTTGAAGAGGCGGTCCTCAAAGAGCTTCTCAAGGAATTCAAGGACATATTCGCTTGGACATACCATGATATGAAAGGTGTTCCACCTTCTGTGGTCCAACATACAATCCCTATGATTAGCACTGCGAAGCCCGTACAACAAAGACCCTACCCGATGAATCCTAAGTACGCAAAGATCATTCAAGAAGAACTAGAAAAGCTTATCAAATGTGGGTTCATATATCCTATTGAACACTCTGAATGGGTGTCTCCAATAGTTATCGTGCCAAAAAAGAATGGGAAACTCAGGGTGTGCGTGGACCTCAAAAAAGTTAATGCAGCTACTAGAAGAGACCATTACCCCCTACCATATTCCGAACATGTACTCGAAAGAGTTGCAGGCAAGGAAGATTATAGCTTTCTAGATGGGTACTCAGACTACAACCAAATCACGATAGCGCTAGAGGACCAAGCTAAAACTGCCTTCGTCACGGAATTTGGCGTGTTTGCATTTCGTGTGATGGCTTTTGGCTTAACAAAGGCCCCTGCTACATTCCAACGATTAATAAACACTGCTTTTAAAGAATATTTGAGAGAGTTTTGTGAAGCTTTCTTAGACGACCTTTGTGTTTACTCTTCTTGGAAAGAACATCTATCATGTTTGCGGAAGGTGTTTGAAAAGTGTAGGTTATATCGTATCTCATTGAATCCGTTCAAATGCCAATTTTGGGTCAAGCATGGAGTTATTTTAGGGCATATAGTATCCAAGAATGGTATCTCAACCGATGAGAGCAAAATTAAAGTGATTCTAGAGTTACCACCACCAACCAATTACAAGGGAGTTCAAAGGTTCATGGGACACGTGGGTTATTATCGACGGTTTATTTTATTTTTCGCTGAGATAGCACGTCCTTTGTACAAGCTTCTCATTGAATTTAAATGGACTGAAGAGTGTGACCAGGCCTATGAACAATTGAAGAAAACACTAGCAAGTGCTCCGATTTTAAGGACACCTAACTGGGATGTCATTTTCCATGTGCATATTGATGCATCAAACTTTGCTAGTGGGTGTGTTCTCACTCAACCAGGAGAACATAAATTGGACTATCCCATTAGCTTTGCAAGCCGTCAATTGAACGATGCTGAAAGGAACTACACCACTACAGAGCGAGAAGGTTTGGCAATGGTTTATGCAGTAAAGAAATTTCGCTACTACCTTCTGGAAAAAAAGTTTGTATTTTATGTGGATCATCAAGCGTTGCTGTATCTGGTAAACAAGCCATGCTCCACAGGAAGAATCACACGATGGTTGTTAATTCTTCTGGAGTTTGATTTCACGATTGTAGTGAGACCCGGTAAAAGGCACGTCATGGCTGATCATTTGTCTCGCATACCCAATGGTGAAGCCCCTACAGGAGTTGATGATGAATTACCCGATACTTCCCTATTCATAGTTGAGACTATGCCTGAATGAAGTGAGAACATTGTTAACTTTTTAGTTAATGGTTTTCCACCCAAGGAACTTCGTAAGGATATCGCTCGAAGGCTAGTAAAAGAATGTGAACCCTATTGTTTGATTGCCGGAACTCTGTATAGATTAGGCAAGGACGATATTCTTAGGCGTTGTGCCCGCGAGGATGAATATTTGTATATCTTGCAAGAAGCACATATGGGCATAGCAGGAGGACATTTTTCAGGAGACCTGACTGCTAGAAAGGTTCTGCAATCAGGCTATTGGTGGCCAACTTTATTTAAGGATGCATCACTTTTTACAAAAGGGTGTGATGAGTGCCAACGTTACAAGACCACACAGCGCAAAGACAGAATGCCCTTACATCCTATTAAAGTAACCCAACCATTTGAAAAATGGGGCTTAGACTTTGTAGGTCCAATTAGTCCCGCAGCTCGCAACACTCAATCTCGATATATTCTAGTTGCTACGGACTATGTAACAAAGTGGGCTGAAGCTAAGGCTTCACAAAAAGCTGACGCAAGGACAACAACTAAGTTTCTTTTTGAGAACATTATCACAAGATTTGGTTGCCCTTTTGAAATTGTTAGTGATAATGGTACCCATTTTATAAATGAGGTAATAAGAGAGCTTACCACGACCTTTATGATATCCCACCATAAGTCTACACCTTATTACCCGCAAGCTAATGGACAAGCCGAGAGCACCAACAAGACTCTAATCTCTATTTTAACCAAGACGGTAGAAGCTCATCGCACTGATTGGGATTTGAAGTTGACATCTGCTCTATGGGCTTATCGTACTGCTTATAAAGTGGCTATTAATTGTACGCCATTCAAAATGGTATACGGCCAAGAAGCGGTTATGCCTTGGGAGTTTGTCATTCCTAGTCTTAGGGTAGCTTCGCAAGAAGGATGGAATGGTAACCCCTTAACCGAGCGTTTGTATATCTTAGAAAAACTAGACGAAGAGAGACAGTTGGCTGTGCAAAATGCTCTTGTGGAAAAGGATAGGAGAAAGAAGTGGTTTGATCGCCATGTGAAGGACAAGGACATCAAAGTTGGTGATAAAGTCCTTATGTATGGAGTACGTAAAGAGAAGAAAAAGTTGAAATATGCTGGTAAAGGACCATATAGAGTATGTGAAATTACCCCACAAAGTACCCTTCGTGTGGAAACTCTTGATGGAGTTGAAACCATTGGATTCCTCAATGGGAGTAAATTCAAAAGATATTATGATCCTTTAAGCCAAGAAGAACTACGGGCCATTCATCAAAAGAAGGCCGCCAAAGCACAAACCGAGTTAAACAAGATACAAGCTCAAGCTGAGGCTAAGGAGCGACAACAACGTATAAGACAAAAACGAGAGGCTAACCTTGGAGTCACAAATGCATTCCACGTGGAAATCGAAGAGGATGGGTTGGACTTTGACACACCTCTACGATACCCTATTGAGTTAAATAGTGCCTATGGAAAAGTGCTATATAACGCCTTATTGGACACAGGTGCTAAATATAATCTGCTATCCTATGAGGTGTGGTGTCAGTTAGGGAAGCCACCTCTATCTGAGAGTATTATCCAAGTCAAGGGTGTCAACAAGAAAAAAACTACGGTTTTTGGAATCTGGCACACTTCTGTCAGTTATGACAATGGAATTGTAGCTCAAGACTTTTTGGTCATGCCTACTGGAACTATGGAGGGTAATATAAACCTAGGCCGCACGTGGATGATAGCCACCAAATGCACTATTGATTGGGGGACTGGGGGTGTTACAACGCAAAAACCAACTCTTAGCCCTACCACTCAAGCCATAGTCCCTGAGATATTGCCTAAGGAAATAAAACCCAAGACATTGCATGTCCAGGAGGTTGAACCATACGTCCCCATAGCCCAACTCTCTAGAGCTTCAACTGATGTAGTTGAAAGAAAGCTTGAGACACACAAGAACCATCCTAATATAACAGAGAAAACATACAAGTGGGTCCCTAAAGCCTCTGTAGTGAGCATGGTTGATGCAAAAAAACGGAAACCTCGTAAGAACCGTCCCACTCACTCCAAGAAATGTAAAGAAACGTTGCGTTGGATTCCTAAACGACTATTGGAAGCCCAAGGATACTATGAAGGAAATGATCAAATCTGGGTGCCCAAACGTAAAGTGTACTCTTACCAGTCACCTGGCCCATGTAAACCCAATCCTGTGGCTCCAAAACAAATTGAAAATCGCGGAAAGGAAAAAATCATGGAATGTTACACACCCGCTCTAGAGCTAGTTTGGGTACCAAAGAAAGAACGATTTGTTCCACCTAGCTCAGGAACAGGGAAATCAAATGAAGCTTCTTGCTCTTCATGTAGTTCCTATACGCAAATAGAAGCTTCGACACAACCTCCACCTACCACTGTACATATCCATACAAGCACGAAAGAGTTTGCACCTCCCGGGGTAAGTTCACCACCTACAACAACGTTGCAAATAAAATCATGGGAGAGTACCTTACCACCCTTGCAACTAGATGAAACGCATAGGGCGGTCGAAAACTATTGGTTAAAACCTTCACCCATAACAACTTGGAACAATTGGTTTCAAAAGGTGACGACCTCGTTCCAAAAGGTATGATCTACCCAAGGAAGGGGAGTGTTTGCTAACATCAATCATTCACTCGCTCCCCTCTCAACCTTCCTCCCTGACCTCTCAATTCCAATCTTAGGGAATGTATATATATAGCCTTATACTCACAAAAAGCAAAAATAGTAAAGAGCAAGAGCGACTAGCAACGAGAGAGCACCCTATCAGATCTTACATATAAGTCCAAATTCACCGTGTCAATTCAAGCAACACACAAAAACAACTCTTATGTTTTAAAGGCCTAACCAAATCTATCTGTCTTGTCAGAAATGGCTACTTCACCAGAGGCATGCACTTCTATTTTTGATGAAAGGTACCCTTTGTCTTTTCCTCAAGTGTTCTACGTATGCTACCCTTTACTTTCTTGCGAATGGGATTTGATAGAGAGCCTTGCATGTGAGAGAAATTTTGAGGAGTTAGAATGGCTGATACGTCTATGGCTAACTAGTGATCCCTACCCAGTAGCGAATGTGTCTCCAATGGCACATGCTTATTCTTTTGCACAAGATGAGTATCCACGCATCGTGAGGTTCTTGATTAGCATGCTTGCACAAGAGGATGATGAAGAGGAACTAATAGAGACCGAGGAAGACTATGGTCTCACGGACAACGATTTTATTTATCTAGATGATGAGGATAGAGGCCTAGCCTTAGGGTGGCCACCCGGTTTATATAATATCCTCTTTCCTTGATTCTAAAAGGGGTGACAGATAGGTAGGTTAGGGGTCTAGATTGTGTTTTGAGTTTGTTTTTTAGGAGTTTTAATTTTTCACACTGACATGCCTCCTAGAGGTATAGTGCCTATTTTTGGATGTGTTAGGTAGGACTTATATGGATCTCCATCCACATGGCTGAGGACATCTGCTTCAACGAAATGAGCCACTCCATACCTCCAGGTGTACTACTTTCCATGATTCATGTTGGTGGATATGTTTAATTGCTAATAATGATTTTTCATTCTTTGTTTGAGTGCAATAGTTATGATTGTTATCTGCCATTATAGATGTATAAATTTGTCTTTGCTTAAGTTGATTGAACTCCAATTTAATCTTATGGATGAGCCTGGAGATTAGGAGACCGTGACTTTAGGTTAACTCATTTACTTGACCACTAGGCCTAGCTAATAAAATTATCCGAGTATTTGAGACCTTAGGAATGTTTTAGGCAGAGAAAGGCTTGCTCACTTAAACAACAAAAAACACTAGTGCGAATACCAAGGAAATGGAAGCAAAAAAAAAAAAAAAAAACCATAAGTGCCACAAATGAAAAATCTTACGCTGGAAGAGAAATCCTGGCTGGAATTGGTACTTCACTCACATGTATTGTCTATGGTACTAGAGCCCTAGAGGTTCCCTGTGTGGGCGCTTTTCCTTGAGAAGCAAAAAACCCCGGACATACAAAATAAGCACACACGTCACATGATTGTGACCCAAAGTAAAAAAGTAGTTTAAAAAAAATAAAAATAAAAAAAATTAAAAGACTTCCATTGAGCTTACAGTTAACATTTCAAGCTTTTGTTTGCAGTTGTGAGAGCGAGTTGGCTAATCAAAGCTGAAAAGCATAATTAGGGAATCTTGCATTTAGATAATCTTCTTAGCTTAGCTAGTACTAGAGTAGTTGTTTTAACCTTAGTCATAGCTAACTAATTGATAGACTCACCCATAAGCTCAAAACTCTTGATATTTACTCAAAGTGCAATTTATTTGTCCTTAATGGAAGTCTAACATTTCATAAATCTTGCATTTACTCATTTCCACATGTACTTTACATTCCCCTCATGATTTATGGCAATATAATTCCGCTTGCTAAAACAGTGACTTTGCCTTGCAGATTCAAATCTAGATGCTCTACAACATGGACATACCAAGCTTCAACTCAATAGCCTCCGAGGACGGAATCTACATCAGGAAGGGGGGCAATGTTAACCCTCGTGGCTCACGGACACCCTATCGCCTACGACGGACACCGTAACCGTATTATTTATTTAAGTAGAGTCAGGCACCGGGCTTGTCGGTCCAATAGGGAAAGGTAGAGTGATCGCCGATGAGAGGCGCACTCTAACACGAACATGCTAGGGTTAGTTGGCTAAGCATGGGCGCCCAAGTGTGAATGGGGTGAGCTCACATAAAAGCCAATTAAACCTAAAATTGAGTCATTCTCTCATTGTGCAATAGAAGCTGCTCTTGCTCCATCTCCACCTTCTCCTTCACCATCTCCTTGTGTGTGTGCGTGTGTGTGTGAGAGTGTGTGTGCGATCGAGCGTTGCGGCGGCACGACGGCGGCGAGGCGGTTGAGCGCGGCGTAGCGGTGTCTCCCTCTTCTTCGCGGCGCGGGAATGCTTCATTCGCAACTGTGCAGGAAGGTGAGTGACACACCGTTCTTCCTTGTGAGCTTGTCTGTTGTATGACTGTGTGCTAGGAGCCTTTGTGGCTCGCACACGGCGCATAACAAGTCCCTAGCCTTGACAAGGCATCTCACCCGTGCACGTCGATGTCAAGGAAAAAACCGATGCCGCAAGACAAGAAAACAAGTCGTCGATGCCAAGGAAACCGGATGTCGATGCGGAGGATCTTGGTGCTCATGCTATGGCGACCATTCATCTGCACCTTGGTGAGTCTATTTTCTTTAACATTATGGACAAGGCTACTGCAAAGAAATTATGCTCAACATGGGATGGCAAGGGTGCCTCCAGCAAAGTTTTTCTCATGAAGAATCTTATGTATCTTAGCATGAAAGAAGGTAGCAGTGTCAATTCACACTTCATCAAGTTTAACAGTGTGTTTACTCGATTGACATCAAAGGAGCTTAATTTCGATGATGAAATGAAAGCTATTTTCTTGCTATGTTCTTTGCCTGCATAATGGGATACATTTAACACTGCCATTAGTAACTCCTTCCCTAAGAACTAGTACCATATACATGTGGTATTGATGTGTGTGAACACACTTAGGACCGCCGAGGCATTTTTTCCCTCACTAGGAGGTTTTTTCCCCTGTGCATTGTGTATAAGCTCACTCTGTATGACAAGTGTGGGCATAATTTTTCAAATCCAGTTGTGGATTCTAAGGCTATTTCAGATGCAAAACTTTAGCATGCACGTTTTGGACATTTGAATTTTGTCAGTTTGTTGCGTTTGCAAAAATCTAATATGGTTGCTTCTGTGCCACCTCTTGAAGCACCTATCAAACATGTTTGCGAAGGTTGTATTTTGGGTAAGATGCAACATTCAAAGTTTCCAAAGGATGCGGTTTAGTAAGGGCCACATGCATGTTGCAGCTTGTGCATAGTGATTAATTTGTGGGCCCATGCAAACTCCGTCCTTGGGCAATTACCTTTACTTCGTGACTTTCATTGATGATTACTCTAGGGATGCATGGGTCTATCTGCTTAAAGCTAAGTTTGAAGTGTTTATGTGCTTCAAACAATTTATGGCTATGGCTAAAAATGTCTTGAAATGTACAATGGGAACCCTTTGTTCCAATCGAGGGGAGTATATGTCTCATGAATTTAATGCATTTCTGGCTAGTCGTGGGATAAAACACCAATGTACAATGCCTTATATGCCTCAGCAAAATGGTGTTGTGGAGAAGAAAACAAGTCACTTACAGAAATGGAACGATGTATGGTCAAAAGTCAAGCTTTGCCGCATTTCTTTTGGCTTGAGGCCATCATGTGTGCCACTTATATACTAAACATGTGTCCTACAAAAGCCTTGCAGTCTATCACTCCATATGAAGCATGGTCTTTTATTGAGCACATGCATCTTTTTGGATGTTTGGGATATTCTTTGGTGCCACAAACGTAGTGAAAAAAACTGGACAATAAGGCTGTCAAATGTCATAAAATATAATATCTAACTTTACCAAATGATTTTCTCATATTAAACTGATCATTTAATGTGGGAGAATAAACAAGAACAAGAGTTAGAATAGAGACATGTGCTTCTAGACCTATCTCAACACGGGACCAAAAGGAGAGATGGTTGCATCTCAATAGGGGTCCAAAAGGAGATGGTCTATCAAAGACCAATGTACAATAAGTGCTTCTAAACTTACCTCAGTAGGGGACCAAGAGGAGAGATGGTTACATCTCAATAGGGGTCCAAAAGGAGGTAGTCTATCAAAGAGCAATGTGCATCTAGTGGAGCTTAAAAGACCTTAGGGTTAGCTTCATTAAAGACCTCCAATGGTTAGTGTTAAAAGTCCTTTGACCTTAGGCAAGCTAGGGTTGAGCTTGAGGTGGGAACCCAACCTAAACTTACCGTTGACCTTAGGCAACAAGCTAGGGCTGAGCTTGAGGTGGGAACCCGACCTAAACTTGCCTTTGACCTTAGGCAAGCTAGGGCTGAGCTTGAGGTGGGAACTCCACCTAAGGTGCTTGTTATGCTTGAGTGACTAAGGTGCTTGTTATGCTTGAGTGACTAAGGTACTTGAGGTACTTGTCATACTTAATGAGGAAGGTGCTTGAGAAGCTTCCTATGCATGGGGGGTAAGATGCTTGAGTCAAAAAGAGACCCTACACACTTAATGAGGAAGTTTCTTGAGAAGCTTCCTATGCATAAAAGTCCCAAAGATAGGGTAATCTTTGACCTAACCTTCCACTCACCCAAGGGACACCCCTTTTCTAAAAGGGCACATGGGACACATGTCAAACTCTCACTAAGCTTAACCACATGGTGTGCTTGAATGCTATTGGTTGGGCTAAAAAGGGGTCCAATGAGCTTCTACTTTCATCCAACAAATACATAGATATTTTCAAGCTCTCTCTCTCTCTTAGGAGTAAGGAGGACACTTGTCAAAAGACTACCCATGTACTTGAATGCATGCAGCATGTGATTGACTAGAGGGAGTGGGATCCAATGAGCTTGCAGCATGTGGAAAATTTAGCCCCAAGCAAGCAAGGGGGGTTCTAGGGGGATATGTTGTGGATTCATTCTCACTTGGTGAAAGTTGAGGAACTCCACCTCCTCCTCCAAGCTTGTGAGAAGTAAGAGCCTACACCAACACTCTTGGCTATGGAATGCAAATCCAACCAAGAGCCATGCTTCAATGCATAAGCTTGCCATCTTTTCCATCTTCATTAACTATGCTATTATGTATGTTAGCAAGAAGAGTGATGATAAGTGAGGAACTATTTTTTTCTCCTATGGAATGTTTCTTCTTCCTCTTCCCTACCCTCATTCCCCGCTAGCTCTCTCCACCTTCGAAGGTGTTTGAGGCCTTGAAACCGAGGCTTGGGATAGTTAATGCTTTCTACAATTTTATGTTATGCTTGTGATTCATGAAGCTTTCCATCTTCATTGCATCACATAGGTCACAAGGAACACAAAGATTGTATTGTACCAAGTCTCTCTTGATGGGAGAAACTATAATACAAATGCCTATTGGAGGGGGGACCGGCTCCATATGAATCCCGTCCTCAACTATTGTCATGTTCTCTAAACTCTCTCTCTCTCTTGCAAAAGTATTGTTCATGCCAAGTTAGCTAAGTACCATGTTTATGTTTCTACCATCAACTAAGTTCACCCGCTATGCTCACAAAGTATACTCTCAAAAGTGCTTCACCTAATTTCCTAATTCCACTACTCTCAAAGTTCATAGGCCATTTTCATTACATTTGTATCCAAGCGTTTGGTTTCTCTTTTCTTTCTTAAGAAGAGGGGTCCTTAAGTAGCCTATTAATGGTTGATTTTGTTAATTATATTAGGGTAAGTGGGACTGGGATCTATTATCAATTTTGTTGAGCCCACTATGTGGGCTATGGTGCACACCTCGGGAGCTTTGGTCTTAATAATGGAGTCTTTTTAGACTTGCCTACGGCTTTACCATTATTGAGCCATAAGAAGTCCGAAAGAAGCTATCCCTTGGCAACTTTGCTATGTTAGACCCACTCCACTACTCTCTATACTTAACCAAATTGAGCCGTGGGTGTAGATACTTAAGTGCCTATTTTTCAAAGGCTAGGAGGAGTAGCAACGAAGGTTTTGAATTGCCAAAGCATACACTAAGTAAACGCCTAAGTTTAATTAACATGGCCGACAATAACCAAGAGAGTAGAATGAACATTGACAACTTTGATTTTGCACATGAAGGTGTTAATGATGATGCGCCCATGTTTGTTAATTATCTTGTTACTAGGTTGCAACAAGCTATGGGCAACCCCTCTTTGCAAGCCGAAGTTACTCAACAACTTCGTGCTTATGGGATTTCCTTTCCTCTCAAAGAGGAGAGAGAGCTTAGGAGGCCTCTTGGTGAGATCCCAAAAGAAGACTTTCTCCCATACGAGAAGAAGAATCCAAAGAACGAGAAAGTAATGACTCCCTAAGTTCTTCAAAAGATGTGGCTCCATGAAGATGGCGGTCTAGACGATTGCCAACTCCTCCCAAGAGGAAATGGTTAACCCATAGTTCTTCTCCTCGTCACTCCAAAAGGGAAGGGAGGAACCAAAGGAAGAAAAGGGCAAAAAAGAGGTCACCCTATTCTCCTTCTTCTTCACCTTCCTCCTCTATCGATGAAAGCTATGGCTATTCTCTTAGAGAATACAAGAGGGGAGGACATCGCAAATCTTACCCTGCATGGCGAAGGTCACAAAAGCTAAACAAGTTTAAAGAGGGAGGAAAGAGTATCTCTTTTCTCACCTACGATGGCGCCTTTGGTGCTACCGATAAAGTATTGGCCTTCATCCAACAATTTAATGTGGCCTTTGGAGACAAGGGCTTCACGGAGTCCTCCAGGCTACACCATGTAGTTATGCACTTCCAAAAATCGGCTCGTCAATGGTGGGCTAGCCTTCATGGCAATGGTGAAGCCCCAAAGACATGGAAAACTCTACGAGTTTCCATCATGAAGCAATTCCTTGCAAGTGATGCAAATGACAAAGTGCTTATCAAATGGTGAAGTTTAAAGCTTCTCTCTCATGAGTCTATCCACAAATATGTGGACAAGTTTTGGGCTTTACATCTCAAGGCTACTAGGCTTTCAGAAGATAGACTTTGTCGAGAAAAAGCAACAATTCTGTGCGGGATTACCCAAAGAGATGGCCGAGTATGTCAACTCTCAACGGCCTGGTTCTATCACCAAAGTAATCCACCACACCATGGTTGCTTTGCGCATCAATTTCCAACAAGGGGCTAGATGGAATGTCAAGCCCATGGAAAATAAAGACAAAAGTGATGCCAAGGGAAAAACCAATGCCCAAAATTCTTACCAAGGCTATTCCAACAACAATCGGTCCAAGGAGAAGGGAGTTTACAAAGGTAAATATAAACTCTCTCCTAAAGAGCTAGAATCTTTTCGTAAGGAACACAATTGTTTTAAGTGTGGGGAGCAAGGCCATGGTTATCGTCCTTGCCCCAAGAGAATTACCCGCCATAAGACTCCTACAGCCTCTATATTTGAAGCTCCAAAAGAGGATGCTCATTGCCAAGGATTTCTCCTTTCCTATGCTTAGGGCAAGATTCAAGAGCATGATGCCTTTATTTTGTTTGACCCTGTTTCAACTCACAACTTATATCCACGGAGTTGCCCACCAAGCTAGGCATACAAGCCCACAAGATGGGAGATACATTGAAATCTGATGGAGCTATCAAGGGACAAGACCTCTCAATTACTCCCTTAATTGAAAAATTGAGGCTTCATGTCCAAAACTATGTGGACAAAAAGAATTTCTTCATCTCCCCTCTCAAACATGAGAATGTTAATCGTTGGGACACCATGGTTTAACTGCATGGCTTCCAACATGAATTTCCTTGATAGGAGAATCTACTTCACCTACTACAGGGAAAAGAGCATGTACATAGATGCTAATGAGTTGGGGAACACCATACCCTTGCAATAAAAGGAATCAAAAGGAATTAGAGTTGTCTAATTTCCTAAATGGATCCCAAGATGTTTTCATTGATGACATCCCTAGTGAGCTACTTCTAAAATGAGGGATGATGACCATGCAATTGAGCTCCTACCAGGAAGCTCACTGCCTAACGAGCCTCCTTATCGAGTTTCACAAGCTCAACAAGAGGATATCATGAGGCAAGAGCATGAATTTGTGGAAAAAGGGATGGTGAGGTCTAGCTCCTCTCCATTTTGTTCCCCATTGCTTTTAGTGCAAAAGAAAGACAACACATATCACATGTGTATTGACTATAGAGCACTAAATAAGATCACTATCAAAACTAGATTTCCCGTGTCGCGGGTAGAAGATCTATTTGATAATTTACAAGTTTTGGCCTAACAAATGCTCCAGACACATTCAAACTCATGATGGACAAAAATCTTCAGGCCATCCAAATTCTCTTGAAGAGTACGAGCGACACCTCCAGGTAACCTTTCAAGTTGTGAGAGAGAATAAGCTTTTCATTAATCAAAAGAAAAGTGAATTTTTTCTACAAGAGATAGGTCACATTATCTCTAATGATGGCACCTGTATGGATCCAACAAAGTTAGAAATAATAAAAGGATGGCCTAATCCAAGGAATCTACATGAGGTACGAAGCTTCATACGTATGTGTGCATACTATAGATGCTTCATAGAAAAAATTCTTGCTAATAGCAGGCCCATTACATGACTTAACAAAAAGAAACATTAAGTATTAATGGACTACAAAAGTGCAAGAAGCTTTTGAGAAGCTTAAGGAGAATCTTATCTCTCAACATGTGCTCACACTATAAGATCTCTCAAAGCCATTTGAGGTCCAATGTGAAGGCTTGTGGTAATTGCCTTGGAGCTATTTTGCTTCAAGAAGGGCATGCCATAGCATATGAGAATCAAAGACTCAACTTCGATAAGTGAGTATGGGGCAAATACGAAAAAGAGCTACTAGCTATTCTATATGCCATAAACACGTGGAAACACTGTCTCTTGGGGATTCCATTCATCCTAAGAATGGATCACAAAGCCTCAAGAACTTCATGACGCAAACCAAGCTCTTCGACAAACAAATGAGGTGGAAAATTTTTCTTTTGCAATTTAAATTTCATATTGCTCACATGTTGGCAAGCACAATCAAGTGGTTGATGCACTTTCACAACGACCAAGGGTAAATGTGGTGTCTATAGCAACTCACAATGATCTATCTTTTGTGATAGATGAGTATGCTACTGACCAAGACTTTAAGTATGTAATTATAGCCTTTGCAATAGGGAAGAAAAAAGAACCATTCACCTTGAAGGATGGTTATCTTCCAAACGGCAATAGGCTATGTGTTAATCCCCCATACAATATGAAAGTCATATATGAATCCCATACTTCTCCTTCTGCGGGGCAAAGAGGGATTCCATAGTCTACTCTTCAAGAAGTAGAAATGTATTTCTGTTGGTCTACCATGAAAAGTAAACATACAAAAGTATGTTTCAAAATGCGTGGTATACCAAAAGCTGAAAATTGATCAAGGGAAGCAACTTGGATTGTTTCAGTCAACAGGCTTAACAAGAAAACACACTCTATGCATGTCAAAAAGACCACATCAAATGGCAACCCTCTTCAGATCTCAAATTTTCAAGCATCATGGATTTCCAACATCCATAGTGTCGGACAAATATCCTAGAATGACCAGTAATTTCTAGACGGGTCTCTTTTGGAATCTAATAAGTAGATTAAATTTCTCTTTTGGCCTATCATCCACAAATGGATGACCAAAGGTGAAATAACTAATCTAATGATTCTTGAATCTACTAAAAGCCTATGTCATGGAAGTAGATCAACTTTCTCGATGATAGAAGTACCTACCTCTTATAGAGTATGCGTACAATGACATTGTACATACCACCTTTCGAGGTTAAAGAGGGAAGATCCAAAAGTCCCTTACTACTTCAAGTACATGGGAAGATCTTCGCTGCTGATGAATATAGCTGAGACCTACAAGAATCTTTTCCAAAGATTAAAGGGTTATATCCATCTCATAAGAAAAGCAAAAAGGGTTGTTGCCACTAAGCACAAAAGAGCCTTAGCCTTTAAGGAAAATGATTGGGTCTTGCTAAAGTTTCTCAAGGCTCATCTAAGGCATACTATGGGCAAGAGTCCTTGTTAACCCTCACGGCTCATGGACACCCTATCACCTACGACGGGCGTTGTAACCTACGGCGGACATTGTATTATTTATTTGGTAGAGTCAGGTACCGGGCTTGTCGGTCCAATAGGAAAAGGGTAAGAGTGATCGCCGATGAGAGACGCACTCTAACTAGAACATTCAAGGGATTAGTTGGCTAAGCATGGGCACCCAAGTGTGAATGGGGCGAGCTCATATGAAAGTCAACTAAACCTAAAATTCACTCATTCTCTCATTTGTGCAATTGAAGAGTGCTCTTGCTCCATCTCCATCTTCTTCTTCTTCATCTCCTTGTGTGTGTGTGAGAGAGAGAGTGAGAGAGGGGGAGAGAGGGAGTGTGTGTGCGATCGAGCATTACGAAGGCACGACGGCGGCGAAGCGGTTGAGCGCGGCGTAGCGGCGTCTCCCTCTTCTTCGCGGCGAGGAATCCTTCACGACAGGAAGCATAGAGCGGTGAGTGACACACCAACGCCATCTTTGAGCTTGCTAGTTTAGGCTTGTTGTGTGCTTGGAGCCATTTGTGGCTTGCACGCGGTGTATCGGCAAGTTCCTTGCATTGACACGTGCGACATACGCGCACATTTTTGGCGCCGCTGTCGGGGAATGCCATACACTAAGTTTGAATGGCACTCTGTGCTTCTTTCGTGGTGCAATTTTAATTGTAGGAAGGGTAGGGAAGGAGTGTGTGTGTGTTGAGAAGAAGGATTTGGTGTTGTACTGTGTATTTTTTTTGTTAATGGAGTTTTCAAAGGTACTGTGTTTATTTTCTGTGTATTAAGGTTGTTAGTTTTCTTTGTTAATGGAGTTTTCAAAGGTCCTGTGTTTATTCTCTGTGTACTAAGGTTGTTAGTTTTCTGTGTACAGTAAGTAGGAAGTAGATATGTGAGAGTTAATAGAGTGTGTTAGTGTGTAACAGTAGGTGTATTAGTTAGAAGTAGGTAGATAGAGTGTGTGTGTGTGCTCTCGCGCAGGCCGCGGCGACCTTATCCTTTATAAAAAATTTTAAAAAATAAAATTAAAAATTAAAGGTAGGACCGGGATCGGGAATATCTCCCAGACCCAAGCCCAAGCTCACGCTCAGGCCTAGGCCTCAGTCGCCTTTTAAAAAAACAAATTTTAGCTTCACACGTAGCTAAAAATCGATTTTTTGAGGACCAACGGAACGTCAGATGCCTGAAAATTGTGCTGTAAAGCACATAGCGACCCTCTAAGTGATACGCTCATTTCGAACTATCACACACTTTAATCAAAAAAATCAAACATTAAAAAACGTAAAAAACACGAGTGAAAACGGACGCTTAAAAAAGGTAAGCGGTTAGCCTTCGAGGTTATTCGTCGACGTTTGTAGGGTGCCAAAGGCACATGCATCTGCCCTCTGGTCGTGTGCTAGAGACGGAGCAACTAGAGAGTCTTTTGACTTACGCGAGTTCTCAATATCCACCTACTTTAGGTTCTGGACCCTCGGCGGGGACACAAGGTAGTATAAACCAAGACCCGAACATAGCGGCTAGTGACTCTTCCTTTGACTACGACGTCATGGAGGGTTTCCCAATGCCTAATCCCGATAGCTCGAGCCAAGACATGCATGCCATGGGTCCTCGATCCGGGTCGAGCGTGCTTAGCCGCCTGAAGGAAACCTTTAGTAGAGCCACTCGCTCTGAGCATGGAGCTAATGATGTAAATGAGGGGGGTAGGGAAGTAAATTCTCCATTTGTGACAAACGTAGACCCTATACCATTAGAGAATGTGCACGTGAATACTTCATTCACTGTACCTCCTGACTCTTCAGAGTTATTTCCCTCCGAGGTCATATTACCTCCGTAAAGCTAAAAAGGAATCCACACTTCCCACTGTTCAAGAATCACCTGATGAACCACTTCAAGTCCGATCCTAGGAGAGTACCTTACCACCCTTGCAACTTGATGAGGCACCTAAGGTAAGAGAAAACTACTGGCAAAAATCCTCACCTATTACCAACTGGAACGATTGGTTTCAAAGGGTGACGAGCTCATTTCAAACGGTATGATCTACCCAAGGAAGGGGGGAGTGTTTGCTGACAGTCATCATAACTTAACTTAATGTAGCTTTACCTAACCTAATGTAATAAAACCTAACGTAACTAAACCTAACGTAGATTAACTTAACCTAACCTAACATATAAGATAACTTAATATAACTTAACGTAGCTTAATTTAACCTAACCTAATATAACTTAACTTAACGTAGCTTAACTTAATCTAACCTAACGTATAACCTAGCTTAACCTAACCTAACGTATAACCTAATATAATTACGTAGCTTAACTTAACGTAACCTAACCTAATCTAACTTAACTTATAACCTAAACTTAATGTCAAACATAAACCCCATCAACTACATAATTTGGAAAATGACATAATTCAATAATTTTTTTTTTCAAAACAAATATTTTTCATAAACTTAAACAATTTTTTTTCATAATTGAAAATAAAATTTCACATAACAAATCCTAATTTCGTTTAAAACATTGAAAGTTTAAAGCATTCAAAGTTTAAAGCATGAAAGTTTATTTTCTTAATATACAAAGTAATTTAAATAAACTTAATATGCATTTAAAAGTTTGAGCACTCACATTTGTCCTATTTGAGCAATGAAAGTTGTTGTAAAAATCCTGGAACCTGTAAAAACGCACGTAAAACACAAAGGTAAACCCTAAACCCTAAATCTACAAGTAAACATGAAAACAATCTTACCTTAGTGTTATGCGCAAACCCACAAGCAAAATTAGCACCCTCTGACGGCGTGTATCGCAGCAGATATGTGAAGAGAGATGGTGAAGAAGAGAGCTTGAGATGTGGAGCAAGAATTAGGAGAAATGCACAGAGAAAGCCTGCGGTTTTGGTTTTTGCAGGTATTGACAGTACAACTATGGGTACAGTCGTCGGAACAGTCATCGAAAGGGGCGTCGGAATGCGCATTCACGCTGTTGTTGAAAGACGTGCCGGAAGAGGCATCGAAAATTTGAAAATGAATTTTAAAAAAAAACCTTAGCTCCCTCCATAAATACGCACACATATACCGACGCCCACCAGCGATGCCGGTAATGTGGCACTGGAATTCAAGTGACCTCTTGTAGTAAAAACATTCCAAAAAAAAGTATCAAACCTAAGCGGGATCACTTTGAGGCCTGCCCCTACATTGATCACCATGCTTTAAGGAGGAGGTTTGCGAATATCCCAACAAATGCACACTTTATTTTCCGTTGTCCCTAACTTCCTATGTGTAGGTACGAACAAAGGGATACCCAAGGTACTAGCAAGGTCTCCGAGGTTGTCCCACGACTAGACTGGCAAGCTGACAAAATCCACCCATACTAGGCACAGATCCTTGAAGGCCTAAGGCGATTCGAAGCCCGTGTTCTATGGTAGTACGCACACTAGGGAGCGTTCGAGGTATAACAGGCTTTTGGCTAGGATCTTGTCAATCACCCCGGGGTCATTGAACCTAATAGTGAAGAAGCCTTTGGTCAGATATTGGATGTACTCAATCGCTCTACCCTGGTTAAGAACTGTTGGACTTGAGATCCATCTGATGAGCTCTATTTGTGAAGGTATTATGCCCATAAAGCCCAATACTAACAACAAACTGGCCACTGCCACCAGTTGCTTTTCTATTATTGCCGTTGGGACCAACACTGTGCGGGCATTATCCACTTCCACCACCTGTGGAAGACTTTTTTTTAAGACTTGGAAGGCCTTCTCCCCAATTGTTGGGACATGGTGAGCTTCACCACCCCTCACACCTTTCGCTTGTCTCTTGAGGTGGCCCTCTTGAAGAACCTTGTCGCTTTCAATTGCACCTTCCTTATGTCCAAAGTGCAGGGTCTCACACTGTGAATCTCTGGGCGACCTCCGATTTTCGGCCACCCCCTCGGCATACGACGGCTAGGACGCGTCCACCATTGCACTGGCTCCAAGCAAACCCTGTAGTCGTGATGCACGGCAAAAGTTTCGCTCTCACGGGTGCTGGAATTTCTGCACGCCGAAGATGAACACGACCATGCCGGGCTGTTGTGCTAGCACTTAGCGTCGAAAATAACTTAAGATGATAAACGCCGAATATGGATGATTAACGCCTAAGATAGTGTAGAGAAAAGAACGCTGAAGATAAGCGATCCTAGGTATGAACACCTGATCTCAAGGTGGCAAAGAGAGGCCCGTTTTCAGTCGAGCGCAGAGACACTCAACTGCCGAACACCGTAAGGAATTCTTTGAACTTCGCAATCAGTTGGACATAGTGCGCCCCCAATTGGGCAGTCGAAGGCAACTACCAAACAACAAGCCTGCAGCTCTAGCCGGTGCATGCACTGCCCTCAACCTTCAGCATCTCCAATGCAGACACAGCCCTCGCCATATTTTTCATTATAATTATATTCTTTTAGATTGCCAACGTGAACCTCCGCCTTGTTACCTTGTTTTGAATAATGTCTACTTAAACATGAAGATTTTTTTGAAAGTTTTTTTTTTGTGTGGACAATAGATACTTTGATTCTGTGGGCTCTTATCCTTGGGTGGATCAACAGACTTAAAGTGGTAGCTTAAGTTACACATGGTCCTGCACAAGAAGTTACATTTTGTTTACACTCACATTACTTTCTTGCATCGTGTGCTTGTAGTTCAATTTTGCATACCTATTCATTGATATTGTCAAGTACACAAGTGTGAATTGAGTGCGGATTGAGACTAGACCAAAGTGAGCGTGCCCTTCTAAGATATATATTTTATATTATTAAGATACGCTTACAAGATTTTTCACACCTAAGCTTGTCTGACCACACCACACCTCCCCCCTTGGGATAAAAAGATGAGCATCTTTATATAAATTTTGAACTGCATAAGGACTTGAATCCACTCAATCAACTCCAACGCAAGGAGAGTGATCATACAACAACTTAGGACTTTGGGATTGAGCTAGGGACTATACTCGACAAGACTCAAGAGAGAAATCACCATCATGCCAAGACATGGATGTAATGGGAGTGGAGCAGGGCAACTACTTCCTCTTGCACACCACTGCAAGGGATGGAGCCACTCACTCGTGCATCATACAATAGGTCACTATCCCACAGTAGAGGGACCACGCAAGGAACAAGAAGATAGGGGTTGCATCATAATGGCAAGAGATGATCTTGTGTGTGATGATCCTTTATTCAACAAAAACTATTGCTTCCACAGGCTTAAGCTAAAAACACTAGTATTAAACACATGCCCAAAGAGAGAGGGCATCTCTGAACCAAAGCTATAGAAACTCCTGCCTTTTCAAACTCTAATATTAAAAACTTCTTGCAAGAGCTGGAGCACAAATGCTAGACACCAAGCAGAGAGATTCCAAGAGATAACAAATTGGTCCCCCAAACTCTTGTTGTTGGGACTGCAGCAGAATTCAGTGCACTTTCTTGAACATGAAAATTTTGGTTGGGACTTCCTCGACTAGTTTTGCTGTTATACTTTTCATCATGTTCATTAGTCCTGACAATTAAACTTCTTCCTTGCACACAAAAGGGATTCCTGGTGAATTGAGGTCGGCAGAAATTGAGATGGAGGAACGATTTTTTTCTATCAAGCTTTATCAACATGGGTTCAATAAGAGGGATTGTTTTATTTCATATTTTCTCATATTTTCACATCAGATCAGTGTTGAAAAAATGATCTTGAAAAAACATTGACACATTGAATAGAAAAAGGATGCTTTTTATTGGCGAAAAATTCACAGCTAGGGGGTTTTATAAATAGCCTTTCAATGCACGAGATATGTAGGTTTTACATACGGTGACCCCTTGAGTGTAGAGGCCATGCTACCCCTAATGGTTCTCACTTTCCTATCCTCACAAGAAATAGTCAAGAAAGCTGAAAAAATGATGGAGAAAATGACTAAACCTATTGTTCATGACAAGAAAGAGGAATCCACTAACCACGAAGAGGGTTCAATCTTGATTGTGACAAGTTGTCTGAGCCAATCAACGCTACATTAGAAACACTAGTAAGGCCGGCAGCCTTCGGTGGTCTCTCTCTCTCTCTCTCTCTCTCCCCCTTTGCTGCGTTGACTGCATGTGTCATTGGGTTGTAGGGGACGCTAGCTGGATCAAGCTCTTGCGGACATGTGACTGAGGGGAGGGGCCAGAATCCCTTACCCCATTATTATTAGTATAGATATAGATATAGATTATCGTATTATCCGCCTGTGTAGTCGGACTACATGGGACACTCGCTAGATTAAGATCCTACTGACATGTGGCCGAGGGAGGGGTTGGAATCCCTTCCCTCATTATTATTAGTATAGACTTAGATATGGATGTTATTCATGCGAGTGTCTCCATTGGGCATCCCGCCAAATTTGGCCATGGAAAATGGCTAGACAAATTGGTTGGACATTACTTAGCAGCAATTCCTACCCACATATACAACAACATCTTCTCCCATGCTTCTTTTATAGGGGAGTGTGTATGCATGAAACCCACTTGAGTTTTGAAAGAAGCCATCCACAATGAACATACAACTGCTACCTTATTAGTACCTCATTGAGAGATTTGGCTGACCTCCGAAACAATGCTATGAGATACTCTATGTCCACTACCTTCAGTGATTTCCCACAGGACATCTTGTCATCCTTAACTTTGTATGATCAACTACATTGTACCCATCACTCTAGATTTGTAGCATGTTGTCGTTGCCCACCAGTTGCTCACCGCGTGTGCACTATCATTCCGAGACAAAAATGATATGGAGATTATGTAGACGTTCAGTGGATTTTCCCCGGACATCATTGGCCCGTTTCTGTATGGTTGCAACAGAGGTGGCAGAGTGCTACGCTTTGGGACTATAGGTTCTAGTAATTGGGCTTCGCTGCAAGAGCACGACTATGCTGGCGAAAAAGAGTGAGGACGGCGGTTGCAAGTAAGAAGCCATTGCTGCAAAACTAGAAAGCAGCGGAGTTCTTCGTGCTCATGTTTTGTGTGTGTGGCGCACTGCTTGAGTTCCTTCTCTCTCTCTCTCACACACACACACACACATACACTCATCTCTGGTCACATAGAGTCTCTCTCTCTCTCTCTCTCTCTCTCTCTCACGCGCACACACACACACACACACATCCATTTTCAATTGCCAATCATTATAAAATTATTCTAAAATATAAGTGTTCAAATTTCATGCACTTCTATCAGGGTGCATCGTGCGGTAGTGTTTGGGAAAAAATAATTTCACAAACATGCAAATTTTCTTTTAGCGAATATTCAAAGAGGAATTTTTAAAAAAGTAACGGATATTTTTTACAAGTTAACTCTAGTGGATTTTCACCTTCCTCCTTGTCCCGTCCAGTGTTCGAGAAAAATGTGTCTTAGCTTAGTATCTGGCAGTTTTCAATTTCAAAAATATCGGTTTGAGGCAAGGGAAAACTTAGAAAGTCCACCCAAAATACAAAAAAATAGTGTAAAACCCCCAAAAAATAATCCTATTTTATAAAATTTCCTCTTGGAAAATTCAAAGAAAGGAATTTTGTATGTTTGGAAAAATGATTTTCCCCGAACACTGGTCCCCTCCCTTCAAAGCCGATTATTTTGATTTTTTAATCAGCTCAAGTCTAAGTTGAGGCACACTTTTCCCGAACACTGGGCCGACTCACATTGATCAGTATTTCTCAATGCGACCACTGCAGTGTATTCAATCATCTCTTCTCTAACGTAGGCTCACAGCTCGCCCGCCTTAGGCTAAATTGGAGCTAGTCTACATAGGGGGCAATGCTCATTGCTCAATGCTTGTGCACTGTGGAAAGGACGTTGGCGATGATGACAGTCCAAAACACTGCCCATTGCCACTGTCCCCAGTGTCCACACCTCTCAATGGCCCAATCGTGTCCTTTCACACTCACTGTCCCACAGTGGACCACACAGACGCACTCACAACACAAGCGCGACAACTTACCACCTCACAAAATCCAAATCAATCATTTTCTCAAGCATACAAAATTCCTTTCCTTGTATTTTCCAAGAGGAAATTTTAGAAAATTACGTTATTTTTTTGGATTTTTGCACTATTTTTCTCTATTTCGGGGCGGAAGTTCTCCTTTTCCCCTTGCCCTGAACCGGCAAATATGCCCCGATATTAAGCTGAGATGCATTTTTTCCAAAAATTGGGACTCCAAGCGACACAACTATGGGGGCTCTGAGCCTCCCTCTCTCTCTCTCTCTCTCTCTCTCTCTCATATCATGCAGTCTCCCGTGCTGCACACACAAGTTAAAGCTCTCTCTCTCTCTCTCTCTCTCTCTCTCTCTCTCTCTCTCTCTATAAGCAACGAAGAGGACAAGGAGGGGTAGCATGTATGGTTAAGAAAGGATTGGAAGCTTTTGTATCAATTGTGAAAGATGACAAATACAAACGTTATGTATGGCTGAAAATTATGTCACCAAAAAGATCACCCAGTTTTGTAGCCAGTTGCTACATTCCTCATCATGATTCTCCCTTTTATACTTGCATGGATAGAGATCAGCCATTTTTTGATTTAGAAGAGGACATTGCTTATTTCAAAGGCAAAGGTGATGTTATTGTAATTGGGGATATGAATGCTCGCACAAAAACATTGCAACATGATACTCAACAATTTGATATGCCATACATTTCAAGGGATTTGGAGGAAGTTCACTTGTATGATCGTTCTTCAATGGATGAGAAAGAGCCGGATCACTATGGAAAGTTACTTTTACACATGTGTAGTAGCACGGGTATGCTCATTGCCAATGGTGTATCTTTGTGGAGTGGAATCAATGGATTTACATGTAGGAGACATAATGGGGATAGTGTGATTGACTATATACTACTCTCTGAAACCATCATGTATCGCATAAAGAGTTTTATGTTTGGCCAATGGACCTCGGGATCCGACCATCGCACCTTATGTATTGACCTTTCATGTGGAGAAGCCACTAAGCATGATAATCTCAGCCAAATGAAAGAGAAATTATCACTATGTATGGATTTCAAACGGGTACCAATGTACATTGAAATGGTTGAGAAAAAATTATGGATGAAGAAGCTTCGATATGATGCACCATTGGAAACTAAATGGGAAGCTTTCAAGAAAGTTATTTGTTCTTGTGCAAAGAATCTCCATGGTATCAACAAAGATAGATCACGCAAAAGGTGGTTTGATAAAGAATGCCAAGATGCTCGGAAGTCCTTGATAAAGCTTGATGCAACTATGGATAATGACAACTATTTACGTCATTTGCATACATACAAGGCATTGATCCAAAAGAGGAAATCCATATACCGAGCAAAAAAAACCGAGCGTGCCATTTTTCCGAGCAAAAGTGAAGAGAATTGTAACACAAATTGCTTTTTTGATTAAGCCCTACCATAATGTCAAATTCAAGAAGTAAAAAAAAAAAAGGTCAATCCATAGAGGAAAGAAAACTCTGGCACATGAAGGTGATCGCTGCTAAAGTTGTATTTGATTAAGTAACATAAGTTATCAAAACTCCAAGCACTGGAAATTGTAGGGAATCCAAATTGCAAGAAATCTCGCTAGGTTGCCTTGCAACACAAATCCTTTTTTTTGTAGCATCTCAACCTCCCATGAAATCAGACACACTATGTCAAGCCCTATTACACAGCCCTACCACATGCGCTCGTTGACCTGATGCTCATGTGGGGAGAGAGAGAGAGAGAGAGAGAGAGAGAGAGAGAGAGAGAGAGAGAGAGAGAGAGAGAGAGAGAGAGAGAGAGAGAGAGAGAGAGAGAGAGAGAGAGATAGATAGATTTTATTATCGTCCTCGGAGGTCAAATATGACCTATGGGACCAAAGTTACATGTGATGTAGTATGTGTATGGCTGATGAGTGACTCTCGATGCTCCAAAATTGTAGTGATGAGAGAGAGAGAGAGAGAGAGAGAGAGAGAGAGAGAGAGAGAGAGAGAGAGAGAGAGAGAGAGAGAGAGAGAGAGAGAGAGAGAGAAATTTTCCCAAGAGACTCCGATTAAAAATATTTGCTTGAGAGATATGGCATGCAAAACCATGTGGCCTGCTCCCCCCCCTTCCACTAATGTTTTATTTTTCCGACGCTTCTCTTTTTCACTTGGAACTAATGCACGATTTTTTCAATTTCTTCCAACCGGTCCCCCCTAGTTGTATGACAGAGCCTGCTACTGCTATTGAAGCACAAGTACTCTCGAGGCGGAAATCAAGGACTCGTTCCTGAGCAAGCGAGCATCAGTCACATAGCTAGAGTCTCCACTGATTGAGGCTATGGTCATGTGAGGCTTAGTTATCAATTATTTGAACTGATAACTAAGGGCGGTTACAGACTGCCGAAGCCTCTGCCCATCCGCTTAGGGGATGGGTGGGGAGGCTTTACAAACTAATATGCCCAAGTCGCAATAGATTAATAAAAGCGACTGCCACGTGCACGAAAGACAACATGGCCCATTGGTTGCGCCCTTTGTCTTCTCTGGTGGGGCCTGAGAGGTTCAACCCCTGCCCGTGTATGGGCGGGGGAGTTTGCGTGTCCACGGAGTTGTCTAGCGCGCATTTAACGGAGCCTATAGTTTTTTGGCAGCTGGCGGCCAGGTCAACTCACGTACCTGCCGCCCAAGTATGGGCAGCCGGTCTGTAACCACCCTAAGCCCCATTCTCGGTCACACCACAAAAGAGAATTAAATGAATTGCCACCCTTTGTAACTATGCCGATATTGGCATAGTTGTGAAGTTCAAGGCATAGTTGGGACGATGAATGGATACTAAGCAGTGTGTGACCATGCAAGAGGCTTAGTAATTTCTTATATGATGTATCTCGGACTAGTTGGCATAGTTATCTATAACTAATAACTAAGCCTCGTGGGTCGACCATAGCCTAAGAGAGAATGGTTGTTCATAGTGGAGCAAGTGGGCGTAGTGCAGCTAGAGAAGCTACTACAACCCGGCTTTCAATCAGGAAGGACACTACTAAAATTACATCGAACAAGTGACACTCGAGCTCCTGGTTCGAAATGCAATGTTAGGAAAATAAAACTAGAGTCCAATGTATGTAACCGGCTAAAATCGTAAAATCATGATAAGATTTTGAGCTTGCCTTGAAGAAAACCAGGAAATATACCCAAGTTTTAGTGAAAATACCGGCAAGAGCTTCAAATTTTGACCTAAAATCCGGAAAATTTTGAAGTTTGCCATTATTTCCTTTGGTTAGGGAAAATGTATTTTTCTAGCCCTGGCCCGGCTTGGAGAATAATGTCCGTCCGAGCAAGCCTGCAGTTACAATTCAAGCCTGCCAGATCATCTGCAGCGGACAGTCGATCAGCAGCTCCTGCATCACAATCCATGGGCGCAAAATAAGGAGGATCCAGCCTTCTTAACTACATTCCCACTGAAACTATAATGCATGCAGAGAGTTGCTAGCGGGGGTTTTTTGCAAGGGAAGGTAGAGAGCCAACGGTGGAGAAAGTTGGCCGACGAGCAGCACAAGGTCACGCGTGGGCTTGGCCTCTGCTCGGCCCAGTTTTGCTGTCAACAACTGAGTGATATATGGAAAGGGGGGGGGGGGGGGGGGAGGGAGAGAAGGGGACAGCACCGGATGCCCATTCAATATCAAACAAGCATCCAGAATCTATCCCGCGTTGGCACAAAAGTGGCCTGAATTTCTCTATGCACGGTTGTTCGTTTAGTATTAGCTACGTGCAGAATGGGTCGATTTCCTCATGAGATAACGTTTCAAATCTCTGGACTCTACTGTAATACATTGCGCGCCGACGCAGTATGTTGACGGGCCAAGAACGGGTAAACGGGTCTATGGTCCTTTCTATGAGACATGATCTCACAAGGCTTTGAACTCTACTGCTTGCCCTTCCGCGCTGCCGCGGCATGCTGAAGGGGCAAGAATGTATGATTTTTTTTAATGACAAATGATATTCTCACAAGGCTTCGGACTCTGCTGCTCGCCCTTCCGCATCGGCACGGCATGTTGAAGGGCCAAGAACGTATGCTTTTTTTAATGAGAAATGATATTCTCACAAGGCTCCGGACTCTGTAGCTTGCCCTTCCGCATCGGCGCGGCATGCTGAAGGGCCAAGAATGGGTAAACGGATTTCTGCTTTTTTTAAATGAGACATGATCTCACAGGGCTTCAGACTCTACTGCTTGCCCTTCCGCGTCGGCGCGGCATGTTGAAGGGCCAAGGACAGGTGTAGACATTCAACGGGGATCGCATTCTTTTTAACTTTTGCAGCGGCTTCACACGGTGTGGGGAAAACGTATGAAAAGCAAGATATAGAGGGGGGCACAACAGCGACCACTTCCGTCTCCCTTTCTCTCATTACGACTTGGCCCTACTCATTACCTATCACGCGTCTTTGCAAACTGTTGAGCTTGCAAAGAAAACTTAGCATCAAGTGGGACATTGCCTCAATCAGTACCGCATCGGTGCGGGAGAGTTAAGTGCAAGAAACTGATTATCTACAAACAAAAGATTTATACAAATTTTTTTTGAGACGTGGCTCTAATCCATACCGCGTCGGCACGGATAGGTAAGTTCAATGTCCCGTTCTGTTATAATGACCTCTTGAACTGCTAGACCGTTCTTGCATTTATGGCCTTGTTTACATTTCAAGTGCCATAAAGTTTCAAGAGTAAAGATCCGTTTTCAGGATGGGACGTGCCCAAAATGCTTTCTACATCATTAATCCAATAGGGACATGGCCAGAGTCCATACCACGATTGACGTGGGACATTTAGATCCAGAGATAGTGTTGTGATGCCGAAGTGTAGTGTGCTTGCCACTATAACGTTGGGACCTACCCCTAACTAGTACCTCGTCATCGGCACAGGAGGGTAAAGGTTAGAAAACCTTAGGTTTATTAAAATTGATAGTGTGTATTAAACAAATTAGTGAAAGCATTGAACGACTGGGGAAATGTAACCTTCATGCCACTCTTGCTTCTGTATTAGAATTAAACATGCAAACAACACCGACCCAACATTCAAATTTAGAATAGAAGTGTGTATATTAACCAAAGTGGCTTCATTGATGAAGTCATCAATTAAATGAATAAAATTAGCAATGCCTTTGAAGCAAAGAAGAAAAGTACGCATCAACTTGGACTTAGCCCTACTTAGTACGCATGGGTGGGAGGCATAAGGGGTAAAAAACATGCAATTTGTTGAGCTTGCAAAGCAAAATTAGAATTACATGGGACATTGCCTCAATCAACTGCTGTCATAATGTGCCACTCCTAAAAAATATGTGCACATGAAAATGGGAGAATAATTCGTTAAGGGTGGGGCATCAGAGAGGTTAATAGGTAGATCTGTGCAAAATGAAGAGTTCATGTCTTAGCCTAAGATATACAAATAATGTTATGGCTATGCATTAATTGATTATATCACCATCATAGATCTATCCTTCCTATCATTGACACGTTACTTTTTTGAGTGTCTTCCCTTACTTACATTTTGCTTTTGCAAGTTATTTATGTTCATTGTAATATTTTAGACCTTTAGCTATTGTGATTTTCAATGATTTTGGAAAAACTATTTTTGAGGTCGGTTGATATACTTTGATGTGTTAATTTTTGCTTCATATATTGAAGTGCATAATTGATAGTATTCATTGAGGTGGAGGCCAAAAGGATAGTGCGCGAGATATCAATTCCCAACATTAGCTATCATGAACATTATAAAGCAACACAAACTAAAAAAAAAAAGGACTTCAAGACTAGAGGCAAAATGAGTACCTTTTCATGGATTTTTCTTGCTTGAATTGATATATATATATATATATATTTATTTATTTATTTCTTTATTTATTTATATCCCTAGTTGACAAGAACTAAAGTTACAGAGGGATCGCTTTGATCGCATGCAATGCCACACTTTACTCTTCCTAGTCATGTAGTTTATCCCCACGCATGTAACTCTCTCTCTCTCTCTCTCTCTCTCTCTCTCTCTCTCTTTGTGGGGGTTGAATATGCAGGGATGAAGCTCTTTTCAATAGAAACAAAATAAAAACCTCTCTCCGAATGCAACCATATATAATTTTTCCTTGCTCATAGAAGATTCTATAATAGCTACACTTGTAGGGAAACCAATCTCTTCCTTTTTGGCCTCTTTTGTCGGTACAATGTTCAAACCTATGATAAACCATGTTGGAGATATGCCTTTATCAATGAGAAGTGTGATTCATGCTAAAGTATCATATTTTGTACTTGATCAAAATAAATGAGAGAATTGCTTTGTTGCTAAGAAATGATGATAGTTAATGTTCACTAAAGTGTTACTCTTGACTTGGATGTGGCTCTTGCTACTACTGTGAGGTTGGATGATTGTCTAGCCATAATGCTCTTTGTTTTATGCAAATATTTTCTTCTCCTATACTCTCTCTCTCTCTCTCTCTCTCTCTCTCTCTCTCTCTCTCTTCTTGTTTTTCAAGTAAAAGACATGCTTTTATCAATGACGAGTCTGATTCATGGTAAAGTATCATGTTTTGTACTTGATGATACTAAGTGAGGGAATTAAATTATTGTTAAGAAATGATGTTAGTGCTCACTAAAGTGTTCAAGAAAACATCAAAAAGAAAACTTGGATATCCATGTAACAAATAATTCCTTCTCCTATGCTCTCTCTCTCTCTCTCTCTCTCTCTCTCTCTCTCTACTTTGATTTGATTTCACTCGGTTTTTGCGTTCGCTCGATAAAGTTTGCTCGGTGCTTGGTAAGACTCATTCAAAAGAAGAGAAGAAGATGGGAAGTAAAGCAATAACTTTTTCACGTCAAAGAAAAGGCACATGCATGTGGAAGATTTTGGAGAAACTTGAGGGGCAAGCAGGTTGAGAATTTTGGTAACTTGAGTCTTGTGGATATGTACACACATTGTAGGCAATTATATGAGCAAGAAAATGCTTAAAAGATACCATTTTATGGTTCACTCCCATGTATGCCCTCTTTTTTTACTATTGAGGATGTATACGGTGGGCTTGAAAAGTTGGCCACTCGCAAAGTGGGAGATCTTCAAGGTATCAAGCCGGAGATGATCAAATGGACATGAGATTTTACCCATGAATGGATGTGTGATATGTTCAATTTTGCACTTCAACATGGTATGCCTTATGATTGGAGTACTAATTGGGTTAAGCCTTTGCACAAAGGAGGGGATGTAAAGAATGTAAACAACTACCAGACTTTAATGATTGGGTCTCTTATGGCAAAGTTTTTTGGGTGCATAATGGAGATGAAATTGAGTGATTGGGCTGAAGATAATGACAAGCGTGCAAAGGGACAAGCAGGTTTTCGTCGATGCCATAGCACCACTGATCATCTTGTTACTCTTCATGTTCTCATGGAGAAAAGTCGGTTGAAAGGCAAGCGATTATATTGTTGTTTTGTGGACTTTAAGAAAGCCTTTGATATGATTCCATGTAACAGTTTGTGAAGAAGGATGGAAGAACTCCAAGTGCCAAGTGAGTTTATGCTTGCGGTTTCTCGAATCTATGAGAAGGTGATTTGTCAATTGCACATGGGAAGAGAAATTTCAAAAATGTTTGTAAGCACTATTGGGGTTAAACAAGGATCTCCGTTGTCACCAACTCTCTTTGGTCTATGTATCGATCAACTGGAACAAATGTACTTGACTTTATGCAAGAAGAAGGCATTGAAGAGGTCACTATTTGCAATGCGGTAGTCATGCTTTTGTTGTATGCGGATGATGTAGTGCTTCTAGCACACACTTTAGAAGATGCACAAAAGCTTATGGTTGTCCTTGAGAACTTTTTCTTGCATAGTGGGCTGATTGTGAACGAATCCAAGACAAAGGTTATGCTTGTGAAAACCAACCATAAGGAGAAGCCATGCATTGTGTACAACAATGAGACACTTGAAGTTGTTGAGAGTGTTAAGTACCTTGGCCTTGAGGTTCCGTCCAATCACAAGTGGCATGAATGTGCTATGTGTAGTTTGGAAGCGGGAAAGAGAGCATTTTATGCATTTGAGAATATGTGTAATGCGGGAAACATCAAGTGTTGGGTTCCCAAGAAGTATCTTTTTGATGCATTGGTTGACACCGGTTCTTTTTTATGGAGTTGAAGTTTGGGGCGGGAGCATCTCAAAGTCTACTTGGAAAGAGTTTGAGAATGTCCAAAAGCGTTTTCTTACAAACTTTCTCAAAGTAAAGACACAAACACCATATATGCTCCTACTTCTTGAGTCAGGATGTCGACCAATTGAGGTTATGGGCATGGAAAGGGTTGTGGAGTACATGATAAAGATGCGTCAAACCCCTCACATCGACTTCCTACAATTGCATGGGAAGCAAACAAAAAAGTTGAAAAGACGTATAAAAGCAAGATCTTGAGCACGGGATGGATGCAAGACATAAAGAAGTGGTTTGGGAGATGGGATGCATTACACTTGCTACATGATGCTTCAATTGACTCCCAAGTGAAGGAAGCTTTTCTACAACACCAATGTATTATGGATTGGGAGAAATCCGGTGGGTCACGCTTCATACATTACACCACCCATGTTGCCCCCAACTACAAAACCATGTTCTTTGTTGAAAGAGGAAACCGTACTCACACTTACATGCTTGATCCTATCCCCTTGTCGGCGATACGCACTATTGCAGCCATTCGGCTTAGCTCCCATTTCCTTCGATGCAAGATAGGGCGTTGGGGCAATGGAGAAGAGTAAAATCGATTGTGCACTTTATGCTCACTGCAAGTTTGAGAGTATGAGTACCACACACTACTAGAGTGCTCAGCTTTTGGTCACATCCGAACTTGCTTCTCTCACATTTTCAGCCATAGCTTAGACCTACACACTTTCCTCTCCCAGCCAAAGTGTGGACTCTCCATTGCGACTCTCATCACCACAATTTTGGAGCATCAAGAGTCACTCATCAGCCATACACACACTACATCACATGTAACTTTGGTCCCATAGGTCTTATTTGACCTCCGAGGACGATAATAAAATCTCTCTCTCTCTCTCTCTCTCTCTCTCTCTCTCTCTCTCTCTCTCTCTCTCTCTCTCTCTCTATCTCTATCTCTCTCTCTCTCCCCCCCCCTTCCCCCCTACTGCACGTGCGCACTACACATTGTCTCATGCTTGCTACCGGCCACTTTGCACTGTCCGCATGCATCGCTAGGCTCCAAGGGACACTGATCGGATCAATCTCTTGCTGACATGTGGCTGTGGGAGGGGGCCGAAATCCCTTCCCCCATGCCTCCTTTATAGGGGAGTGTGTATGCATGAAACCCACATGAGTTTAGAAAGAAGCCACTCAAAATGAACATATAACTGCTACCGTATTAGTACCTCATAGAGAGATTTGGCTGACCTTAGAAACAACGCTATGAGATACTCTATGTCCACTGCCTTCAGTGATTTCCCATAGGACATCTTGTCATCCTTAACTTTTTTTAATCAACTACATTGAACCCATCACTCTAGACTTGTAGCATGTTGTCATTTCCCACAAATTGCTCATCGTGTGTGCACTATCATTCCCACTGTCCGAGACAAAAATGACATGGACATTGTGTAGACGTTCAATGGATTTTGCTCATACATCATTGGACATCATTGGCTCGGTTCTGGATTGTGGCAACAGAGGTTGCAAAGTGCTAAGCTTTGGGAGTAGAGGCTCTAGTAATGGGGCTTTGCTGCAAGAGCACGAATATGCTGGTGGAAAAGAGTGAGGACGGTGGTTGCAAGTAAGAAGCCATTGTTGCAAAAGTAGAAAGAAGAGGAGTCCCCCATGCTGATGTTTTGTGTGTGTGCGTGCAAGCACTGCTTGAGTTCCTTCTCTCTCTCTCTCACACACACACAAACATACTCTCATCTCTGGTCACATAGAGTGCATCTCTCTCTTTCTGTGTGTGTGTGTGTGTGTGTGTGCGCGCGCTCACACTCTAAGAGTCCAATGGTGGATCTCTCTCTCTCTCTCTCTCTCTCTCTCTCTCTCTCACACACACACACACACACACACACACACACACACACACACACTCTAAGAGTCTAATGGTGGATCTCTCTCTCTCTCTCTCTCTCTCTCTCTCTCTCTCTCTCTCTCACACACACACACACACACACACACACACACACACACACACACACACACACACACACCCGTTGTCAAATATAAGTGTTCAAACTGCATGCGCTTCTATCAGGGTGCGTCGTGTGGTAGTGTTTGAGAAAAAACAATTTCACAAACATGAAAATTTGCTTTTAGCGAAAATTCAAAGAGAAATTGTTTTAAAAGTAACGGGTACTTTTTACAATTTGACTCTAGCGGATTTTCTCCTTCCTCCCCTGAGTCCCCTCCATTGTTCCGAAAAAATGTGACTTAGCTTAATATCTTGTCGTTTTCATTTTCAAAGTGCCGGTTTAGGGCAAGAGAAAAAGAAGAAATTCTGCCCATAATACAAAAAAATAGTGTAAAAACCGCAAAAATAAACCTATTTTATAAAATTTCCTCTTGGCAAATTCAAGGAAAGGAATTTTGTACGTTTGGGAAAATGATTTTTCCCAAAAAATGGTCCCCTCCCTTCAAAACCAATTGTTTTAAATTTTTTAATCGGCTCAAGGCTAAGCTGAGGCACATTTTTTTCGAACACTGGTCTGACTCACATTGGTCAGTATTTTTCGATGCCACCAGTGCGGTGTATTCAGTCCTCTCTCTCTCTCTCTCTCTCTCTCTAACGTACGCTCGCGGCCCATCTGCCTGCCTCTGAGTTGCTAAGTAGGCCTAGGCTAGATTGGAGGTAGCCTACAGCGGGCGCAATGCTCATTGCTCAATGCTTGTGCATTGTGGAAAGAGTAGGGGATTTGAGGAAGCTTTATGAGGGAGCTTTTGAGGAATCTTTTCTCAAAAAACTCAACAAATGATTATTTTTTTTGAAAAAGCTTTCTCTATGCTTGTTTTAGTGTGTTGAGGCAAAAAGACGAAAAAGCTCTCTCTCTCTCTCTCTCTCTCTCTCTCTCTGCACTACGTAGAACCTACTTAGGACAACCATAGTGATTAATTATGCTCACAAAACAACCAAATTCAGCATCAGGCACCCAAGAAACCAAAAACAGACAAGTTTGTACACCCTCTTTCACTATACATGATCTGTTCTACAACAACAAGCAAAATCCATCTTTACAAGTATTTTGTGAGCAAACAAAACAAATTTATTTATTCTTAGACTTTTCAAATACGTGTATACAATGACTGAACACAAACAACATTGTCTACAAAATGTTTCAGTGTGTTGAGGCAAAAAGACGGAAAAGCTCTCTTTTTGCTCTACGTAGCACCTACTTAGAACCACCATAGTAATTAATTATGGTCACAAAACAGCCAAAATTAGCATCAGCTACCCAAGGAAAAAAATAGACAAGTTTGTACACCCTCTTTCATTGGACATGATTTGTTCTACAACAACAGGCAAAAAAGAAATCTTTACAAGTATTTGCGAGCAAATTAAACACATTTATTAATTTTTAGACTTTTCAAAGCATGCGTTTACAATGGCTAACCACAAACAACACTGTCTACAAAATGTGAGGTATCTTGTTGCTAGTTTACTCTATGAGATGGGCTGGTGGATCCAGTTCCACAATGTTTGGATGCGGCTCCACAAGAGATGTTGCCTTCAAGGAACGCTCGACTTCATTTTCTACTCTCTTGTCTCGCTCTTGAATCTCTCTTACGCGATGTGCTTGCATCTCCAATACCTTGTTCAGTCTGTTGGAGACATCCTCATTGCTCTCAAACATTGTCATCATGCGGCCCATTTGGCTACCCATTAAGGCCAATGCACCACAATCACCCTCATATTGAATGAAATCGTCGTTCTCATTGGTGTATTGTGCAAGCAACTGCCAAAGGAACCAATGCCCACGTTCCATACCCCCTACACAACAAATTTTTGTCAAAGGATTTAGTAACAGGACTTACAACAACTATACTTAGAGCCAAAAAGGGACAGACTGTACCTCGCATTGGTATACCATCCTCCTCCCGTGTCCAATCATCTTCCTGCAGAGAATTATACCAAGTGTTGATGGCTGGGTCAACAGCACGACATAACTCAATTTTTGTATCAAAGTCTTATCTTCTGAGAGTTATGAAATGCTACGGATTATGGTCATAAACATCATTTGTAATAAGTAGGTAGTTTAGTTGCAGCTGGGGTGCAATGGCACTTCCAGATTGTACATACAAAGCCATTTGACCCCTTAAACTCTAACTTTTGGTTAACCTAATGTATCCTTAGTATATAAGGTACCTAGGTCATTTTGTAAAGAGAACTTTTATCATAATCAAGTTTTAAGCTGCCATCAACTGTGTGTGAGAGAGGAAGAGAGAGAGTGTGTGAGCTTCATTCTGGTGCTACTCCCCGCTTGTTCATCACATTGTAGATCCGACTGTACCATTGTGCTATCCTCAACAAGAGCTACTCAACAATGCCAAGCATTCCTTGTGGAACAGAGCGAACGCTCTCGGGCATCTACGAGCTATTTGCGGCTGTAAGTATATCAAACGATGTCTGTTTTCTACCTGCAAGTAGTCGTTAGAATCGTAGCAACATAAGCTACGCATAGGTACTCATAGATTTCAGTTTCGGGCACTTCCAAAATACTTCTCTATCTTTATACACATTTTTCGCAGATGGGTTTAGAGCGAGGATTTTGAGTGTAGAGGCTTAGGGACAGGTGTATCCTAGTGAGGGGATGGTTTTCTATTAAGTTTCATACGATTTTGGTATGATTTGATGGGTTTTCTTCCATTTTTGTGTATGTGGGTAGGTGGTGTAGTTGAGAGCAGTTAGATTCTAGGTTGCGGTTTAGTTGCCTTCTAGAGTGTTATGTGTGTAGGATGGTCTCAGCCTAACAAGCTAAAGAGATTTCCTCCGTGTCTCTATCGTGTCATCTGTGTCCTCGATTGACATTATGTTGATCTAGGTTGTATTGCATGCACTTTATGGGTGGTGTGATTCGCTCCCGCGACATTGGCGCCGTTGACAGGGATACAAGGACTTAGGTAGATATTCCTACTAACACTTGTGTGATTGTTGCTTGCTTTAGTTTTGGCTAAAGAAAGCATTTTTCTTAAGTGGATCCGGAAGAGGTTATTCCGAGATCAAGTGGATAGCCAGGAAGCGTGTGTCTTGCCGAGGGTCTATGACTAGGTAGATTTAGTTAGGATTTATAGCCTAATAGTAGTTGTTGTGGTGGTTGAGTGGTTTTTGAGGTGATAAAAACGTTTGCTAGTCTGTGTGTGGCATTGAAGCGTTTTTCTAATCATAGATGCAAAACCCCATATGATTTGTAGGAGTAGCTTTAGGTAAGAGGTCTGATTCTGATCTAGAGCTATTCATCAATGATTTATTTGCTAAAGTGCTTGTTTGTATTCATGATCTCTGAAAAGTATGCTTTTGAGGAAAAAATGCAATAAAAAGAGTTCTGTTGACATTTTTGCATGATTGATTGGTGTTGAGCATATAAGAGGGCATATGCAAGGGTACTGTATACAAAATCTGAAATTCTGTAAACTTGGACATTATACATGTATAATGTCGCAAGGGGCATCTGGAGACCAAATCTGAAAAATTTGACTCCACCAGTGTGTTCAGAAGGGGGGTTTTACCCTAAGTATACATTGAAACTAGAGTTTTGACTCTTGCCCCCAAAAGACAAAAGTTAGGGTTTTACCCTAAGTATACATTGAAACTAGAGTTTTGACGAACTCTTGACACCCAAAAGACAACAGACGATGTTTGAAACGGAAAATAGAGAAACCTGAGATTTTTTGCATGAAAATTGGTAGAAGTGCTTGAGATATAGTGCCAGAGACTTGGGGATGCTTGTGAATGAATTCTATCCAAAAATTCATAAGCATACATTATACGCGTATGATGTCTGAGGGGTGATTCTGGCATCAATTTTTGAACTTTTGACATTATACCTATCTTCTGTATGTTGTTTTGAGCATATACACCAAATTTCATGTCATTTGGGCTTATAGATTGAAAACTAAGGGCATTTTACTCTTTCGAGGGATTTCCTTGTAAAACTGATGATTTTGTGCAATTCTGACATCCAAACTTTGTTGTGAGCACATATTCTTGATCTACACACTAAGGGGCACCTCTGATAGAAACAAAACTAAAATCTAAGTAAAAAGACATTATACTGTCTCAAGGCTAGATCTGAGGTCAAAAGTTACATATGATTGTACCCTTGTGATCTATAGCATTTAGGAAGCATATAGGCCAAATTTCAACAAATTTGGATCATATTTGGGCTTGCAAAAACCATAACATGCATCTAAGCAAGTGATTGCTTGTATTGGTCATAACTTGCTCAATAAGTGTTGAAATTCAATTCAGAAACGGTTGCCAGTGTTGTGAGGAACCTTTGGAGTAAAACGCACTTCATTTTGACCAGTTAGACATCATACGCGTATGATGTCTAAAGGGCACTTTTAGAGACCAAAATTTAAATCTGATCATAACAAGGTGTTAAGGACAACAAAACAAGCTTAGAAATCAAATTTGGGCCAGATCTGAGCACATAGACATGATACGTGATAATGTCTCAAGGCCATATCTGAAAGTCAAATTTCACTTTTGACCACATAGGGGGTTGGGAAATGATATGTTAAGATTCCTTGCAAAATTTCATCTCATTTGGACTTTTGCAATTAAAGGGATTTTTGCAGATACAGGAAGGCAAACGTAAAAAAGTGCTTATTTTGAGCAAAAGTTAGAGCAATTTTGGTGAATAGCACTTGAAACAGCACTCAAAATAGTTTCAGGATCAAGGATTTTTGCTTGTATCTTGACCAAATATGACCCAAATTTGTTGAAAGTTGGTCACTAGGCTTACTTTATGCTCGCAAACACTTTTGCGAGCATAAAATGACTCAACTTACTTTATGCTCGCAAACACTTCTAGGATTAATTTTGACCTCTACTTTGGCATTTGAGACATTATACACGTATAATGTCTATGTGCTCAGATTTTGACAAAATTTGGTATGTGAGCTCTCCTTGATGTCCTCTACCCACTGCAAGTTCCAGTTTGTGAATTTGACCTTTATTTTGACACTTGAGACATTATACGCATATAAAGTCTTTTGTGGCAGAATGAGGTGACTTTTGTTCCACTGATTCCTTATCAATCAAGAAACTCTCAACAAGTTTCAGAATTCAATTTGGACATTTTTTGAGCAAGTTAAGACCAATACAAGCCTGAATCTGCAGTTTCTTATCTTTTTCTCTTTGCAAGCACAAATGAGCACCAAATTCTATGAAATTTTGGCAAGGGACTTCTTTTATGCTCTAGGACATTGAGGTATGCTCAAATGTCCGTTTTGACCCAAATATGGTCTATGAGACTTTATACACGTATAAAGTCTACTGGCTCAGCATTCACTTAGATTTCTACCCAAGGTACCTCTTGATGCATACAACAAGAATATGTGATTACAACAAATTTTGGATGTCAAAATTAAGAGGTATGGCAAGCCAAGTTAAAAGTGCTAAGATACCAATCTATCCACATTTTAACACATACCCTCACAATGCACTAGAAAGAGGTGGACATTTGGTCAATGAAGGACCACAGATACCTCCACCAAACACGAGAATTCCTACAAGAATTCCAAAGAGGGAGCCATCTAGATTCCCTTCTAGAGCGATAACGAGAGATGAAATGATCACAGAGATTGCAGACATGTCTTCTCAAGTGAATCTGCCTAATGGACCATGGTTGTACCCAGATGCAACCATAGAACATGACTTTTATAGAGGTGGAATTACAGTCACAACAGGACCATATGTACCATCACCGCCCCCTATAACCTACTCCTATCCAAATCAGAGCACAACCTTGAGAAGTTATGATACTGAGAATGAAAGTGACACATCTTCTCAAAGGAGCGATTCACCAAGAACCCAACCCACAATAAAGCCAGAGGTATCTAGTGAGCAATTGAAGCTTATAGAAGGATTAGCTCAGAGACTTGCTCCTCTAGTTAAATCTAACCTCCAAGAACCTCTATGGTGCAAAATTGAGAGAAAATGGACAAACCATACGAGGGAAGAGTGTTAATACAGCATGGAATATGCTAAGGAGAGGTATGTACAACCTGTTCTAGTAGCACCTACTCCACTAGATATGCGATGGAAAATGCATCGGGTCCAGTAGGAATTGCAAGGCCACAGTTTGTCTTCGGACAACAACCTCCACTACCAGGTGCTAGAATGCCTGTAGACATGAGATACACATAGATGATTGAAGAATCTAATAAGCAAGTGCTAGTACCAGCTACCATGTATTATAACAACCAAAGGGGGTACTGCCCTTTGAAGCAACAGAAGATGAGAGAAACACATGGAATGGTGAGGCTAGTACAACCTCCACCTCTTACGTTTCGACCTGAAGAAAGAAGATACGAGATGGATGAAAGGACATTGCGATTCATTGCTAATAGAGGCTTAGCAAGGTCAAAGCCTGTTTACAGCCAAGAGGAATTGAAAGAAGAAGCTCCTCAACTAGAGCCAGATTGTCACAAAAGCCATGACAACCACTTGATCAAACAATGTCTTTAGACGAAGATCACTCAAGTGAATGCTTATTGTCTAGAATGTGGTGTCATTCACTTGATCCCCAACTATCCAAAAAATCCAAACCAAGTCAGAAAGATTACAACGAATGTCTTAGGGATTGTTTAGCTACCCATTAGCTCGAAAAATGAAAACGTTGTACTAGTTCAAGTAGTTACGAGAGTGCAAACTCAAAAGGAAGCTGAGAACCGAGAGATAGAGAAAATGGAAATTGACGCGATTGTAGAGACGTGTAAGCCAAAGACCGACTCACTTAGTCAAAAAACCAAGAGCAAATAGAACAGCCGGAAAGCTAGAAAGGCTAGGATGAAAGCTCGTAGGGAACGAGAGCAAAAATCCCTAGATGAGAAGCTTACCCAATCTGAAGAGAAGATAAGACAACATGAGGAAAGGATTGCACCTTCTCTTATAGAAGCGACTCAACCTCCAGAAGAACCATCCACAGATGAAAAATCGAGAAGTGCTAGTTCGGGAGGATCAGTGTTGGTAGAGAAGGTTAATGAGCATTTAGACGCCCTCTTGAAAGCCCATGAAACACGGCTCAAAAACAACCAAACCCGAGAACAGAGATGGATGACATATCCATATGCAGAACTAGAAAAGGACAGGCTTGAAATGTGCAAGAAAATGATTAAAAAAGCCCAAGTTTTACTAGAACCACAAGTTGAAAAACTTGAGAGTGTGATCCCTGTCCCACCTACACCAGTAATCCCACCAAACAAGGAACCATCCTATACGGGAGTGTACAAGGAAAAGTCAGATGTTATTGCAGTCCCATCACAGAGACTGTCTCCCAACAAGGTCATAGACTCAAAATGGTTGATAGACATTTTGTCGACACCAGTCACATGTACAATACCGTTAGCCAAGTTGCTCAGAATAAGACCAAACATGTGGGCTACTGTGGGAAAACGCCTAGAGAAGGATCAAAGAGCTTGTAAGTCCTCAGCTAAACACTCGGCCAGTGCCACTAAACAAGGTAGCAGAGTATTATGAGGGAGAAGATGGGAACGCCACTCTTCATGTGGAATTTCAAGGTGTAAAAACCACGGCAATCCTTGACAGAGCGGAGCCGGTGTTTCCATCGCAACAGAAGAGGTCTGGAAAAAATGGGGAAAACCAGCAGTGAGGGCTACAAGGATGAAACTGTAGCTTGTAGATGAACACATGGAAAGGTCCATAGGACTGTTAGAAAAAGTAGTTGTTACTTCTTCTGGCATTGAATATGATCAAACCTTTGCTATTGTTGACTTTGGCAAGAAGAACAACTATGATATCATTCTAGGAAGACCATTTATGAGACAACTAAAAATGGTCTAAGATTGGGGATATGACTATATCTACTTGAGACATATGGAAACCACAACAAGGATAAAATTAAAGGACCATAGTTATAGGGATGTGATGAGAACACTTATGGAAGAGTTTGATTCTGCTATTGTAGCAGGATCAGAACTTCTAGCATGGTTCGGTAAGCCTAAAGAGTTTTGGATGTGCGGAGCTTTGCAACGTGGAAGCTCAAAGCGATAGGAAGGCATCCTAGAAAGGGCCACTGAAGGTGAGGATTATATCCCAGAACCATTTCCTGAGGAAGAATAAGAGCCACTTGAATGGGAACACATCTTGGCTACTCTAGGTATGTGCGCTATTCATTACAGGACAACAACGAAGTTTTGTGATGAAAATGGCTATGATGTCATTCCTTAATGTGAAGTGAGGGTGATCCAAGAAAAAGAAGACAAAGAAGAAGACAAGTTCTATGACTCGGTAGAACACTTGGAGCTTCAAGAAGATGCAAACAACGGAAATTTGGATGACACAGCAGGTGACATAAACAAAACTTTAACAAATGCACGGTTTTATGATTGTCCAAATCAAAAACCCAGGAACCAATGTCACCAATACAAGAACAAAGTGCATCAAGAGTGGATTCCAAAATCCTCAATGAAAATGCAATTGCAACAAGCACCCTCATGCGTGGCTCCTATACGAAAGAAAAGACTCATCCAAGAAGAGCACAACCATGTCAACGAGATATCTATGGTCTAATTAAGTGCATAGAAAATTCATCCCAGAAAAAACAAACAAAGAACAAACAGACAGCAACTTTCCATAACCAGCCAAACCATAAAGGGAAAGTGTTAGAATGCAACCTTGCAGAGGATAGCAGTGATAGTGATGATTCTTATGAAATTCCTTACCAAAAACTCAGGTCATCACCATCACTAGCAACTTCAGTAACAACCAAGGAAGGCCAAAAGCAAAGAGCAACAAGTCAGAACCAAAAAGTTCGACAAATCTGGATACCAAAGAGCCAGATTGTCCAAAAGCAGGTATGGATCAAGAAGACCAAGATCTTTGATGAAAAATCATAAGATCCAAAACCAAAGGAAAAATAGTCGAAGCCTGCAAGAACATCTAGGAAAAACACAAAGTCGCAAGCTTTTGCAAATCAGGTTTGGGTTTCAAAGAAGTTGATTCAAGCACAAAGAGGTCAGGAATTCATTTGGATTCCAAAGCAGTTAGAGCATCAACTCCCAAAGTATGAATCTCGTCGCCAACAAAGTGTACAAGAGCTGAAGCAAAGACCGGTGAAGACTCACACAGAGACAAGGTGGATCCCAAATAAGTCCTTTCAAACACAAACAAAGCAGGGACAAGTATGGGTTCTCAAATGAGCAGCATCAACAAAACAACCAATAATCACAAAGAAGTGGGTCCCAAATATAACCAATAAAACTATTGTCACTACACCGCCGCTTGAATTCTTTCAATTCCTCTTATGGTTACAATACAATTAGAAGAGAACCCACTCTGAGGTACAATGCCAAATACGACCACCAACCACAAGGCTAAAATGGATTCCAAAGAAGGATCAAACAGATGAGTAAGCCTTCAAAAAATCTCTACAACCTTCAATCAAGAAAAATGGCACATGAGCTTCAAATACCAGCACATTGATTAGAATAGGAAGCCTCGTCAGCCAATGCCAATAAGGTTGCTGATACCCACATCTTGCATAGAATTAATATTTTCCATGCATTGACTGTGTATGCATAATATGGCTACATTGCAAGGCCTACATAGGCACAATTTTTTATTTCCCAAGCACAACACATACCCTTGGTGATACCCTGTCGTCAAGGAGGACTCCAAATGGGAGGGGGGGAGGCATTCTAAATGTGGACCTAATATATGAATATTAGAGGGCAATGTTTTGTGAATTGTATTGAATTTTTGCGTTCGATATTGTGATGATTTTTTGACAAAATTCAAAGTATATGCCCTCATATTAGAGTTACAAGAGGACTAAGGGTAAAAAATCTATATATGAGCCCCTAGGGACATGTATACAGTGGTCATAGCGTTTAGAATTCTATTAGCTTGATTTTTCTTTTTTAGTTGAGTTCATTTTTGGTTTTCTGTAGTCATTTTTTGAGATTTTCTTGAGAAAAATAGGAAAAAAATCCATAATCCAGATGAAGAAAGGACTGAAGAGATGTCGAGCCGTACAAAGCAAAGAAGGTCCAAGAAAATGACTACACTTCACAAAGCATGTCTCAAAAGCCATACACACAATGGGTAATGCCAGAGGTAAGAAAGAATGTTGATCAGCCTTCGACAACAACATAAGGCCAAACATAACTGAGAATGGTCATAAAACTTCAGGATGGAGTACAAGGACAAAGAAAGTTGGTGATCGACTAAACAAAAGCACCCATCAACTGTAGAGTTGCCATCAGATACTTCACATGACGTCAAGGCCGTATACAGGAAGTAGATCTTTATATTATAATCTTCTATCTTGTATGTGACTTAATGAAGCCTAACAAACAAAACGAACTAACAGTACTCACAAGAACAAAATGGGCTATAATGACAATTCAGTCATCTATCATTATAGATGTCTGCAATAGCCACAAGGGATCAAGCCAAATTCTAGTCTTTATCATTGGTTCTACATGTGTTTGGTAGCCAGAAGGTGCCAGAGATGCCCATCATCCTTTCTCGAGACTGGAATAAAAAAAGTTAGCTTATAAAGCCAAATCAAGCCAAACTTTTTCAGGAGGCTATGAATAGAGGTTACAAGCTAAGGGTTGGAAAGAAAAAGTATAACTCTTAGCAAAAAATGATTTTTTTTTTCCAAATTTGAAGCCATGATAGTCATCTACATACCCTGTACATCATGTATATGAATTTTGGGGACAAATGGACAATGATAGCTCATAGATGATCATCTATCGCAAATGATGTTGGATAAAGCCCTTTTGATGCAAGTTACTAACTTGGGGTTTGTCAGTCTTTGATTAAGTCATGTATCACGTAGAAGCAGTATAATGATTTACAAAGAACACAAAAGCTAATAGTGGCAAATGCGACTTTGATCACCTTGATGCAGGAACAAAGGAGTCACCAACAAAGAAGAACACACACAAATGGTAGACAAACCAACCTTTGCAGGGTTACATATCTTGTCCTTGATGAGACGGAAAAAAAATGCTAGAAATGGGTTTTGAACCTCAAGTCAAAAAAATTATCTCCCAGATTCGACCTGACAGACAGAGTTTCTATTGAAGTGCAACTCGGCCTAAAGAAGTTGAAGGTTTAGCCATACAATTTCTACAAAATCCTTACAAAGTTTTCATTGGTTCACAAGATTTGGAAGCCAATCACTCAATACTATAGATTGTAGAAGTTGTTTCTGAGAATCACAAATACTCATAATTGATAGATTTGATGGAGCAAGTGATAAATGGAGCTTTCTCTATCCATGATGATAAGAGTCAAGCTGAACGAGATTGGGTTCTTTAAGAACTTAGATCTGGCAATAGACATATAATGACAGAAACAGATGATGCAGCTTAGAGCATGGATGTGAAGGACAAAAAGTTCTTCATTAAGTATGATTTTCTTGAATCATGTAAAGACTGTACATCGGATTGGACAAACAAGACAAGCTCATGCAAAGGCTACAGCCTATACTTTCTTTACATCAGCAAAACAACAACAAAGACCGCATCGATATCGACAACCAGGTCATGTCAGGGACGACATGAACATGGAGAGGGGGAATGTTGACGGCTGGGTCAACATCACGGCATAACTCAATTTTTGTACCAAAGTCTTATCTTCCGAGAGTTATGAAATGCTATGGAATATGGTCATAAACATCATTTGTAATAAGTAGGTAGTTTAGTTGCAAAAGCCGGGGTGTAATGGCACTTCCAGATTGTACATACAAATCCATTTGACCCCTCAAACTCTATTTTTTGGTTAACCTAATATATCCTTAGTATATAAGGTACCTAGGTCATTTTGTAAAGATAACTTTTATCATAATCAAGTTTTAAGTTGCCATCAACTGTGTGTGAGAGAGGAAGAGAGAGAGTGTGTGAGCTTCATCCTGGCACTACTCCCCGCTCGTTCATCACATTGTAGATCCGACTGCACCATTGCACTAGCCTCGGCAAGAGCTACACGACAATGCCAAGCATCCTTGCGGAACAAAGCAAACGCACTCGTGCATCTACGAGCTATTTGCAGCTGTAAGTATATCAAACGATGTCTGTTTTTTGCCTGCAAGTAGTCGTTAGAATCGTAGTGACATAAGCTATGCATAGGTACTCATAGATTTCAAATTTGGGTACTTTGTCTTGCATTGAGATCAACAAGGATTGATTCCATACTTTATAGTACATGATAGATCAAAACAACATACCTCCACCAATCATCTCCTAAAGATGGATCAACAATGGCCAACGCATGTTTTGTTATTTTTTTGGACGGTGCATCTGTTTCAAAGAATGCCTTTTTGTAATTGCTTTGAAACTCTAAAGGAAGCATTCTATCCTTCTCGACGATGATCTTTTTCAATGCAAGAGTGTATTTTTCTTGCATGCATTTATTACTCAAAAATACATGTTGCAAGATGCAATATCTATCGCAAACTTGTGTTAAAAAACCGCAATGGCACTCACAAGATGTAGTAGTTGTGACATTAGAGCCACATGCATAGTACACCATGCTTCTCTCCCTACGCTCTTGTCAATGTCTGCTTGCATCCAACTGTAGACCACATATGGAAATTTCTCCATGATTGCCTCCTTCGAAGCAAGCCCATTGCCCACACCATCCATAACATATTAGTGTAAGATGTTGCCACATATCCCATCTCATTCAATCTACATTGGATCAACAATCATAGGATGACAGTATTATTTGATTATAAAGGCAACTTTTGATTTGAACATGCCTTAAGGTACTTACTTGTTTATACGCATCACTATGCTCAACATGTCAGTCTCATTTGTAGAGTCTACCGCCACAAGCTCGACACAAACCCTTGGATGCAAATCGATATCTTTCTCGTAGGCTATGCCTGCAATCACAAGAAAGTTTACTCCCCAATTCACCCTAAAACACGCATTCAAGTTAACCACATAGAAAACCAAATCCACTCTGTTTAAGAACTTCCATCCAAGCGGCTAACCTATGGTTCCCATCCCATGTATATAGCATTTTTCCACAAAGGTCACCCCAACATGTATCTTTGATTTCAGCCTCAAACTCTTCATTGACCATTCACCACAATGGATCCCATGTTTGAATGATTGCATCGTCAACATCCACGCTAGGATGGCCCAGTGCATCAATAGAGCATATGAAGGATCCCTTGGACTCATAATAGCCCTCCAACAAAAAGGTATCTACTAGTGGCTGAAATGCTTGGAATCCCAGCTTATTTGTCTTGTTTTCTCAAGTTTTAGCAATCGGCAAAGAGGGCCCATGGCAACAGAGTTTCATGCTCTACCTACAACAACCAAATTATGTCCAAAACCTCAATCCGCATAAGTCGCTGCATAATTTCAATACAAATGTTTACAATCACCTTTAAATTCCCAAGATGCTTGGACAACATACCCTGTCGTATAGTGACATCCTTGTTAATGGGAAATTCCCCCTCGGAATTTGCCCTTGCTATCATGTAAGCCTCCATCTCTTTGTCATCGATATCCTCATCCGAGCTGACATCTCTCACAAACCCAGAGGATGTCCCTTCACTGCCTTTTTAGATTTTTCCACCATTGAAACAGGTGGAGATGGGACAACACTAACTAGTTGGATACTAGTGTAGTGGCTGCCAGTAACTGATGGTGACATTTTTGTTCGTTCTATCCTTGCAGTCTTGGTGACCCGCTATTTAACAAAATACAAAGCAAAGATCACTCAACAAGTTAACCCATTCCAGATTTACACACAACACTCTCCACTTAGAGGATATCGATGACAAGCCTTTAGAAAAATGAAACCGAAAATTACCAATTCACTTCTAGGCCATGCAATAAAACATTTCACCACCTTCTTCAAAGTAGTCATCTCCTCATTCCCAGAAGGGACATAAGGCAAAGGAGCGTCTTTCCCTTCATACAGCTCAAGCATATCAACAAAAAAGCATCCAACCGGCAATCTGCTTCCATGAAGGTTGGCCAAATTTGAAGTCTTGTCTATTTGCCAATAACTTCTCCATTGTAAATAAATTTGACAGTAGCAACAACATCACTTTTTTTGGCCAACTTCTACTTAGACGTTAATGCAAAGATAGACAACTCTGCAATTTCAACCAAAAGAAAAAACCTTGATTATCTCTAGTATATGATGGGCTCTCTCGCTCTCTTTCTTCCTCAAGCTCAACCTTAATGTAGAGCTTTAAAAAAGAAGAGAGCGGGAGCGCTAAGAAAAGAAAAAGAGAGATATAAAAGGACATCTAGACAAGAGTGTGATAGAGGTAGGTAGAGAGTCTTTGAATATAAACACATGCTCTAGTACACAAGGTGAGTATTACCTTACAAAGCGTTGTTCATAAACTATAATCGTAACTTAAGAGTCTTTCCTGCGACATTGATGTTTTTATAGGCATATTCCCTAACTCTATCTCAATCATCTCTAGTATATCTCTCCCTACCTAAGTTCACAATTCTTCAATTGTCAAAATAGCTCGGGGGTGCACTATGTAATCATATTAATGTATAACGTGAGTTTGAAAGGAGGGGTCTTAAAATGCAAAAATTTAAGGTAATTTAATAGCGATACATTAAAATAATGAATTTTTATATTCAATTTTAAAAAAAAATCTTAAAATAAGGGGTCATTTTATTCATTCAGACATGTTAAAAGAGGGGTTTTTTTAATACCCCACGAACGCACATTATATAGGTGGGTACTGAATGGTGAACCCACCGAGCAAAAAAGTGTCTAGCTTCTTTCTTCTCTATACAAATCCATCTTTTTCCATCTCATCAAAACAACCTGAGGCTAAGACATACTCATTGTACTTAGCATAACCTAAGATCATTGTACTCCAAGTTATAAGGTCTTGTGCCGGTAATCTCTGTGAAAGACAATATTTGCATCTTCAAGGCTTCCACAGTTGGCATACATGTCAATAAGCGTATTTCCAATGCTTGTTTCCATGTCATAGCCATTCTCAATAGTTAGAGAATGTATCTATCTTCCTCGTTCAAGAGCAGTAACACTGGAGCATAATTTCAGAAAGAGCATAAACATGACCTTGTTCATAAAAGATAATAGGGCCTCCTTGGCATGTCCATTGTTAAAATAAATTACTATTAGTGAATCCTTGATTCATTTTCCCTCCCTCCCTCTTTCACCCGGTCAATACATACATACACAAAGTGAGATGTTAACATAAGCATTCTCTCTCTCTCTCTCTCTCTCTCTCTCTCTCTCTCTTACTTTCATACTATCGCCATCAAGCTCATCATGTATAGCACTCGACATACATGATAAGCTTGATGGCGATAGTCTGAAAGTGTGTGTGTGTGTGTGTGTGTGTGTGTGTGTGTGTGTGTGTGTGAGAGAGAGAGAGAGAGAGAGAGAGAGAGAGAGAGAGAGAGAGAGAGAGAGAGAGAGAGGGGGGGGGGGGGGGGGGGGGGGGAGAGAACTTGGTGAAAGAGGGAGGGAGGGACACTTTCAAAAGCTAGCAATGGATCATTAATTTATTTTACAAAAATCATGTTTTACCTTCTCTTGCAACTCTTAAAAACCTTATGGTCATCCCCTATTTATAGGAAAAAGATCAATTCCACACATACTCCCTTCACTCCCTCTCTCTCTCCCACTTTCCCTCTATCTCCCTCATGCAAGACATGTATGGTGAGCGCTAGATGAGGGAGATAGAGGGAAAGCGGGAGAGAGAGAGAGAGAGAGGGAGATAGAGGGAAAGTGGGAGAGAGAGAGGGCGTGAAGGGATAAGCTAGGTGAAATAAGGAGGGATATGGGATGAATTCATAGGGTTTGTTTGAGATCTTACCTTGGAATTAGTCCGTGCATGTCCTTTCTTTCACAAGGTGCATGTCCAAGCTCCAAGAATCGCAAGTGCTAGCGCTCAACAGATGGGGTTGTATTCCAGATTGATGCACTTATTATGCAACAGTCTTGTTTTTCCCTCTTGTAACTCTTAAAAACCTTACGGTCATCCCCTATTAGTAGGAAATTTTTCTAGCCAAATATCAATTCCACACATACTCCCTTTACTCTCTCTCTCTCTCTCTCTCTCTCTCTCTCTCTCTCTCTCTCTCTCTCTCTCTCATGCTTTCCCTCTATCTCCCTCGTGCAAGACATGTATGGTGAGCGTAGTAGCACTCACCATACATGCCTTGCACGAGGGAGATAGAGGGATGCATGAGAGAGATAGGGAGTGAAGGGATAAGCCAAGTGAAAGAAGAGGGAGATAGGGTGAATTTATAGGGTCTGTTTGGATTCTTACCTAGGAATCAGTTCATGCCTGTCCTTGCTTTCACGAGGTGCATGTCCAAGCTCCAAGAATCCCAAGCGCTAGCGCTCAGCAATTGGGGTTGTATTCCAGATTGATGCATCCAGCTCTCACCAGGCAAGAAAGTGTATGAGAGAGATAGTGAGAGGATATCTAATGATTGCCAACAAGCAACTAAGCTCTTTCTCTATCAACAACAAGATTCCTCTCTCTCCTTTCCTGGCTCCAATATAACCAAGCGCTAGCACCCTAATTTCTGTGGTGATAGGTACTAAGCGATTGATAGGTACTATTTAAGTTGGGATTGATAGGCCTAATTTCTGTGGTGATTGATAGGTACTAAGCGATTGATAGGTACTATTTAAGACTATGAAGGAGTCAGATCCAAGAAAATAGAGGCCCTTGAGGGGTCTCTAGTACCTCTATTCGCTTGGTTTTAACCTCATGATGCCCTTGACTTAAGATATAGCATTTTTAAGCCCACAAAGGCATCTCGAACGTCCAAAAACCTTAGGATATCATTTTAAAACGTTGAAATCTGATGTCTCTAGCTCAAGATATAACATTTTTAAGCCTAGGGCCTCATGAGGTAAGTACCAAACAAATAGAGGCCCTTGAGAGCCATCAAGGGCCTCTACTCGCTTGGTATTGGGGTCTCAAGGGCCTTTATTCGCTTGGTATTAGGCTTAAAAATGCTATTTCTTGAGATATGATGCACCTCATAAGGCCCAAGGCTTAAAAATGCTATATCTTGAGATATGATGCTCTAGTTCAAGATATAGCATTTTTAAGCCTAGGGCTTCATCAGGTCAGTACCAAGCAAATAGAGGCCCTTGAGGGGTCTCAAGGGCCTCTATTCGTTTGGTACTGACTTCATGAGGCCGTAGGCTTAAAAATGCGATATCTTGAGCTAGAGACGTCAGATTTCAGTGTTCTAAAGTGCTATCCTAAGGTTTTTGGACGTTCTAAATGCATCCGTGGTATTATTTTTGTATTTGAAAACATCTCTTATGTGTTTTGTCTCATCTTTCTCTCATGGCACATCACATCACTCATTAAGATTCACAGACATGCATTTTTGAGGAACTTAAGTTGGACTCTCGAAAAGCATTTTGTACGAGCATGCATTTAAGTGATCGACCAAACTTTTACGTATGTACTATGAGAAATAGAATTCCAAAAAACTACTTTTGTATTTTCAAAATTACCTCTCTCTATGATGAGTTGGCGTTTCTTATAGGGCCCAAAATTGAGTCCAAGTTTCTCCGAATGCTTTACTTCCTCACGTGAGCCTTGCTTTAATGAGTTGGCCGGCACAATTTTAAAAGAAGAAAAATAATATCAAGAAAATATAAAACTCTCTCTCTGTCTCTCTCTCTCTCTGTCTCCATAAAATTCATCACTTGCCTTAGCGCTGAATTTGATGGAGAGAGAGAGAGAGAGAGAGAGAGAGAGAGAGAGAGAGAGAGAGAGAGAGAGAGAGAGAGTGAGAGTTTTATATTTGCTTGAGATTATTCTAAAGAGAGAGAGTTTTATATTTACTTGAGTTTGATGGGGAGAGAGATAGTTTTATATTTAAAGATGCTTATTAGTAGGAAGCTTAGGATGATCTCATACACAACATAAATCCACTAAGAGGGATTCATAGGATGATCTTAGGCTTACAACATGAATCTTAAGATGGTGTTAAAAGATAATAGGCCACTAAGACGGCACTGTAAGGGCATAGAAAACGTATTTCATGTTGCCTTTCATTCAATAGGTCACTCCGAAGGCACTATAAGGGCATTGAAAAGATCTGCATATTGCCTTTCATTCAATAGCTATAGTTAGTTACTTTTTGGCAAGTTTAATGTCACAAATTGCATAGCCAAAAACAGCAATTATTCCTAGAATAAATGAGGCGATTCATTTCCAAAACTTAAATAACCAACTAAAATCGTACTTTAAGCATCTTGTACTGATAGATAATCATGTGAACAATTAAAAGCTTCAATAATGATTAGGGTTATCATGGGAATTTTGGACAATTTGAAGGTTATTTTGGGAATTTGAAGATCATTTTGGTAATATGTCTATTCGAGGAGTGTTTTGAGAATTTTCACAAATTAGAGGCAGAGACAATCAATTTCTCTTGTTGGAATACCTTGATTATCTCTCTCTGTCCATCATGCAAAGTGTTGGGATAAAGGCGCTATGTCTTTTGCTCGCCTGGACGTTCAGTGTCCAATCGCCCGCCCACATACGTACATACCCTTATTCTTCATTACATATGAGAATAAGGATCTCCTCATCTTTATTCTTGTGAGTGATACCAGTGGGAGGACTTGGATGAGCTTACACGCTCGTTACACCTAGGTGAGTCTGTCTATTCCATTGGTTTGGATGCATGTACAACTAGAGAGTTATGGAAAAGATTGTGCAATGCTTTTGGCACAAATGAGTCTAGAGAGATGCCTACAGTCAAAGGACGATCTTGCAAACACAGAGATGTTGTGTATTGGCATTGTTGTCATACAGGGCATGTACGTAGACGTTGTTTTCAGCACAGAGATAGCACAAGAGGGATGCTATCACTTCGGATGATGTGGGAGCAGATGTAGCGTATGTGGCTACGCATAACGGAGATGTTGATTTTGCTTCAATCTTTACTCTTGACTTTCTTATGTCGGTTTTTGACGACTCATTACTTTCGCATTGGATACTAGAGAGAGTGTTAGATTTCATGTCATGACGAGTCGTGAGTGGTTTAGCACGTATGCTAGTGGTATGCTTGGACCTGTGTGTCTAGATGATGGTTCAGTGCATGACATAGTCAAATGCAAGAGATGTTAGACTTTGTGCATGCAGAGTTAGAGCAGGTCTGCTCCCTAGAGACATAGACAAAGCTGACAGATATGGAGTTTTTTGACATACTCATGTTAGAGGTTGATGAGTTGGTGCCACGATGTACAGTTTTGCCTATGGGTGAGAGGGACATAGCTTCCCTAGTGTCGGTGTTGACACATCCATACGCTATGGGTAGTCCTGATGATGCAGTTTTTGCAGATAGCATGGGGGAGGCGAGTACAGCCAGTCTTGCGCAGATTTTGTCAGCGTTCGGGCGTCTCATGTTCGACTTGTTACTGTCAAGGCTCAACCTAGTAGTTGCAGTGGGAGAATTTGCAGCAGGGATTGTCAGTCGTACGATGGCTGACACTAGCATGACGCTTCGTGGAGCTTTGTAGACCATACAGAGTTATATGCGGGTTTTACATGCAGGCTCTAGCATGGGTACGGACACTAGCCTACCACCAGAGCCGATACGACTGCGTGTAGATTGACAGAGTGAGCTAGTGGGTGTAGGTTGAGAGAGTCTCTCACCTATTTTCTTGTACATACTAGTAGTTTAGCTAGTAGGCCTCACTTATTGGCACATCGCCTTTAAGTGGGAGATTGCTAGGGTAAAGGTGCTACGCCTTTTGCCCGCCCGGAAGTTCAATGTCCGGCCACCCGCCTAAATGTGTACATACCCTTATTCTTCTTTACATATGAGAATAAGGAGCTCCTCATCTTTAGTTTTGTGAGGTTGCTCCACCCACACCGGCTTGGCTCTTCCCCCTTCCCCGCATGCACCGCACCGCGCACGCACGCAGGCATCCGCGCACACGCTTTATCACTCAATAATGAATTGAGAGATTTTCTTAATATCTTAATTTACTAATAAATATAGGGCCAGATGGTAGATTGTATTGTATAGAGATAGGGATAAATTTATTGAAAGGTATTGATCAAGAGAGTATATTGTAAAGAGAAATATATAGGGCGATATCGACAAGTATGAGTGTTAGATACATAGATTTAGGGTAGAAGATAGTGAGAGGTAGAAGAGATTGACAGACAAAGTGTCACAAAGGCCATGATGGTTGTAGTAGAAGGAGAATAGTTAATGATAGTCAGAGTGAGATAAAATTTAGGAGATTGAGGTTAACAGAGTAGGAAGGAGGAAAATAATGATTAAGATATGGATGGGGGTAGACTAACTTATATGTATAGATGAGTAATTGATACCATTTTGGTAAGCGATTTCCACATCTAAATTCGGGTATGATAGATAGAGCTTCTCACTCTTTGTTTCAATAACTCGAATGCCTATAAATATACGGCATGCATGGGGAAAACTTGAACATTGACAGAAATCCATTTGCATATACTAGATTTAATGTGCAGTGGCTTCATCCTCTTCTTCCAAGGTGAGTTTTGTTTTCTAATACTGTTAGCAAGTATGAGAATTTCCTCAACACCGAAAGTAGCAATAGTGGAGTTGTCTGACAGCTTCATTGAAGAACAAGGAGAAATTTCATCCGGTAAGACTAAAGATTCCTTTTTTCCCTGTAACGAAGGAATGGTAGGCATATCATGAGAGAAAGATACCGAAAACAAAGAAAGAAGGGTAGATTATGGTCAGGCAAAAAAAACAAAGAGTACATTAGAGTATATTGCATTAAATAGTCACAGGTACCCCAAGTTAAGCCTAATGATCTCCAGATGTTCAATTAAGAAGCGTGTTGACGAAGGTCCTCAAATATACAATGGGGACTTCATTTATGAGCTAGACGTTGTGCCAGATGGCATTCCCAAAATGTTGGGGATGGAACAAAAGTATGATGGACATTTTGTTTTACGCCTATCCATTCTAGAATGAGGTATCCAGCTTTGATCAAGAGAAATAAATGTGGTGGTCATTTGTAAGAATAGTTCATGCTCGATAAATGCAATGAACGGGTTTCCAAACGAGACTTCTTGGACGGGGAAATCGCTAACATCAATTGCTTCAATAGGCATGTTTAGCTTAGAAAATGGAACTCCGTGTTGCTTTCATTGTGGTAATTGGGCAATTCTTCTTCGGGAGTGTCCAAGTACTGTCTATTACTTGCTAAAGCTGATTACAATTGGACCCGGTTATTTATCCACCTTGAAAGGCATAATCATCCCGTGGCAAAGGGAGTTCTGCGATTATCAATTAGACAAACTAGAGAGCTTGTGTCACGTGTGTTGTCTAAAATGCCAATGACTGGCCCTAGGCATTTGCAGTTAAATCTTGCAAAGCAAATGGTTATGGGGGCAGAGGTCCGAGAAAATGGGGAGCAACTGAATAGCAATGAGCTCCTCTCTGTTCTAGAGGAGATGCAACAACCATTAATTCATACACAAAGGTATTGAATTGTTGTTTGAAAAATTTAACAGTTTTGTTCCCTCTACGATTTCTTACCTGCATCTTTATTGTTTGTAACTCAGATTCAAACATTGGATGCGAGAAGCTACAACTGCACATATTGGTGTTGGTGTAGAGTCCCAATTGATTCGGCTGAAAAACAATTGCAGCTACAAGTATTTCCACGGTTTGCTTTTTCCAAGACAATCCACAGATCATAACCAAAGATGTCATGTGTTCAAAATGTCAGCTAATGGCCCAGGTATTAGTGTAGAACTTGAAAATAGAATGCGGCAAGATGATGGTGGAGACCTCCGAAGAAGCTGGGTTTGCTTTGATCACGTACGTAGAGTAGCAGGGTGGACAACAATGGTAGCCTATGTTGATGACCCAGTGTAAGATTTGATGCCTTCTTCTTTTGCTTTTGGTCATGGAAATGGTTAATCAATGCACTTTACAGGATCCAAGAAATGCAGACAATAGCGATCTGCAAGATAAAAGAAGAAGACACACAGGCACAAACCATGTTTTGGGAAATGATGAATTCCGTACTTTTGGAAAGTGGACACCTTCCAACAAATTTTAGAGGTTTCATGGAAAATGAAGTTGGGGCAAATTGGAGAGCTATTAGGACTGTATTCAATGAAGGGCCTGACAATATTATGGAGGGAAGAGAATGTTTTTGCTTGTTTCATTGGGAAAAAAGTTTGAACATTCACACCATGCAATACATGCATAAACATTTTCAGGATGAACACAATTGTCTATGTGAACTTTGGTGATGTGCAAGGAGCAAGGAGGAGGCAACAAGCTTGTGCAGGACTATATGAGCTTGATGGGCAACTGGAAAAGTCTCTGGCAGTAACTTGTCGTCGCAGATGGATTGTTGGCTCAGTTGGTGGCACGTGCGTTACCCTCGCTGGTGAAAGCACTTTGCTGGGGTAAAACTGTGTGGGATGCTATCTTAGTGGCCTGTACACTTATTTGCTTCAATCCATTTGCAGAATTTTTTAATGTTGCAAGAAGTAGATGATTTGTCATACATTCCAACTACAAACCTTGCAGAAACAAAGCATGCAGTTTTAGCGAGAACCACGATTAAATTGTCAATCCATGGGACGAAGATGACTCAACTAGTGCATAGAGGATACAAGAGGTTGTCAATCTCTCGAAAAACAACTAACAACTTGCATCTAACTCAAGCTACACTCAAGTGACTGAAAACACCAAAAGCCAATCGCTCATCGGCAAATAAATCACATCTGTTACAGCATCAAATGACATCCAAACGTAACGAAACTTGTAGGACAAGTTTATAAGACCTAAGCACACATGCTTATGGTCTCAAATCCCACTTTAGGTCAAGTGCCAAAATCGCGATTATTAACATCAATGGAGTTTTGACCTAGCCGTTTTTGACCTAGAATGCACCTAAATGCTTAGCAATGATGTCCCAATACCCCGCATATGCTTAGTTTTTGATTTGGAAGTGTAAATTCCTACTTATGATGAAATTAGGCCGCGGGTCGGCGATGCCAAAAGCTACGAAATACTGTGATGTGTTTACGTCAATGCGTAGAGCTCTTACCTGCGATTGCAATGCAACAAACATGATTGCAATGTGACAACTAGAGAGGGAGTAGGAAGCGCGAGAAGGAGAGAAGTGAGCGTCGTTAGCTCACGCTGTACATTTTATTATCCAAAATTTCCAAATAACTTACAAAAATTGGCTTTTATACCTTAGCCAAGGTTTTTGGTGGTCAAAACTAATAATTTGGGAGCTCTAACGTAAGATAGGTAATGATAGGTTGATACAATCTGGAAGCTTGTAACCCCGGTTCAACTATTACAAGGTTTACTCAAAAAATAGGAGTTACAACATTCTCAATTTATAAAAAATAGTAAGTGTTTTTACATGGGAGCTCTGAAAAATGGTATCCGTGTTAGCTTGTTGCTAACATTCCCCCCTCCTCGCGTGTGTCGTCCCTTGACACAGCTTTATGGGCTGAATTAGTCTTTGAGTTGAAGGCTGGCGAGGTGGTCTTTAAGCGCATTTAGTGCCTCTTGGTATCTGATCTTCCTCTCTTTATCTGGCACTTGCAAGAACTGCATAGTGACTCTGTTTTTCAGCTCCACTGCTGAGTAACCTACAAACCTTGATGTGAGGTTGTTGATCACTGGCCCAAATATTTTAGTTCGCCAAGTGCAAAACCCTGTGTAGAACGCTTCCTCAAACGCCAACATATTGTGAGAAGGTAAAAACATGAATCTGGCGTAGAAGCCATAGAGGACTTATTCGGAAGGTTGATCACTAAGGTCGTAGCATAATCCTTTATTACCCTCGAGGAATGACATCCAAGGGGTGCTTGCTTGTTGTGGCTCAGGAAAGACTTTGATGCAGGTGAGCAGCATTTGGCAGATTTTATATAACATTGCACATTATAAATCTGATAGACTTTTGAAGAAGGACATGGCACCCGTTAGGGTTTTCACCATGTACTCTTCAGTCGGTGGTCCCTTTTTTGGAGCAGGCAATCGGGGGTAGTTCAGCCAAGTTGGCCGCTTCTTTGTTAGTGCCTCCTGTTCTTGCCAGGTCCTTACTCTTGGTACAAGACAAAAAGTAGGATCCTTTTGTATGGCTGCGGGTGCTCTTATGGATAGAATCAAATACCTTGGATTCTTGTTCAACTAGCTGCGCCTCCACTTTGGGTGGTCTTGATCTGCACCGTCTTCTTGCGTGTCTTTGTACAGCCTTTCCTTTACTTGGAGCAACTCCACCTTTATCAGAGGGTAAGGCAGGGATTGTTGGTGCCATTGCGCATTGACATGATTGAAAGTGAGTTGTGTAACGTTGACGAAATGAAGAACTCTCAGATCCCAATCCATTGCTACCTTCCACTGCTCATCTACCTCTATGTAATCTTCTCTTTTAGTGCATCTTCCTCAGTCTTTGAGAGCTGGACCATTGGCACTGTATCTGTTTCGTTTATGTGTACTTGAAATTCCTCATCGCCACTTAGCTCTTGAGCTGGCTATGTCTCCATCTCAACAAATGAAACTCAGGGGATCTCTATCTGTGCCTGCTCAGAAGTTCCTGCCTCCTCTTGGGTTTCTGGCCGTCCCTCTCTCAATATCTTGTTGACTCTTTTAAGTTCTGCTATTTCTTTCAGCAGCTCTTCTTCTCTTTGGACCCGCATCAAAGCCGGGTCTCTGCACTGAGACTGCTCCAATTTAAGCTCCAGCTCGAGGTCTTTATTCTTCTTCTCTAATGCCTTGTAGACCTCATATGTGCATTTGATCGAGGCCACTGCGAGATTTTCTCTAATTTGTCGCCGTAGAAAAATTGCATGATCATTTATTCTTTTCTCTGAGTACTGTAGAGAGGCATTGGCTACATCTAACTGAACCTCAATCTTTTGAACTGATAGGGTTCATCAGGGCCAAAAACGACTCAAAAAGAGCTGTGTAAGGAATTGGTTAACTTACTAATTAGGAGAGCCGTTTATGGTCAAAACGGCTCCAAATTTGTCTATTTTGGTCATTTAAAGCATATCTACGCAATCTAAAGTGTATCCAGGTACATATCTCTAAATATTCAAAAAGATATCGTTTTCTTCACATTCCTTTGTGGCTCACCTCGAAATTTGTTCTCATTTGCTTCACTTGGCGGCAAATAGTTGTTTCCACTTTTGAATCACTCAATCTCTCTTTTTTCTCTCACCTTTCACGAGCCTTATCTCTTCATCTCTAGTGCACCTTGTTCTGCTACTACGTTATTTCCATTATACTTTCTGTGTGTTCATTACTTACAACGAGTAAAACATCTTCCATTAGTGATAACCGCAAGTTTCACTTGAACATTAAGCTAAGCCAAGAATATGCTACTACGCGGAGTGTTTATCAAAGACCAGTTACAACTGCAAATGAAGCAGAACAACTTCGCAACCAGGTAAAGAAACATATTGATATATGGACAGATGGGAGCTTGTATCCACCGGATCCTAGCACTGAAGGTATCCATCTTTTCACACACCTCATGATTTGATGAGATTTGTTAGTGATGGGATTGATGGATTATTACGATATAGTTCTAGGCTATCTCATTTACACATTGATCATACACATTATGTTCAATATATCAAAACTGTTTTGTCTTCAAATGCAACAAGAATTTTAGAACTTGAAAACCAAATAGCATCTCTAAAACAAGAAAATCATCAGCTTCAGACTTTAAAAGAAACTCCAATAGGATTAAGAGCACAAGTAAAACAAATGAGAGACGTAGTAGACTTAACAGAAGGTTCTGGACAAAGAAAAAAAAGATAAAAGATTACTAGAGAACATGTGACTAGTCTTTTAGGATTTGATATGTCCAATGTTCAAGAAAGGGTGAGATTTTTGAATGAGGTAGTGAACAAAAGTGATATTTTGAAACTTTTGAAACTTCCTGAAAATCCAACTCAGAAGAAATTGGTATTTTAAAATTTACTAAAAGATATGGGTTTACTGATCCAACCTTCTCAAATGCAAGAAGTTTGTGACACAGTGGGGGTGAGTAGAAGGGGTTACGGGGCCATCTCTAAAACCTGGTTTCATGTTTTAAAGTATTACAAGATTAAAGCTTTTGGGTTGCCTAGGCCTCACAATTTTGAGAAAGTTAGGACTCTATTAAAACGATGAAATACCCGAACATTTTGGAGAGTACTATCATATAGAAGGAACGATGCCATATGAAAAACAGAAAAAAAAATCTTCTTTTGAGTATAATGTTTTTTAATAACATTTGGATAAGTATAAAAAAAGTTCAATCTGCTATGGTGAGATACTATAACATGCAAGAAGTAGATTGTGAAGGAAAACTTATATTTGTTATGAAATTGGATGAAGCTCAAATTCAAAAATGTCAAAAAATGAAAAGAGTATCCATATCCCTAATGAATAGAGCATTGGACTATAGCCAGGGTAAACTTGATTCCCCATACCACAAAACTCAATCAAAAATGGATCTTTGGTGGATCGGAACAGCTCAAATACCAGTAGAAAATCACGATACATTGAAATGACTCTTTTTGCAGACCGATATCCCTTTTGTTATACAGGATCAAAATGCAAGTGAAAAACTCCGTGTAGATAGGATGGGTGACTTTATTGTAGAATGGCACTTGAGTACCGACCTAAAAGCATTGAAGTGCATGTTTGGTGTATGTGGAGGTGCCAACACCAAGTATCCATGTCTATATTGCATGGCAAGCACTGGAACAAAAGGATGGCTTGCAGAACACAAGGTTGGAAAACCACCATCAAGAAATAGTGTGAAAGTCATCGACTACCCATTGTCTTCTATGATTTGGGATCCAATTCTAACAATAGATTTAAAAGAAATACATATATGTACAATGCATGCAGAGATTAGAATCTTGGACAAATTGCTTCGACTCCATCTTGATTATGCATATTCTATTAATCCAAGTAAACCTGCACACAAGTGTATAGAAAAATGTGAGGCTCTGCTCTCTCAAATGGGTTTTCATGGTGGTCAAGTGCATCTAAAAAAAGATCCTATTCTTTCAAAAGAAACGGGTGATGTTTTGCAAGATGTTTCAATGGGTGTAGCAAAAGCCAGAAGATTTTTGAGTAACCATGACAACAAACAAGTTGATGCTATGTGGAACTGCTGGAAGGATCTTTGTGTAATAACAACCAATGTCAAAAGTAGACCAGATGTAGCCAACAAACGCATGGAAGTGTGGAAGAAGCTCGACAATTTTTTGAAAGTTTTGAGACAACAAGTTAATTCTGCTACTTATGCAGATGACTTTAAAAAGACAATAAAGCTTTTAATAACTGCTATTATAGATGCTTGGGGAGCAAAAGACATCACATATTACTTGGTGAGTATTCAATTACTTTTTAAAGTCTGGATAGTATTTTGCATTGCATCCTATGAGTTCAACTAACCCTTTTTTTTAAAAGCATATTCTGTACCTGCATGGACCATATTTTGCAAAACAAGGGACCCCTTGCAACATGGAATACTCAGGGAATGGAAAAATCTCACTATGAAGCGAGGACTTCTTTTTTCAAATGTACGAGAAAGGGAGGGGGACACAGAAGGAGCAATGCACTAAAGGAATTATTCAATAGGTTCTATAGGAGGAAATTACAACAGATGAGATCAAACAACCATGCTGCTCAACCACAATGGAGATTAATGCTTCACTTTGAAACTTTGTACGAATCTTTCTAAAGAGATCCAAATTCAAAAAAGATATTTTGGTGCAAAAAATTGTCAAATTTACATCAATTTTTGATTTTTTTAATATCTCTAGGCATGTCACCCCTATATCTCAAAAACTTTCTTCTTTTATAGCCCTCAAGAAGGTTGACATTTGTCTCCTCAGCTGCTGTTGCATAGCTAGAGTAGCAAAGAAAGTATCCTACTCTTGAGGCATTGAATCCTGCAGCATACCCAAATATTCTAAGTGCTACATCTCTCTCAAGTAGCATGATCTTGTTTGCATTGATTTGAAGGGAAGTGTACCCCAAAAACCGTGACATTATCTTCAGGGCAAATATTGGCAACTTAGGATCTTCAGAATACTGCATGTGAAAATCACAAAAGGTGGCACTATCCAATGTAGGCATGTAGTGCATGAGAGAGGAGGCATTCCTTCTTGAAGTGCCCTCTATTGCTTTCCCTCTCGATCCTTTAGCTCTCCCAAGAAAATTGTCTTTGTCAAGGAGTTCAATCTGCAAAACAAGACATAATGAGTAATTAAAACAAACTTGAAAAAAAAGGAAGATTTTAGAAGGGAGATCAACTAAATCTACCTTTTGCAACTCATCCTTGGCAATGACTTTTTCTTGAAGGAGATTGCATGATCCAGTCATCTCTCTTATGTCAACGTCCTTTCCAATTTTTTTCAGCGTAAAGTCTCTGCCAAAAGATTGGATGCCAAATCTCTTCTCAAAATCCTCATCTGTGAGGGAAGGTTTCTCCTCTTCCACTCTTCTCATGCATAGAGCAAGTGCATCAGGACCATGAAGAAAATCTTTATTGGATGTCTGAAGATCAAGTGCCACAAACTCCTCTTTTGACTCTTCTTCTGTGTCAATAAAATCTTTGGCCACCTCGAAAGCTTCAGAAATGGTTGCAATACAGTAGTCCTCCCTCATATTAAGCAGACATTGGATATGATGGAGAGAGATATACTCTTTTCCATTGATATAGAAGTAGGGAAGGTTTGGAACAGTAAGGGAAGCCTCAGACACCTCTACTTGCTATGTTGGTTCATCAATGACAGTACTAGCTCTAAATTGAGCCACATCAAAATTTGCACTCTCCTACTCCTCAGCTACAACATCAATTTCCTCCTCTTCTAGAATTTCACTTTTCTCAAGCTGCAAAACTGTGAAAACATTTGTATTTGTTCCCTCTTCATCTATATCTTTCACTTCATCACCTTTGCCTTGCATGTCAACTTTAAGGAACAAAAAGAAAAAAAAGGCAACTTCTTTTGGAACAAGGTTGCAAGGCTTTGAATGTAATTGACAAGAAATAGTAGGTGGACAAATAATGAAGGTCTTCTTAGAAAATCTTCCAAACCTCCTTGTTACTTTGCCTTTCTCAATTGAGTTGGTAGTAAATTCAGTTAGATGGCAATAAGTCTTACCATCTAAAACCAAACACTTGCCTTCAACTGCCTCTTCAAACTCTTTGAATTCTTCTAACAAAAAGTCCTTCAAATAGTCTAGCATAACTGCAAGGTCAAACAAAGGGTTGAATATTTCATATGCCTTGTTGTACACTTCCATGTCACCACCATCGATGACAGCAACCAAGAGCTTCTCACTCGGACTCTCCTCTAAAATCTCTTCGTGACCTTCGTTCATGGTTTGGTTGAAAAAAAATTCAAATCAAAGAAGCTAGACCAAAACGGAGAGGGTAATGCCGAAGAACCCAAACGGCGCGATACAAGCCCCAGGCACAATCTATGGCCTTTGTCTATCGTGCCGGGCCTGTTGAAAAGAACGCACCAAAAGAAGCCCGAACGAAGCGATAGAGGTCTGTTCCAAAATTTGCAAAGGCTTACCCTCGCGTCGTGCGGGACCAAAGTGATGGAGTGGAGAGAGAAGCCCGAACGAAGCGATAGAGGCACGTTCTAGAATTTGCAAAGGCTCACCCTCGCACCGTGCAGGACCAAAGTGATGGAGTTGAGAGAGAAGCCGTGGTAGAGTGGAGAGAGAAGTGAAGCAGAGCTTGATGTTAAAACTACAAGATTCTTGCGCCGTGTGGCACCAACAAAAGTACAACACCACAAAAAGACGAGATCAAGCTTTATATAAGGAGGTCAAAAACTATAGTTATGGACATGTGTCATCCATGCACATCTGCCACGTGGCATGCTTCCAATGGTCATTGTACGGATGGTCGGTTGTATAAAAAGCTCGAGTCACGTGCTCATTTTTCACCTTCCCCCAAACCACACATTCGCGTCGTTTCGTACCTCAAGCATCCCTCTTTCGTTGACCTGCAATTACATAATATACCCCTATGTTGAAGGGTAACTCTTATAACTCCTAACATGTTATTAAAAACTTTTTGTGGTATTCCAAGCTAATTGTTATTTTTTGTAGAGAACATTGGAGTCTTATTATCTTCAATCTTTTGGAGAAAGATATTGTAATTTATGAATTCATTGTCAAGTATCCACGGGAGAAGTAAACTGTAAGTATGAAGTATGATCTATGCTTGATGGCCCATTGTTTTCTATTAGTAGCTTTTTTATTGTCTTCTTGCAGTGCTGCCAAACTTATTGTTGGTCACCTGAGTACCACAAATAAGGATTACAATATAGAAGGTTTTAAGTGCTACAATCAAAAAGTGCCTTTACAAACAGACTTAACATCTTGTGGATGGAGGGTGCTTGCCAATGCATGGAGATATCTTGAGTCAAGGTGCATGATGACTACACTCACAAGTTTGTATCTCATGTGCCATTGATTTATTTTGATTTCTTAACTATGTATGTATGTATTCATGTCCTTTAGTTTCTTTTTCTATTTGTTTCAGTTGGATGACTATCCAGAGTCTTGGGTCATGTGGGTGAGAAAGAAAGCTGTTTCTATGGTTTTGGAAAGATCAATAAACCCAAATGATCCAGAATCTCCTTCGCCACCAAAGAAAGGTAGAGCCATGAAGGGTTTGGATGCAAAGAAAATGGATCACAAGAAGAAGAGTCCTGCAAAGAAGATCCATACAAAGAAAAGCCCTTCAAAGAAAAGGGATCACAAGAAGAAGAGTCCTACAAAGAAGAGCCATGCCAAGAAGAGTCCTACGAAGGGGAAGAGTACTACCAAGAAGAAGAGCCCTGCAAAAAGAAGAGCACGTACAAAGGGCCATCCATTCCACTCACCATTGAAATTCAAGGTTCAAAAGCGTCGTACAACTAAGAACAGTAAGGGGGAGGCACCTAGCTCACCTTTCAAGCTACCATTCATGTTGCCAAAGAAGGTTGTCAAGTCACCCAAGCCAACCACTCCTCAGGCGCCCAAAGCACCAACCCCTGAGGAGCCCAAGTCACCACCACCCGCTCTTGAACTTTCACCCCCTCCTGAACACAAAAGAAAAAGGGTCTCCGAGGATGTAGAATCCTCTCAGGCAAAAAGAAAAGTGGAGTTTCATGATTGATTACTCTACTTTTGTTCATTTTGTCCATATGAACATATACCCTTTGGTGATTCATAATTTTGTACTTCAAATACTTAATACCAACTATCGATTCTTAAATGTGTATCATGGTGTCACGTAAGTTTAAACAACATAAATAATGATCACAATAAGGTAGAGAAAAGATAAATATATTTACAAAATGCAATGATTACAATATTGAACTTGTTTTTTCAAGTCCTTGCAAGTGGCTCAAATACAACTCTTTTTGGGAGAAGGCATGTGATGCAAGAGGTTGAATTCTCCATCCTCGTGCTCACCACAATTTCATCCACTTTGAATCTATACTCAGGAGATGTTTCATCAAGAAACTCAAGAGATTCTCTAACATCATGTAGTCTCCAATTTGTTGTTACTATAAGGCTTCTATACTCGGTGTGGATGGACTGTGACCTTTAGTTCAAACTCTATACAATTTTCCTCAGACTCGAGAGGAGCCCAACTACCTAATTTGCTTCTCCATCTCCTATAGTCGTAGGCCAGAACTAAGGATTGACGACATAGTTGATATGAGATAGACATAGAATTTGGGCTTACTCTACAACTAATATTATCGCCAATATGGAAAGTTTCTTTGGTAATCCATCCGTCTCCAAGTACATTATCCAGTTCAGTCATAGAAAGTCTTCTATTAAGCCGCATCGTCTTTGTCCTCTGCAAGTTCATTGTTTTGAAACATGCCACAAAGACATGTATAGGCAAGAACCATAACTTTAATCCTTCTTGATATCCTACCCGGAGATATAGCTTTAAGGATGTCTTCTTTGATCTTGGATTTGAAGCTTGATACAATACATGCATCAGGAGCTTCCCAGTCAAGTGAACTTATGGTGGGAATGGGTAACTGATGTAGTTCTCCATATGCACCTTCTTGTGATGGAATCTTGTTTTTTGCAAAATAGACAAACAAATCCATTGTTTTGTAAAAGGAAGGTGGCTTGTCAGCATACATAGCATCTGCAATCCCTTTATGCATTGCTTTGAACGTTCGGACTCTCCACAGGCTGCCGTTCCACAGCTGTTGAAGGAAATATATCTGGAATGGAATCAAAAAATGAGAAAAAACAATGGGAGAATGAAAAATTCATTGTATCAAATAGAAGTTTTTTTTTTTACTTACAGTAAGAATGCAGTGTGGGATGTTCTTCCCAGTCTAACACCATATCCTTGGCCATGTACACATGTTGAACCTTAGCTAGCCAGCCATTGTCGGTCACTTTGAAAGCAAGAACACGACCTTTCTGATGGTTTTTTACTTTATCATGTTTAGTTCTCTTCACTCTATGTACACCTTTGCATGAAGGAAGCATTGTTACCCAGTCATTTACATGAAAAGATATGGGCTTTCAAAGACCATCCTCTCTAGCGTTATGAAAGTCACAAGAAGTTATGTTATGTGAAGGGCGACGTGCAAAAGACGCCATGGAAACTTAGAGATTAGAGAAGAAGAAAGAAATTATAGAGACGGAAAGAATTATACCTCTCACAAAATAGAGAGAGAGTGAAAAAGGTATACATCTATAAAAAGTAGGTGATTTGTCATTAATGGCCTTGTTTTGAGAGCCTTTTGACACAGATTTCGTATCTTTTGACAACGCTTTTGTGAAAATAAAATAGAATAAAAGATGAGACTTCATTACTTTGGGCCGCAAATTTAATGAGCTCACTTGCCAAAAGCACCTAAATATAGAAGTTTCAGCCTTATGATCAAGACATTTAGCCGTTCTCCGTCAAAATAGGACCACCAAAACCCAAAATAGAGGAGACAAGAGTGCCATACTTTTGTATATGTGTCAAATGACTATTAGACTATTCCTTAATCCTTAGATTAAAAAAACAACCCTTTTTGAGTCGTTTTTGGCCCTAATGGTAGTTAGAAGTTCATTTGTGACTTCTGTCAGTTGTTCATCCTTTGCTTTGCATGCATCTAACAATTTTGTAAGCAATTCACCGAGCTCCTCCATCTCTTTCTGTTGCTTATCCCTTGCGAGTTGATGTTGTTCAGATTTTTCTTACAACTCCTGCACTTGCCTTTGTAGATCGGTGATGACGTTTAATATGTCGTCTAGATCCCCTTGGAGTGCGTTAATCACCATCTCTAATTGTTTGGCCCTTGTGCTACGGCTAAGTGCTTCTGAGCAAAGTCGTCCAGTCATGTCCTACGTTTGCTTAACATACTCATTAACTTGCAGGATCACTTCATCATTTGATTGCCACTCTTCATTTTTGGCTAGTGGCCTTGATGTTTTTGCTAATTGTTGTTGTTCTTGAGGCTGTGGCTGATAATCTGCCACTTTGTCATCCTGAGGCTTCGTGGATGCCTCGGCCTTCTCTTGTTGTGTTGAGGTAGAGTGTGTTTCCCCAATCTTCTATTCTCTTGGTTCCTCAAACTTTGTGTTGTACTTTGGTTCAGGACTCAATGTCCTTTTGGGCTCTGGCTCTTGCTCTTTGTGTTGCTGTTGTATAGATTCAACTGCTTGTTGTGCCAATTCAACTGCTTCTCTTTGTTCAGGCTCTGCCTCTTTTCTGTGTTCAGCTTTTGGGGATTTTCTTGTTGGTGAAGGTGGGGGACTCGGCATGGGGTGATCACTCTATTCTGAAGCAGGTGAAGAAGGTCGTGCAGATACATCACCTTGATCATGTTGTGCTTCTCCTTGATTCATTGCTTCCGCTCCTTGCTTTTGTTGCTTTGCTACCTCTTTAGCTTTCTATTTCGCTTCTTGGGCTTCTTTCAGCTTTAAAGCTTATGCTTCTTGATACATCTTTTCCAGTAGTTATGTGGGATCTTCTGCCTGTTTCCTCGTATGATGTTTTGTTCTTGCACCTTTAAGCTCAATGGGTACCCATCTTGCTGGATCCTTACCTTGTGCTTGGTGGCTGCATTCGTAAGAGTGATTTTCTCTTTCAAAGCGGGCTTGTTTTTATACAGGTTCCCCGTGGTGTGTTGCCACATATTTTCTCTTCATTTTCTTCCCGTCATGCTCTTTTTTCCTCATTATCTGAGCTTTCACTGCTATGCCGTTATGACGAGCTCTCGACAGACTCTTCATCTGACTTGTATATTCTCTTGGCAGATGTTGTATCTTGAGGGGAAGGGTGTGTTGACACTATCCAAGTGTTCTGATCTTGGGCACATAGCAAGTTGTCGGCCATGCCGATAGCATGGTAGGCAATCCTGGTCAAAACCTATGGTGCTCCCAGATATGTAATTTTTCCCTCTTTCTTTGTCCCCTTCAATGTGGAAAAAACATATTGTGCATGGTCAATTGGTTGCCTGGTTGTTGATTTGAGAACTTGTGTAAAGGTTGTGGAAACTGCATGATTTGGTGTCGTATACCTTGGCGGTCTTTTGGCAAGGAAGTGAAAGTGCTGGTGGTACAACCTTGCGGGCTCTTCCACCTGTTTTTGAATGAGGTCGGCAAATGTAGCAGTGGCGGTTCCCTTGGTAAAGGTTCCTACCGTCTTTCTATCTCGTGCCCTCATTGTCATTCCCTCTGTTGGCAGTTTAAGTGCTTCTGCCACTATCTCTTTGGTAATCACCACTTCAACTTTGTTCCCTTGTTGGTCAGATATTTGAGCGGTTCCGTCTTCTTTGATCGTGGACAAAAGCTCATAAGTTTTTTGTAAGTCCACTCCACACGGCTCTTGTTCATAGAAATCTATGAGTCCTAGCCTTCAGTTGGCTTCTTTGGTCTTGGGCTTTGCGGCGACATCATACACTTCCTTTGCGAGATAGATCACTTTGGCATTCTTGACTGAATCGGAGTCTAGTTGATATGGTGGTAGCTCTTGCAGCTTCTTCTTTTACGAGAGATTCTTCTTGGCCCTCTCTAAGGCTTGCATGGCTCCTGTTGAGTAAATAAAGTGTCGAAGTTAGCAAATTTGGCAGATTTTCTCTGAAATGTCCTTCAATCTGAAATACTAACAAATTTGGTCCAATTTGCTTCAAATCAATTTTTGAACATGCATAGATGCATAAAGATCAAATTCATAAAGTCAATATAAAAATTTGCAACAAAAGTAAATAATCATGATTATTTACAACTGAGTAAATTTTTCAACCCTTTCTAAATTTGGCATTACAAGCTTTGAAGTATATACCAAATACATACTTTGAGTGAAATATGGGCTCATTAGAGTGCACTGGGTGAAAATGATGCTAGATTTAGGCTTTAGGTCTCTGAAATAGTAGATGTAAAGAGATTTTGAGATTCTGAGCTCCAAATTTGTTCAAACTTGGCTAGTGGGCTTAAGACATCATGAACTTTGGATGTATGATGGCAAAATTGCAAACTTCTCCCATTTTTGGCCAAAAGTAAATAATTGCGATTATTAACTTTTCTACCAAAATGAACATGTTTTGGTACAACTTGGTTCTAGTCATGGTATAGACCCTGTGTATGTGATATGAGGTGATTTGGATCAAAAAATGTGGCTCATAACTCAGAAATTGGCTTGCAAGGACTTCTTTGTGTTTTTTGACAATTTCCCAAGTTATAGTTGATCATTTCGGTTCATACTTGAATATTGGGATGTAATAGGTGTTACAAATGATATGTGAGGTGATGATGCAACTTTCAAGCCAAATTAGTACAAAAGTAAATAATCACGATTATTTACAGCAATCACATTTTTCTTGCACAACTTAAAATTTTTGACCTAAACACATTCTATACACCTAAAACAAGTCCTAAATTGAATTTGGTAAAGTTTGGCCTTGCTGGCATCACTTTGTGCTTTGTCAACTCTGAAATCGCCGATTTTTGTGACTACATGGCCTGTAGTGTTGGTTAGTCACTTTTGAGGCTTTGGACTTGTCCGCAACATAGTCGTGAAGCAACTCATCCAATTTTGGCTCATTTGGAATCGATTTGACCTCGTATGTTCAATTTGACGCTTTGTAGACTTCAAGCCGTTTTAATATGTTAGGGCATGCTACAGTTCAAATCTCATCTGATTTGGTTCAGCTGACAGGCCGCTACAGTCGTTTTTTTGGTCGTAGGTCTTGGTGCACTGCTCGGATTCTAGGGGTTTAGAATAGCTTCCGCTGTACAAAATGGATCATTGTGAGTAAATAACTTACCACTCATGTCTCGTGTGAGACGGCACTGAAAACGGGTGACTGTAGACTCCGAAAAAGACGCGAGAAAGAGGTCGAAAAGCTCTCTAAGTGGAAATGAGGTGGTTTTAGCCTACCTGGGATATCTATACCCGGACTTTTCTTACCATTTTTCACCAGATTTTCCCGTTAGTCCTACTAGGCCATGAAATCTATGCTAGATCCCAAAATTTCTTAATCGGATTCCTGTAGCTCATTCTGCAAAAATTTTGCAAAAGTAGGTCTGGCCGCCTAATTTAGGCTTCCCGCTTCGATCTTCCGATTTGATTGAAATTTTTTGTGCTTGTCCACCTTGAGTTTTTTATCACCACCGTGTCTTCAGTTTTTCCATTTGAGCTCCTTTGCTATTTATTATTAATTTTTGACATGTTTATTGGAAAAATCAAAGAAAATAACAGAATGCGCTAAAAAAGCAAAGTGATAATCCAATAATTAAGAAAATCCATTGAAAAACACAGCTTTATTGTTTTTTGTTAGATTTCTCCATTTTTAAGTCTCAACATCAAGAAAAATGATGAAAAATAACCAAAAAATGACTATTTTTTGATAGTATATACACTATTTACACTCATCGGGGAGATATTATCAATTAAATTTCCCTGTTATGATTTATAAGGGTATTATTAGGTAATTTCAAAAAAATCACACATTAACATCAAACATTTTCGTCCCTCTTTAAACATTGCCCTTAATTACTTAGTACTCTTCCACCCCTCCTAGATGGCGTACTCCGGAACGACTGTCTATGCGTAGCCTTGGTTGGCTCTACTATGCTTTGAAGATCAATACATTTCAAAACATTATGCTGTGCAAGAGTTGGGTCTTGAGTAATTAACTCAAGGATTTCTGATGTCGAGGCTTTCTGATTCTATCTTCCAAAGAGAAAATCTTGTAGCTTGTGTGCTCTTTGCTTGATTGTGCCATCAGGATGCTTTAGCACGCTGATTTCTTTAGTTGTTGGTAGCACTTTTGACTGTTGTCAAGCTTTTACTCGCGCCATTGATACCTTGGTTTGCTTGGTGTAGAACGATGTAGTTGAGGATTCTGAGGCTTAACTCTCCATTGCTTGATTGTTTTTCCCGTTTGCGGAGAAGATAAGTGCTCTTTTTTCTGCCAAATCCATTTCGTGTTAGGTTCCTTTCTTGGAGATGCTCGTCTCTGTGTTTTGACCTTTGGAACCGTCTTTGGTATTGTCGATGATGTTTTGGGTACCCAGATTTGAATTGGCTTGTCCTTAAGCTGTGCTTTCGGTACCCAAATTTGCCTGACTCCTTGCATGCTACTTGTAAAATTTTCTTGTCGATCACTACAAGAGGTTGTGTGCACTTGTGACGTTTTTAGCGATGGAAATACATTGGGTTTTTATACTCCCCGGTGTCGCTAAGACCGTTTTGCTAATAGCGTCGCTACGGGAATGTCGCTATGAGCATCCCGTTATGTGTCGCTATAGCCATCGCTATATAGCGACGGTTACAGGCTACCTATAGCGATGCTCATAGCGACGTTGGAGAGCCTTATATAGCGACGCTCGAGAGTAAAAAAATTTGGGTGGCAGGGCATTCAACCATCAACCATATTCAATGTTTCAATAATAGAGTAAACCTAAATGAATCCAATATAATCCTAGATTCACCTTTGAAAGAAAGTGAAAGGTATAGACCCAAAGTAGTCACCCACAAGACAATATAACCATTAACTCCATCAATACTATGCAAAGATACAAAAATGACAAATGAAAAAGTAAATCAATGACAATTGTACACATCATAGGCAAAATCACTTGATTGTTAAGCTTTGCAAATGTAATAGTTACAACACCATTGTCATTATTAAGAAAATATACATGGTTTTCCAATAGTTACAAAAAGACGTATACACGTCATCTCATTATACATGCTATGACAAAAAGAAACTAATGCTATCTAGCTACGGCTAGACTAACGTCGTCTAATCAAACGTCTCATCGCGTCCAAGCGGCGTATCTGTCAGATTCTGCAGAAAAAAACAATAAGACTTTTTGTAAGTATAAACATATAATTTACAAAACAATACAACAAATAGAAAAGAGTAAACCCTAATACTAACCATGCCATCGCGAGAACTTAGAGTTGTTACCATATACATGTGGTAGTGATGTGTGTGAACACACTAGGACCGCCGGGGCATTTTTTCCCTCTTTAGGAGGTTTTTTCCCCGTGCATTGCATATACGTCCATCACTCTAGGGATATCTATCTTTCCATTGCACACTAAGTAACACACTCTCTATTGTGTGCCTTGATCTTCCTTCGTCTTCTCCAAGCTGTGTGTGTTTCTCTGCAACCCTAATTCCAACAATTGGTGTAGAGCAAGTTGCGTCCTCACGGGCTTAGTCGCCAGCTGCTCGAGCACACGCCTACTCACTTTCTCCGATTATAGTGAGGTTTGGCGAGCGTTCGCAAGTCGACAAATATTTCGAGTAAGCTTGTAGAGCTTAGTCTACTCAAATTTTTGATTTGGGCTCATTTAGGCCTCCATTCCCACTACAGGCATTACTGCACAGGCTATTTCATCATTTTGCACAGAATTTCTGTCAGTCTCGTTTTCTGCATAACAGGTGCCTTACAGTCTTCTACGGTTTGTGCTATATAGCACGTGTTGTTTCTGCTCCGTTTCTCCTCTTTCCGGGTAGTTTTCACATCAAGTGCAACATTTACCATGGCTGACAACAACACATGTGTGTTCAAGATGTTTGCTATTGAGGACAAGTTGGATGGGGACAATCACCCTATGTGGGCTTATATGATGATGTTGAGGAGCCTCTATCTTTTGATGAATCATAGAATTCAGAAAATTGGATGGCTGCCATGCAATCAGAATATGATGCACTTATATAAAATGACACATGGACTTTATGTGATTTGTCTCCTGGAAAAAAGGCCATTGGTACGAAGTGGGTTTACAAGTTGAAACGCAAGCGAGATGTATGTAAAGCGTGAGGGTGATGTACTTCTCATTATAGTAACATGGCTTTCGTAACATTCCAACAGAAAGCACATTGTATGTAAAGCGTGAGGGTGATGTACTTCTCATTATAGTTCTTTATGTAGATGATTTGTTGATCACTGGACCAACTTTTGACATATTGCTGAATTTAAGGCTGATTTGAATGCTACTTTCAAGATGAAAGATTTGGGGCTGTTGCATCATTACTTGGGTATACAGTTTAAGCAGTGTGATGGCGGTATTTCCTTGTGTCAGAACAGTTACATAGAGACATTGCTATGTAAGTTTGGACTTGAGGATTGCAAACCTATTGCCACTCCCATGGAAACAGGTTTGAAATTGAGTCTTCATGACGCTGGTGATCCTGTTGATGTCACTGTTTACCAAACTGTTGTTGGGTGTCTCATTTATGTATGCAACATGAGGCCGGATATTGAGTTTGCAGTCTCACAAGTCAGGAAATTTATGCATTGCCCAGTGTCTAAGCATTGGCAGACTGTCAAGAGGCTGTCAAGGGGGGATCATTGCCGCCAGACTTACATGCTTTTTCGGACTCAGATTGGGCTGGTTGTTTTGACACGCAAGTGTCCACAAGTGGTTTTTGTTTCATGCTTGGTAGTTCATGGATCTCATGGTTGAGCAAGAAGCAAACTAATGTGGCCACTTCTAGTTGTGAGGCTGAGTAAAGGGCAATTTTCACAACTACGGCTAAGTGTGTATGGATCAGACGCCTTATGGCTGATTTTGGTGTTGGAGGACAAGACACTTTCTACACTGACAGTCAGAGTGCATTGGCAGTTGCGAGGAACCCAGTTTTTCATGCTCGCACAAAGCACATTGAGGTGCATTACCACTATGTCAGGGAGAGGCTCTCAACAAGAGAGATCATCTTGGCTTATGTGCCAACACAGGACAACCTTACAGATCTTTTCACAAAGGCATTGTCTCATGAGAAGCTCGAAGCTTTTTGCAAAGCTTTGGGCTTACTCCCCTTTGTGGACTGATCATGTCCTCAGGGCATGGCACTTCCCTTTACTCATGTACCAGCTTTCATTCACCGCATCACTCCAGGGGGGATTTGTTAACATATACGTGTGGTAGTGATGTGTGTAAACACACTAGGACCGTCGGGGCATTTTTTCCCTCTTTAGGAGGTTTTATCACCCCTGCATTGTATATACACCCATCACTCTAGGGCTATCTATCTTTTCATTGCACACTAAGTAACACACTCTCTATTGTGTGCCTTAAGCTTCCTTCATCTTCTCCAAGCTGTGTGCGTTTCTCTGCAACCCTAATCCCAACAAGAATGTCCATCAGGGCGTTTAAGCCCTTTCTGCTTGCGTACTCGCGCTCGTACGGTGAGGGGTCACGTCCTATCATCCAGCATTGTTTAAAACATACAAAGAATCCATTATGTTAGAATTTAAAAGTACAAATAGACATAACTACCAAACCTAGAGAACAATGCAAAAACACCTACAAAATCGGCCTCAAATGATGCCCACCCGCCACTCCCCAAGTGGTGCGAGCTCCCTCCCTCTACTCGTACTTTGGCTGCCTCCTTTTGTTGCTTCCACTTGTCAGGATTCTTGCACGCTCCTCGCTTTGCATTCTTCCAATATTCTTTTGCCAGCCAATCAGGCTTGTTCCACCCATGCTTTATTGCTTTTTGCACTTCAAAACGCTTGTGCTTGTAGTATTCCCGCATTCGAACCTTCATCAGGTCTTCATTGAAGCGCTCATCCTAACTTGACACGAAAAACTCGTCATGCAGCATGCTGATGACTCCGTCTTTTAATTTACTCGACACTTCACTCCAGGTGTTTAGTATGTAGTGTCTAAATACCTGAGAGCAAAGACCACGCATGCGTGAGATCACCTTCTTGCCTTCATAATCCAAGATGATGCCGCCACTGATGTCGACGAATTACGGTAAGTCCTCTCGCCTTTGACGCGTGAACCCGGGTGTCTCGATAGGGGTCTCTAGTGGCGTGTCGATGGGGGTACGGACATCAGGTGTCTCCACTGGAGTCTAGGCCCCAAAGCGAGGAGTGTTGATTGGGGTGACTCTCAGAGGAGTAGATAGTGGCGTGTAGCCAAGAACGACCGATAGCCACGCAAAACCTGGCATAGATGGCGATGTCGTGGCTAGTGTGGGGGCGAGCAAAGAAGGGGAAGGTAAAGGGTCTCGTCGAACACGAGGCGGTGTTGAGGCATCAGCGGCGGCATCCCCACAACAACCACCGCTGCCACCACTAGAGCGCGAGTGTGAAGATTGTCTCGTCGACACCGAAAAGTTTGAAGCGTGCTAAATGCTCCGAAACAGAGGGAGACGCTGAAGGAGTAGAACGACGTGATGACGCTCTAGAGCGATGACGATACTTGTACCACCTCCTCTGCTGGGGTGACAAAGAAGAAAGAAACTCATCATCATCCATACCTGCATTAAACACACGAACATCTAATCTTAATATTGAATGGAGAAGAAAACATGGACAAGTAGAGAGAGAGAGAGAGAGAGAGAGAGAGAGAGAGAGAGAGAGAGAGAGAGAGAGAGAGAGAGAACTCATAAAGGGGGAGGGATTCCTGTGTAGAGAGATTCCTGTGAAGTTCTTGTGAATTTGTCTCCCGTGTGTATTCTAAGTATCTTGTAAAAGCACTGCGCTCCGAGTGCAATGGAGACTGAGGTTGCAATCGCGAAGGAGGTGATCCGTCTCTGCTCATAGATGCAGCTCGCCCCTCCACCAGATCTAGTTGATCGGGTGAAAGAGTAACTGATTCTTAGCGTCTCTTTCACCCGATCAACTAGAGCTGGTGGAGGAGCGAGCTGCATCTATGAGCAAAGACGGATTACCTCCTTCGCGATTGTAGCCTCAGTCTCCATCGCACTCGTAGCGTAGTGCTTGTCGCATATCAGACTTTCACAGGAACACCAAGGAGTGTTCCTACTTGTGAGAACATACTTGGAGCATACATACTTGGAGTGGATGCAATGACAATTAAACACAATTTACAATTCTCAAGTATAGCATATAGACATGAATGGACAAAAAGCCACGTGAATACAATATATATTATAGAACGGAGCAAAATTGTTCAAATGAAATATTTATGGCTTTAAAAGGTCTCTCTCTCATACTCGCATAGCTCAGCATAAATCCCTATATCTATATAGATCTCTCCGTTTAGGCATATGTCCTCCATTTCATTTTGTAGATCCTCTGCATCCACCCCATAGAGAGTAGCAGCTTGATGCTCGTCTTGCACCACCTCAGCGGCTTCTGACCGAGCATCTTCTCCAATCTCCTCCATTGATGCCGCTATGATTGGGACATGGTAGCCCTCATACGTTCGTGCACTACGAGGGGCTACCTCTATGACGTACCACCAGTTTGATGCAGACTTTGTAGGATGAAATATCACCTGCCAGAACCACATAACTTACATGAGAGCTTCCATGCAGATAACTTCTAAAATTGGATGTTAACTATTTACATGCTTACTTGTTCACAATGCTCGGGTAGTACGAAAGTGTCTCTTAGGTCGGTCCATTTTTTAGTTGAATCCACCTCTCAAGGAAACCAGACTCTCCTCTGTGCACATTAGCGTTGCGACCCTCCATGTTTATCTTGAACCATTGCATGGCAAACAAGTCGACAAAAAATCCTCTATAATCGATCCTCAAAATCTCTTGTAGCGTGCCGAAGTAAGTGAGTTCTGCCACCACAGAATCTGCATCAGAGGACCGTCGTCGACTAGACTGTTCAAATTTTTCCATGATTCCACAATCTTGAGTAAAACGCTTTTTGTCGATCCGTTCCACCCTAAAATGTCGACCTTTACACCATGCTGCTGTGTATGACTTATACTACACCCAACAAAGATTATGAGTGGCCGTTCAAACATCTAGAAAGTCATTAGTCGTACATTGCAGACTTACCTTGGTTGCACCACCCCGAGAGTACTCCCACTCCTCCTCAGTCACTTCTTCACCGCACTGTTGTGCGCTTTTCAATTGGTTGTGCAACCATCTTAAGCTCATGAATGTTGAACCCGCCGGATAATGCATCGGTGGTCATCTTTCCCGTCTCCACTCGATCCATGTCCTTTGTCGCTCTTGCTTTGCATCCTCGTATTGTGAAATCCACTATGACAATCCCAGATATGCGCTCATCATCTATGGTTCACCATAGCGTGTCCCGGGCTTTATCAAATCCGTCGAGCCACTCTCCAATGTAAACTAGGGACTCTGATACCAACCAACCTCCTGCCATGCTACCCTCTAGACGTGCCTTTTGATGCGCATATCCCTTGAGTTTTTTCATGAAACGTTCTAAAAAGAACATCCATCTAAAATGTACTGTGCCAGCTATTTCCACCTTATCAACTATGTGAACAAGAAGATGCACCTGAATGGTTAGCATGGTAGTCAGAAAGTGTTTCTCAAACATGCACACAACCTCCGCAGCGTTTAGTTTGGCAAATGGTATGGAGTCTATATTGATCTCCTTTTGTGAGATCCATTGCACCAACTTCCCAAGTTTGTAGATTGTGTTACGGACGTCAGGAGAAAAACATCCCTCAATGGCCACCGGTAAAATAAATTGCAAACACATCTATCAATGATTACAAAATTCCCACTATGATATATTCCACTTCAAACATACCTGACACATTTTATGTTAGTTGTGTGACTTCAAATCGGTAAGCTTTCCTTCTTTAGTGAAACACGTTTGGAGCGAGTGCGTTACGCCAGTGGGGCTTCGCACAGATCAAATGGTCTCTTTTACTTTACGTTCTTGGACTCCTGTCAAAATCCATGGCGCTTTAGGGAGTTTTATCAATCCATTGGATGCTGTCTACGGCCAATATTGCTCCATACGATCCACATTTCTAAGGTCAACCCTGGCTCCCAAAGTATCTTTCTTGCCGGTCAGATAGTCCCATAGCAGATTACCCACATTCTTGAATATGTGCATTGATCGAGCAAGTGATTAATCATGAGTTTGGGCCAATATGGTAACTCGTACCATAGAGAGAGTCTCTTCATCCCTGAGGGCAAACCGTCATCAAACATCTCCTTTTGCTCTAACCATGCTTGTGCAGACATCCTCGGTGGCTCTCTTCTCAAAAAGCCATCACGTAACACATGATTTTCTGGAAGATATGCTTGATGACCTTCATAGATTTTCTCCTTCAATGAGGGCGCCCGACGTGCATTAAGTCTAGGTCCACATGTACACATGCTCTGTATCCGCTTGTTTAAAGCCCAGCATGTATACACATGACAATAGATAAGCTTCAGAAAAACCAAGATTTATAGTGTTTGAGTTTGAGTGTAAATCACCTGAGCATTCTGTTAGTTCGGGACAGTTATGCATGGTCCACATTAGAATGCTATAATCAAAGCATTCTGTCGACCTGTGTGTCAGTGCATATCCACCACTTCTATGCCAATCCACTATTGTTGTAGCTCTTCCAATAGTGGACAAAGACATATCCATATTCTTCACTTTATACCACCCCAACACAATCAAGTTTAGCCACAGGTGCCCCTTCTTGGTAGTCAACCACGGGGGAATGTTGTAGTTGACGATGACAACAAGCCATACACTGTAAGATGTTGATCTCTTACCAAATGGATTTACGCCATCCATAGCCAGGCCTAGGTGCAAATTTCGAGCTTCCCTGGAAAAATCTGGCCATGTTTCGTCTATATGTTTCCAGGCTGCACAATCTGCAGGAATCTGTAGTACACCATCCGAAGATTTATTCTCCTCATGCCATGATGCTAGGGTGGCCATGGACTTACATTCGAAGAAATTCCTGATGCGAGGAAGCATATGAGAATGTCGCAAAATCTTTTGTGGAATTTTTGTTCCGTGGAGATCTACTCGATATCTCTCGGAATCACATTTCGGACACTTCTCCATGTCTATGTATTCCCCTCTGAAAAGTCGTTATGACAAGCGTGAATCGAATTGTAATCCATCCCCAAGTTTTGCAAGATCTTTCTTGCTTCCTCTCTAGAATATGGCATCACATTATCAGCTGGCAGTATGTGCTCTTTGAGCAATCTACACAGCGAGAAAATACGTACACTTGTGTAAGTAATCTATCATATCATTATACATCTAGAGTTTTTATTAAAGTAAACACATTGTAATAGATCACCTGAAAAGCGCTGTGACGCTAGTGTCACTCCATCCAAACTTTGCCTGCATGTTGAGAAGAACAAGGAGAGCCTTCAATCTAGACACACGTGCTCCATCATACAATGGCATATCGGCTTCACTTTTCATATCATCATAGATAAGACTTTCTGAATCCCTGATCATCTCGATCATTTCATCGATCTCGGGCTCAAACATTGCCTCGTTGGGAATGTGATCTGCATGATCATCCTCCGAGCTATCAGAGGCTACATCTTGTGGCCTCATGTATGCTGCTTGACCAAAGCGCCTGCGAACACGTCTATTGGGTTGCAAGATTGATGCCTGTTGGCCAACGTTAGAGTCCGACGAGTTATAATTGGCAACAAGTCGATCTATAATATATGGATCAAACTCTCCAAATTCACGAACGTGCTGCAAAGAAATGCGTCTTGTCCGTCGTACAACATGCTTGCATTGATTACAAGGACATAAGATCCTTGTTGAGAGATAGGTGTTTCGGTTAGACGGCCCCACATCCTCGTCACTACTCATAATGAAGGTAAAAACCTTACAACCTGGACATAAATTTAATCTTCTATTGGCATCCTCCGTCTTCTCTCTCTCTCTCTCTCTCTCTCTCTCTCTCTCTCTCTCTCTCTCTCTCTCTCTCTCTCTCTCTCTTTGTTCACACTACAAACTACCTCACATTCTCTAGTCATGTCCAATCCCCCCACACCTTGGTCTAGAGGTGCACGGAGATCAGAACCACCGGGTTATAATCTCGGCTTTATTGGTCAATGCCTATATTTGTGGGTACGAAAAATCTACACACCCATGTCTACATGATAGTGCATGTAGTGGACAAAACCCCTTTGCCTCTTCTCTAGTTGTAGCAATTCACAACATCTTAACATCTCTTCACAGCAAATCTTTGTTCAAGGGATTACTTAGCACATTACATGTTAGCCTCCAATCTGAGTATCATGCCGTTGAAAGCTTTCCAACTTAAGATCGCATCCGTAGAGAGGAAGAGAGGGATCACCATTCACCTAACTCTAATTTTTTACCGTAATCCCAAAGGTAGACTTTAATATAAAAACTAAATTTAAAATATAATCTTAAATCTAACATATTGAACATATGGTGATTCGCGGCTAATTGAATATGGTTAGTGTGTGAGTTAATAGGTGTTAGATTCTGATGGGAATATACATATTGTTGTATAAGTAGTGTTTGCTCTTTGGACAAAGCCTTCATTGACATGCACTAAAATATAACATAAATCTAATCTAATATTAAATCGAACATAAATCTAGATTAATCTAATCTTAAACTCAAAATAAACCTAAATCTAATATAATCTTAAATCTAACCTAAACCTAAATGTAGTTTAACTTAAATCTAAATCTAATCTAGTTAATCTTAAATCTTATCTTAATATTAAATCTAAATCTAATCTAATGTTAAACTCAACATAAACTTAAATCTAATCCAATTTTAAATCCTAAACTTAGATGTAATTTAACTTAAATCTAACCTAGCTAGCTAATCTTACATCTTGCCCTAATTTTAAATCTAGCTTAATCTTAATCTAACGTAAATTTAAATCTAACCTAATCTTAAACTCAACATAAACATAAATCTAAATGTAATCTAACTTATCTTAAATCCATTTTAAATCTTAACATAATCTTAAGTCTAACCTAATTTTAAATTTAGCATAAATTCTAAATATAAGTTAAATATAATCTAACTTAATCTTAGATCTTAATCTAACCTAATTTTAATTAAATGTAATTTTAAATCTAACCTAACCCTAAATCTTAATATAACATTTTATTTCATATTTTCTATACTTTCTTTATCTATCTCTCTCTCTCTCTCTCTCTCTCTCTCTCTCTCTCTCTCTCTCTTCTCCCCTTACCTCTCTCTTTTCATCTTCTCCCCCCCTCTCTCTTTGGTTTTTTATTCTCTCTCTCTTTCTCCCTCTTTCTCTTTCTCTTTGTTTTCTCCTCTCTCTCTCTCTCTCTCTCTCTCTCTCTCTCTCTCTCTCTCTCTCTCTCTCTTTTCCTCTCTCAATGTGTGTGTATGCATTCTTTGTTTATGTCTGTAGACTGACTTTGCAAATTTGATCACAATTCTCAATCCAATGATCCAAATCTTACCAAATTTGGTTTGTGGGCTTATTACAACATTGTAAAAGCAACGATATGCTAACTTGGTCAAAAAAGTTGAAAAATGGGACAGATGTAAATAATCACGATTATTTACAACTGGCAACTTTTTGCATCTTTTTAGTCAAGTGAGCATGTACACATGTTTATCACATCAATATAAGCCTATGAATCAAATTTCATTGAGTTTGGACAATTTTTTCCCAATTTACACTCAAGTTTCATAAAGTCAATACAAACTTTAGTTTTTACCCAGTTTTTTGTCAGTTTGGTGATCCAAATCTTTTGTGCCTTTACAAAAGTTGTTTATACACATGCAATGAGTCACTGGTATCAACCTTAGTCAAATTTGAGCTGAAAGTTACTTTATGTCCAAAATGAACATGGACAGTTTTTTCATGAGTTGTTTTAAGCCTATGAATCAAGTCAAAACTTAATTTGATCTAAAATGTCAAGAAAAAGTAAATAATTTGAGTTTTTGCAAACTCTGGAAATTTTTACCTCAAAGTGTCCTTGAACTTACCCACTGGTGCATACAACTTTTAAGCATTTAAGCATACTCTCCAGTCGGATTGAGTGGTTTGGAGTCTTTTGGTGCTATTTCTAGCCGTAGACCTGAAATTCTGTAACTTCAAATACAACTCACAATGACTCTTTCGGAGAGATCAATGTTCTGAAATCCACCTCGGATCCTACTTACCCTACTCCTAGGTTCTTATGCAATGGGGTTGTGGAAAGTGTCCACAAACACTCTTTTCTTGTTTTTCATGGTTTCCTGAGCATTGATCTTAAGACTTGTTTCTTCTATCAATCATTCTCAAAATCCTAATCTAATTATACAATCCTACAATCCTAAAGGCACTTGACAAGTACGATTACTTCCAAGCTACCTCTACACAACAAAAGAGGACAATCTTAAGCTATGCGGTTTCTAAAATGAAAGTTTTTATTGTAGGAGATCCTAAAGGAAGTTAAAGGATAACTTCACAAGACGTTCGTGTTTTTTTTCTAGTTTAGGTCTCGTCAATCCCCGGCAGCGGCGCAAATGTGGGACGTGTGTCTAACCTCGCTATCCTATCTTATTGCAGTTTTAGCGAGACCACGATTAAATTCCCAATCCATGGGACGAAACTGACTCGACTAGTGCATAGAGGCTACAAGAGGTTGTCAATCTCTCGGAAAACAACTAACAACTCGCATCTAACTCAAGCTACACTCAAGTGATTGAAATCACCAAAAGCCAATCGCTCATTGGCAAACAAATCACATCCGTTACAGCATCAAATGACATCCAAACGTAACAAAACTTCTAAGACAAGTTTATAAGACCTAAGCACACATGCTTATGGTCTCAAACCTCACTTTAGGTCAAGTGTCAAAATCGCAATTATTAACAGTAGTGGATTTTTGACCTGGTCGTGTTTGACCCAGAATGCACCTAAATGCTTAGCAATGATGCCCCAATACCCCGTCTATGCTTAGTTTTTTATTTGAAAGTGTAAATTTCTACTTATGACTAAATTAGGCCGCAGGTTGCGGCGACGCCAAAAGCTACGAAATAATGTGATGTGTTTACAATGCGTAGAGCTCTTACCTGCGGTTGCAATGTAACAAACGCGATTGCAATGTGACAACCAGAGAGGGAGTAGGAAGCGCGAGAAGGAGATAAGTGAGCATCGTTAGCTCACGCTGTTTATTTCATTATCCAAAACTTCCAAATAACTTACAAAAATTGGCTTTTATACCTTAGCCGAGGTTTTTGGTGGTCAAAACTAATAATCTGGGAGCTCTAACTAAAGATAGGTAATGACAGGTTGATACAATCTGAAAGCTTGTAGCCCCGGCTCAACTATTACAAGGTTTACTTGAGAAATAGGAGTTACAATATTCTCGATTTATCAAAAATAATAAGTGTTTTTACATGGCAGCTCCGAAAAATGGTATCCGTGTTAGCTTGCTGTGCTAACAGCTGGCGAGGGAAACAAGGAAATGTTAAGCCTATACAATGCATGTGTTTCTGATTTATCAAACACATTGTTGCAAAGCGTGAAGATGCTAGCTTTTATCGAGGGTAGATATCATGGTGCAGGCCCTTCGGTCGAGAAACTTGGTCGTCGGGCCCAACAAGGAAGAGCACCAGGTCCATCAACTATTGCTAAAGAGATTGAAGATGGGCTAGGAGGTACACTCCTCTATCAAAGACTTGCAATGGAGTGAGATAATATTACACTAGCCAGAAGGCGTAAAAATACAGGGACAGTAGATTGTGAGGAAGAGAACGCGTCTCACCAACCTGAATACATTACGCAGAACGTTCCTGGCAATCGTCGAGGACCACAAATTTGAGTGTCGAAATCAAAATGTGTTGTTGTTGAGACAAACCAATCCTAGCCAAATGTTAATTAGAAAATTTGATGCGAGTGTACGTGCACAAGTGAATTGTCACATGCTTGACACTATTGTAAGCAAACTTTAGGATAGAAATATAATCTTTCAAATCTGATTTCTTTTTGCTAACAAATGATCGTAGCATATTCTCCTCTAGCATTTGATTTACACACTCAGTCTGGCCGTTCGTTTTAGGATGATATGCAGTACTGATGTTGAGTTGTGTACGCAGTCATTAAAACACAACCCTCCTTAAATGATTGTTGAACTTCGTATTATGATCACTCATAATATTTATTGGTAACCCATACAACTTATACAAAATGTCAACAAACAACTTGGCTAACTTTGGAGTTTTAATTATGGATTTGGTTGGAATAAACTAAGTTATACACACAGAACAAGGCATGAGGTTGAAGAACACGAGGGTGGTCTGATGGTAGAAGAGACGGATATTCATAAGACAATGTGGCAATATGTCGTTTACCAAAGGGTCTAAGGGTTCAATGTCAAGGATGGTTGGGATCTAGAATTGGTAAATGCAAAAAAACATGAGGAACACACGTGTAGGTCGGTTGCGTCATCCTTTTGGGGAGTTCGTACATGGGAAACAGGGGATAATGTTTGTCAAGGTAGCAATTCAAAGGCACAATTCATGTGGTGTGGATCACACATGAAAAATATGTAACACAATCACTCAATGTCCTGCAAGGGTACCAAGAACTTGACTTGTGGAGAAGGGAACAAACATAAATGCCGTGGAGTTATTGGATTTGGAGACAGGGGGCTTCATCTTAAATAAGATCACAACAAGGGAAACTAACAATGTGCATTATCGGTCAGGACTATTGATTCAGGCCTCTAAAAGAATTGAATTTGCCGTAACCATGGAGGCACATGTTGTTCAGCACACTCATTAGGAAGAGGATGCGGTCTAGGAGGGTCACTTTATTTGCCATGAGCTTATGGAGGTGATTAAAATGTGACAAATAGTTGTACACCATGTGTGCAAGAATGGTGGGTGTGTAAGAGATGTGTAAGAGTGGTCATAAAGATTCACTTTTCCCCCCAAAAAGAAGATGGATAATTTTATGATTTTTGGCCTTCCATAACTTCCACATATGATCTCCGATTTGAGCGGAGATCATAGATCTAGAACCTACACATCGAGCTCTTTCCATAGATATGCTACATGACATGGTTTTACCTGCTAGATTTTAAATTCCATTTTGAGGGAAAAAATTTGAATTCAAATAAACGAGCCATTTTTCCTATTTGAATTCAAAAGCTTTCCTTTGATTACTTTCTTAATACTAAAGGTTTGACTTTCTTAAACTGCCAGATAAAATGCCCCTCATAGATACCATTCTCTTCGCGATGTGTTGTAAAGGCGGGCATGCATGAAAAATTCATGGTGGAGACATCTTCTTCTCAAGTTCAAGGTCAGAGGTATATATATGACCTGCAAGCATATATACTACATATTCCTTCGCTATTTTGACTTGGAGTTGAACCACAATATGTTCGTCCATCAGAGAAAACTTACAAATAAAGATCTGCTATGTGTATTCAATTATCGATGTGCAGCATAATTGACCTGAAACTCCAACGACTTTGTATGTAGTTGAGGATAATTTTGCATTGAAACTCTTTTAACGAGAATTCCTCCTTCGAGAAGTTGTAATGTCTTGTTTTGAAAATCGTCTCAATAAAAATTATTTTGAACTATGTCTACTTTAAACATGTGTTATTTGTTTCTTTATATATGTTATGTACTAGTATGAAGTTGTTTTTATAGTTCACCTACTATGTGCATAACAAACTTCTATGATATTGGATGCTATGTTCTGAGTTAAAATTGTGGTTTTTACATGTCCTAAAAGTGTGTATTGTATCTTATTCTCCTTCAATTATGTTTCAAACATAGTTTTTATCAAAGACAATGGTAGTTTGAATATTCTAAGGGGTTGATAAATAGCTAAATACGCTTCCTTCATTAATCTCTCTCCAACAATAGCGTGGAGAGCTTTTGGATTGAAAAGATTGTTCATGAGGAATAGGAAAAAGCTCCCTCAAAAGCTTCCTTTAAAAGCTCCCTCCATACCCGTCCCCCTGTGGAAAGGACGTTGGCGATAAGGGTTCAAAACAGTGTCCACTGCCACTGTCCACACATCTCAATGGCCCAATCGCGCCCTTTCACACTCACGGTCCAATAGTGGACCACGTAGATGCCCTCACAACACAGGTGCGACTCGCTAACCGTCTCACACAATCCAGATCAATAATTTTTTCAAGCATACAAAAGTCCTTCCCTTGAAGGAAGAAATTTTAGAAAATTACGTTATTTTTTCGTTTTTGCACTATTTTCTCTATTTCGACGCAAAATTCTCCATTTTCCCTTGCTCTGAACCGGCAAAACCGGCACGATATTAAGCTAAGACGTATTTTTCCCAAACACTGGGACTCCATACTACACAATTATGGGGGCTCTGAGTGTGTGTGTGTGTGTGTGTGTGTGTGTGTGTGTGCACGTGCGCATTGTATCATGCTTGCTATCGGCCGCTCTACACTGTCCGCTTGTGTCAATAGGCTCCAAGGGACATTGACCTGATCCATCTCCTGTTGTGACACGTGGCCTAGGGAGGGGGCCAGAATCCCTTCCCCTAGTACAGAGTATAGAAGTACAGATGTAGATATCAGCTAGGTTTACATGGTAGGCATAACTTCGAAAACAAAATGGGAGGTTTCCTAAAGCAGGGCGAGGTAAGGGTGAGGGCAAGGTGTAGCGAGCTGGACATCGGTTGAGAGCTTTGAGCATTAGTAGCTGAGGGTGGGTCTTACTGGGTACAAGCTGAGTTGTGCCGCAGTCGGCTAAAAGCGCGATTATTTTCTTTTAGGCTTGGGAAACTTTATAAGCGCCATTTTTTGCTCGTGGGCCTGGAGTTAAGGTGAAACCACCCTTGGTCTTCCATGGCCTAGGGGAGAGGTGTACTACCTTTTCTATGGCCATGGCCCAAGATGTGGACGTTATGCTGGGGGATATTGGGTTAGAGAGGGAGATGACGGGGTTGATTGGGGTGAGCAAATCTATTCCCAAGTATGTGGACCCTCGTCACTATATGGCACGGTTCTAGGCCAGAGGGGATCTAGGGCCCAAATTTGGGGACGCGAGGCGGCTTTAATCTCCGCCGTCGGATCACAAAGTGAACTAGGGGTGAACTAGGGATGGGTGAACTAACGGTGAAATAGGGGCGGATAAGCTAGGGGTGGGTGAACTGAGGGTGAACTAGGGGCGCCTAAACTAGGGTGTGATCATGTGTCATGCCAACATGGACATCGATGCGCGCTAGCGTGGTGGTAGAGCATTCGTGTGGCAACCGAGACGTTCCAAGTTCGACCCACACCCTGCGAGGCAGGTGAACCAGGGGGGTGAACTACGAGTGAACTTGGGGCGCCATTTTTGTCGCGAGTTCACCTTCAGTTCACTCCCTACCTAGTTCACCCCCGGTTCACTGCATGATCCGACGACCGAGATTAAGGCCGCCTCACGCCCCCAAATTTGGGCCCTAGATCCCCTCTGGCCTAGAACCGTGCCATATAGTGACGAGGTATGTCATGTCGACTTCAATATGGGAGACTTTGGCGTATTTCGGGAAGAGCTGGTGTTTGCCCCCTTCCCCAATATCTATAGGCAACATGTTACAAATGCCGCAAAATTGGTCACTTTGCAAGAAACTGCCCCGAGGTAGCGATGATCAGTAGACAGGCGGTCAAATCCACTTGGAGGCGAGCCTCTGGAGAAGCCTAGACACCTGTAGTGTAGTAACAAATGAAGGTATACCAGAGGAGAAGGTCGGTACGTAGGTCGAGGACAAGGAGGAAATGAGGGAGCCCAGAAAATCGAGAAAGAGGAGGAAAAGGTTATGGTCGAAGATGCCTCACAAGAGGTATGATCGAGGTCATGAGGCAACCATCGATGAAGGCAATCCTGGGCTCAAGCTACATCTCCTTAGTCATATCATTGACATATCTAGACCTACGCAATAGCACCAATCAACTGCAAAAGAAGCTCCCTTTCGTCGGGGTATGTAGGGGTGCTAAGGCCTTTCCATCTTCGGCTTTTTCCTTACATTTTTGGTGACAAGGTGGTTGATGTGACAGATCCCCATGCCAGAATCGGCAGTAGAGGTCTGTTTGCTTACTTTATGTCTTACCAGTAGCATATAACGAAGTGAGTCCTGAGAACTAGGGTATTGAGGATGACGATGTAGACCAGGTTTCCTTTAAATGATGCTTAGCACTTGTTGATGGCGATAGCCACAATGTTCTGAGATGCAGATGCTGGACGGCAAGTTGTAACAATTGTGAATGGTTTGAGCGTATGATAGGGAGTATCAGGTTACAACAAGAAGGCTTCAAGATGCTGGCCACCAAATAAGCGAGCGGCTGATGACGGTGGGACGACCTTTAGTCGCAAAGGAGAAGAACTTTGCCACAAAGACCTACAAGCTATTGGCAGATGGCAAGGAACAGCAAAAATCGCTTAAGATAAAGCTCGGCAAAGCAAGAAACGACAGAAATGAGTTCATTCAAATGCAGCTTAGGAAGGTTGTGCAATCAATCACTTTGGATGTCAACAGCAAATTGAAGGGCTGGTGAAGTTCTAGCGATCAGTAATGGTTATGAGCACGGTGGGTGACAAACAAAGTGGATCTGGCAAGTTAGAAGCCTGTGGTGTGGACAACTTAGAATGAGCTAGAGCGGAGGTTGTGCCAAAAAGGGGACCACCTAGCCTGCATCAAAGATGAAGGCTATCGCTAGATCGAGAACCCTCCCAAGAAATGCCCGTCTCCTCCACCAATGTGAAGTTCACAACTATGGATTGAGACTAGATCTAAGTGAGAACGCCCCTTCTTGGGAAAAGACACCTACTAATAAGAGACGGTTACAAGACTATTTCAACCTAGGCATGTCCGGTCGCACCACAATATAAGTGTTTAAAATCAATTAAGCAGATTCTACATCTCCAAAAAAAAATCTCAGTGAGCCGTAAATTGAAACAAAGAAAAAAATCTTTTAAGATTTTAAAAGGAATAATTTTTGGGAGAAACATATGATGAATTTTACGTCCTAGGAAATTTACCAAAATAACATTGGAATTTGGGAGAATTCCAAAAACATTCCTCAAACTGCAAAACTTCCCAAAACACCCTTGTATCAATTCAAGATGGAGTGCTCCAAATTTGTATAGTTTAGCCGTTTAGACAATTGAGATCTTACTTCTAGTGTCTTATTTATAAAAATCTTCATCAATGAGCTCACAAACAAACAGAGGCCTTTGTGTCTACTAATAATGGGTTGAAAGGAAGGGATGGTGGTACAAAATTGGTAGTCCTTGTGACAATACCTTTGAAAAATATTTACAATGCAATTTATCGAAGTCCCAAAAGAAATCACTTGTCATATTATATATCATTGGATACATCTTGGAAAGAACATAGAAAAACAACCTCCCACAAGTTTTAACACAAACTACAAAAAAAAATACCGGTCCCCACTTTATTATTAGTACCAATAAAGTTGAAAAAATATTGGTTCTTTTTTGGTACCACCAAACCTTGCTTTCAACCAACGAGCCATTTCAACTTCATAACTCGGTGCCATCCAAAACTTTAATTCTATCATCTTCAATTGAGAGAATCTTTCTTTCAAGAGTTGCAAAAAACAAAGTGCTTGGAAACATTTGAGAGAACGACAAAGGATATTCTAGAGATTTCCCCAAATTTCAAGGGTATTTTGGCAATTTCCCCTTAAAGTTATGAATGATTCCTTGAAAGGATGCTAAAATTCAAGAATGACAAAAATGTATATGCTTTTACTAAAGTGGTCAAACAATACTTTCAAGAAAACAAGTAAAGACTAAAGTTTAATATCACAATATCACATTTGTAGGCTATTTTTTAACTGTACATACATATATATGAACAATAATCTTACTTTGACCTACAAAAAATACTTTTAGATGGCTAATTTAGTTGTCTATAATCCATCATTTCCTTGGGCCATTACCAACTTCTCCACCTATCTATTGGTCCACCTACTACTATGCCAGCTTGATTCTGCCTTAATCTTGCCGTGGACTCTCCAGCACAAAATACCTTCATTATCAGCCCATAATGTCTAAATAAAAAGGCTAAGATTAGTACTTCATATGGGACAAAGAAAACCCTTAGATGAGCCAAAAGGCAGTCAGTAAGCATCAAAGAAGTTTGAGGTTTGAATAACTTCAAACTGTGAAACATGTGTAGAAGAGCCAGATTGCAATATCCAAAGTACATGTAAGGCATGTAATAGCATCAAGCCATTCCGTACTCGTGATTAACAAAGATTGATGACTCAAGAGAGCCTCTCCTTCACTTTGGACTCTGTTTGATGCCTCTCATCATGGCTATCTTAGCCATGCCATCCTTTCAACCTTGTGCTTCGCTCTTGTTAAAAAGTTGCATTTGATTCATCTCCTCTACTTGTTGGCAGAGCATGTAGCACAAATCAGCCAGACAAGTTCCAACTCAGCATCTGTTTTTCCTGTTTGAGTTACTGATGTCGATATGGAGAAAACATGTATAGCTTGAGTGCTGCATTTGATGAAAATTTGACCTCAGCCTACAAAGCCCCCTGTTGAGCCATCAACCATAAATTTTCCTTTGTTTTTGACATGTGGGTTAATGCCAATTTCCCTTCTCTTTGGCAATCTCATGACAGCTGTGTCCAGAAGTCAAGTGGCATAGAAACTGCTGGAGGCCTCTGGCAAGGGACTACCGGCAATAAGGTTAGTTATGTAGCCTAATGACACCATGCCATTGCTGCAGCAGCATTTGTGCCCTGGAAACAACCAAAATTTCCTCCAATAATGGAGCTTTCCCCGGGCCGAATTGCATGGCAGATTGCATGCACACAGGACTTAGGGAAATGACTTTGTCCCACTTAAGCACGCCCACCCGTCCTGAATTCCCACACTCATGTTGTCTAGATGCAAACCATACGCCTCTCGAACTTGATCGACCTTGTAATAGAGATGAGATTTGTGTCAGAAAACAATTTTAAAGCTCATCACCCATTCACGTTCCAAACAGAATGCTAGAACTTATTTCACACATCAAGATGCAACACTCGACAGTACCTGACTTTTTAGAATTCCAGAAAGACCCAGTTGCCCACCAGGTTTAGTGTAGGATAGAAGGCATTCTGAGAGCAGTAAAAGGGGATTAAGGAGAAGATTTGCAACAACTATGTCATACTTGGCATCAATGACAGGAATTGACTCATTCCCTGAACTTGGAGCATTCAATAGCCGAAGTGAATCTGGGCCATATCCATTAAGTGAAGCATTGTGTGTTGCCGAGCTTATTGCCATCGGGTCAATGTCCACTCCAACAGCCTGAGCAGCCCCAAGCTGATGAAATCTCTTTTAGGCAATTGTTAAAGGCCCTTCCTCAGGAAGCAGTCAAAGCAGAAGCACAGAAACACAAACCTTTAGAGCTGCAATTGCCAAGATTCCAGAACCGGTACCATAGTCCAAAATCTCCTCCCCACCTTTCATGACATTATTCAACCAGCGTAAACACAATTGGGTGGTTGGATGGTCCCCTGTCCCAAATGCAAGACCTGGATCCAGAATTATGTTTGTGGCTGATGAATCCTGTTACATACCGAAAGTCGTTCTTTACCAAAAGAAGAAACCACATGATTCAACATCTGATGTCCTTCAAAACTCTCTGAGCATTCACTAAGAGAGTTTCCGAAGGTGACAATGAAATCAGGAACGTTATCAACATACATACAGGAGGCGAGCTCCACTGAGGAATGATCCACAGGCTCTCTGAAATTTTCAAGGGTTGAAAAAGATCCTGCATTCACAAATATAAACCATGCTGTTCAATTGTGGGTGAAAACTGAGAAAACATAGCTGTTTCGTTCGTATCTGGGTGCATAAAATTAATTTTCTCACTGAAGACAAGCTCAAGCTCCCATGAGGGAGAAGTCTTCATGTTAATGTCCGGAAAAATCAAATGCGTAACAAAACCAAGCATGGGCATGCACAGTGTATGCCTTGTTCTCAGTCTTAGAGTATGTGTCCAAAGGACACCTCAGCTAATTCTGATCCTTGAAGGAGGAATCACTAGACCTCTTTATTAACTTAAGTGCTTTGGGTCTAGAGCTAGAACTTGATGCACATACATTGATGTAGAAGATGAGGATGTTCTGTCACAAGCGACGCTGCCCTAGTCAGAGTACACTGCTTCTTCCGTTAGAGTGTACTACGTTTTTTCCTGTTTTTCCAAGTGTTTCAAATGTTCTCTCTAGTCTCACTATTTTGTCTCACCGAGACGGTGAGTGGTTTTGTGGAGGGCAACCTGTAGCAAGCTATAGTGTCACTTTCACAGGACACACAGTTAGTACAGTTGGTCTAGTCTGGTTCACACTCGACGGACTCTCTGGGCTGGGCAATGACACATGGCAGGGATACGGACGTTGGTCTAGTGGACATCGTGGCCAGGTCACCACCACTACTCAATTTGAAGATAGACTTAGATGGCTAACATTTATGAGTTGTCGGTGGCTCTTTATGATGGGACATATGAGTAGTAGCTGTTGGGTCATCATTATTATCTTCTTCATATATGGTCCAGAGTCGTCGTCTAGAGTAGCGAGTCTATACACAGCACGTCTACACCATCCCTGCACATCTGAGCCTCAACACCCCCATTGTACCCGTGAGTTCTAGGTTGGAGCTGAGTGTGTTGCCACGCCAGAGTCTGTATCGGTTCTTTGAGATAGTCGAGTCCATATGTTGTCTCTGTGTTGATCAGTTGTTATCTATTGTTTCCTTTGTTTTCATCTGTTTTGAGTGAGATGTCACACACATTGCACTGAGGAGCACCCACTGTAGAGAGCATGACACACTATCCGCGCTACAAGTGTACCATCATTTCTGATGGGTGGACTGATATACACAAGCGACCATGACGGCGGTCTTCGAGTCTTACGAGCTTGGAGGCTTTGTTTCGAGCAACTTTCAAAAGCTAAAGGACCCACCGGAAGCGAAGTTATGGGCGGAACGGCATTGCAATCATTGTGGGGAGAAGGGCCATTATTGACAGAAGGGTCCAAAGCAAGTTGGAGATACTTCAACTTCTTCGGCTGCAGTAGTGCAATCACTAGCCTTTGCCCTCAGATGACTCTCTAGGGACATTGGAGGTTGCGTCGACTCTTGCGGTTTAAGATGATCGTGATTGGATTCTGGGTAGTGGTGCCTCATGGCACATGACACCTTCAAAGGATCTTTTATCCAACATGTGGCGACACTGTGGTACCATTTTTATTGGTGACAAATATCCTGAAATTCCTATTCACAGCGAGGGATCTATGGTTGCATACCTCCAAGGTACTTTATGCTTTGAAGCTGGAATTTCATCTTATGTCTGTGCACGAGGTGTGCAAGCTTGGCATGGAGGTTATTTTTACAAAGGATGCGGTATCTATTCATGATCATGAATCCAGCAAGGAGGTCAGAGGTGGCTCAATGGAGAACGGACTCTACAAGCTCCATGCTCTTTCTTCAGCAACGAGGATACCTACAGGTGATCTTTGGCATTACAAATTTGGTCATTTTAACAATGATGCTCTTCGGCTTACATCGAGAATCAATTCAGAGACTTGTTACACACTGAGCCGTTGTTGTTTTGAAGTTGGTTCACACCGACCTTTGTGGACCTATGCAGACGACTCCTCTCGGCAAGGACCTCTATTTCATGTTGCTGGTGGTCGATTTCAGCTGCTTTACTTATGACACATTTGGCCTCTTCAAGAATTGGCACTCTCAGAGAGAACTTGATTCCATCAAGAACAACACTTGAGAGTTGGTTCGGCAGTCTGCCAAGCGGAAGGTGATTGGTGTCAAGGCTCATTGCCAAGGCATTTCTTAGAGATAGGGTGTGGACTATGATGAGACCTTTGCACCGACTGCAAGGATGGCGACCATTTGGACAGTTTTTGCCCTTGCTGCCTTTTTCAGGTGGCCAGTTTTTCAAATGGATGTAGTTTCGGTTGTCCTCAATGGTGACTTAGAGGAGGAGGTGTTTGTGGAGCAACCTTTAGGGTTCGAGTATCCAGATTTCAAAGACTTGGTTTGTAGGTTGCTAAAGGCTCTCTGCTACGCTTCGATGGGTACACAAGCGCAGAGCTTCAGCAGATCTCTACTATTATCCTTCCTCAAATCCAGCTACAGCTAACTGAGACCTGTTTTCTGTTCCTCTCTGCCTCCGTCTTTTCATGCTCTTCTCAAGGTCTACTCCAACTGTATTCCGCCCCATCCCCCATCTCATAGCACTCTGCACAAAGCTTTTCTTTACCTGGTCCTATGAGGCTTGACCTGTTCCTCATTATTGATCATGCAACTTCTTCCCTAAGTAACATCTTCTCTAAGGAAGGAATAAGCCCAAGTTGCCTTAGGAAACCACCAATAACTCTTAACAACCACGTTCAGATGACCTTGAAGCTTTAATCCTATTTTACTAATGCACTAAGAGATGTCACGATTCTAAGGCCAGGTTTGCTGCATAGTATTAACATGCATCACAACAATAAAGCTAAATCCTTCCTGATTGATAGTACCCGGTAGAACTGATCTGCAATGATGTTTAAAGCACCCTGAAAACCGGAGAGGCAACCAGCAGCTCGGCCTCTCTCAATCCTATCATCACAAAACTCATGCAATCTAGCAGGTCCTGCTCATCATTGCTGTGTAGAAGGAAGAAACTCATGCAATAGACGGACTGCATTGTTCAAGAAGAATGCCCTCTAGAAGGACCATTTAATCTACTGGTGGGTTCGTCAAAATCAGATGTCTGTTGTGTTGTGTCCACTCAGCTGCAAGTTCTCTCTCTTCATTATTGTGCAAGGTATGAATTTCTATCAACCACCACAGTGATAAACTCACTCTACTATACTTTGCTAACTTAAGAACCTGCACAAAATCAACGTGAGCTTTTACCTCTCCGTGGCAGTTTTGTAAGCCGGTGTGGTTTGATTCCCCTTCTCAAATAGCATCATTATTAATGCACTTAGATTTGCATTCCATATGCATGCAGTTGTACAAGTTCACATTGTTTGCAACATTGTAAGGCTATCTAGCACTAACTACTGCTTAAATAAAGGAATATTATAGTAGAAACAAAAAGAGCAAAACTAGTAAACTGATCTTCCTTGGATGCTGATACAACCTATGGGACCAAATCATTAGCTCCATGACACATGTCCATGAGTATAGTCCAATTTGGGCGTGCTAGAAGCACAAACAGTAGAAATGGACACTAGCTAATATTAACATGGATCTCATCAAAACATCCTGAGGGGTGGGTCATCACAATCTCTCCTCCTTAGTCCTTGGGATCACTTGGTCGACTTAGCATGTCCAAACTCTGCAGCACTTGCTTTAACTCAACTATGCACCCCTACCTCTTCGAGCTGCTGCTACTTTTGCTAGTTCGTTGAGTTTTGGCGGAAAGTGTGCTTGTCTGCTGCTAAGCATATACTAGTTTCCTAGTGTGTTATGGATTTGTTTCATGATGTTGGCCTTCTCCTCTTCAGTTTCACACAACTCATCTTAAAGAAACATCTTTGGAATTGTGTTGCAGTTTTGATCCCTTCCTTCCCAGTTAAGATCTGGTTGAAAGCTACAATTTAGCTGCATTATTGCAAGTATGAGCTTTCTGTTTTTAGTTACCTTCACTTGCTGTTCCCAGTTCTGATGCTGAACCTCGCTCAGTCTGTATGTAAGCTTCTCCTTCAGTCCCACAGAATTGAATGCTAAGGCAAGGCACTCCTCAACATCATGGCCGGGTGGGAATAGAGCAATCAACTCACACTGCACCAAACATGGAATAGTATTAGCGCAAATACAGCTGTAATGTGATTGTCAAAAACAAACAGACTTTTTATAAAGACTGTCAGAATAAACATGTAAAACTAGCTATAAAGCAGGCATTGAATGGTAAACGTTGAACTTGCAGTTGAGAAATGAAAAGGTTTTTGCATCTCAATAGCTCGCATGAATTTATGGAGAACAACTCCACATACCTTTGATGAATCTATTACCATATGATAAAGTTGTTCTGCATAGAAGTTCAGAAGTTAATATAAAATGCCAGAAGTAATCAAGCAAGAAGCAGAAAACCATGCTGTGGCGAGCAGAAGCTGATAAGCTACCAGAGTCTTGTCTGTAAAGGAGACAAATCAAATGTGTGAGCTCCGTCGTTGATAGAACGCACCAACTTTTCTCACCGATTTGGATCCCAGATATCTACAGCGCCCCTTATTAGAGATCACCCTTTGGTGTGAGAACATCAATGCAAAGACCTCCATGTGAATGAACTCTAATGAGGGGATAGGATGAACCTGGCCAATGTCCAAAGATTTGTTCAAAGGAATATATAATGGCTCAGATTGGGCTGTGCGGCAGTACCAGGCCTTCACTAGCCGTTGGCCGTCAGGATACTTCTTCACAGTCAAGCAAGGTCTCCGCTGACAATGCATGCCACCTGTTTGGCTGTTCTCCCTTCCCATTTGTGAAAAAGCCACTATATAATCTGTTTCCTCTTGGGAGGACGCCTTTCTTTGTATCTTCTCTGATGGTAGGGATTGGTGCACATCTAAACCTATGTGCATGTGGACAAGCTAACTCCTACTTCTAGGGTTTAGGACAGCCTAGGAAGTGTTATGGCACCCTTGCGAGCTTGTACGCACGACTGCATGTCAAGGCACTTTAGAGTAGTTGCATACCCTCCGATTGCACATGAGCATCGCCAGTGTCCGCTGAGTGTAGACACTGGGGAGTGTTCCCATAAGAATCGTTAGTACCAAGCCTAGGTAATAACTACCTGAAACGCCTCTTACAAGTGAGTTCATTAACTTACTAATAAGTGACATTTTGACCAGCAAAATAAAATCGTGGGTTTTTTAATCGGCATTGCCCGATCCAGCTTAAATTTTATATAGAAGTGACCCTTGGGGTCACGTCTCAAGCATAAGTCAGAACCATTAGTACAAGCACCAAGTACCTGCAGTACCAAAGTATGCTGGCATTTTTCACCAACACATCCTGCACCCATGATGTTTTTGCCTAGCATCAGCCTACAATACCATATCCAACCTGCAGTACCAGATCAGACCTAGCATTAGCAGTTTTCAGCCATAACCTCACCGCACCGTTGCAGATCCAGCAATCACACCAACGTTTTCAAATTCGGGCCTTCGATTAGCCCGTGTTTGATGCTTTTTAGAACTTACTGCTTTTCATGTAACTGCTTCTGGATGGGCCTAGGGCCTTTAAATATGTGTTGTGGGCTCCCTCTCTGGTAGTCTACCCGTGGGAAATGCAGCCAGAGCCACAGACTTCTACCTTGTTGAAGAAATGTCAAGAAATACCGAAAGGGGTGCCGTCATTTGGAGCCATTGCAGTCTAGGAGTGGAACTCTGCCACTCCATGCCTCGTGTGGATTTTCTCTCTGTAACAAACTTGGACACGCCAAGTCAAGATTCTACCGCGGCACAGTAGAGATTCACTTCAAAACAGTTCACAAAAGACGACACGGCACGGTGTAGTTTCATGCCAAGAGGTATTGGCCCCAAAGACTGGATTTATTCAAAATCTCATACAAATTTATTCCAAGTCTCAGACCATGACCAATCGGCAACGTATTTAGTAATCGCATATAGATCCATTCCGGACCTCACGGATGCCCGATTAACTAATCCTTATTGCAATCATGTCTATAGAAATTTATAAGACCAAAATGCTGCAATCATTTCGTCTTTCAGTTCCTGCACTCAAACAAGTCAAGTACAAATCAATCATTTTCATTTTCGGGAATTCCAGTTATAAAGTCATACAGCAAAATACTACTCAACCCTTTAGTATCCCTAAAACCCAAAGGGGACATCAGTGACTCTATTCAAAATTGGGGTAATCCATTGACAAAGGAGCGGAGTGACTCCCCTCTTGTGCAAACCCGTTGCACTAGATTCACCCTCACCGAAGTTGGGGTTCTATCGGAGTAGACTATGCTAGACCGAATGCTTCGAGGTAAAGTTCCAAAATCTGAGGAGTATCTGCTAGGTCCTCCTCCATCCACTTCGCATCCAATGCAGGATAGTTCTTGAATTTAACCAAGAACCGCCTAATCGCTTTACCTTTTATCTTTCTGTGCTTCTGTGCCAAAATCTGTTTTGGAACAAGTATCTCCTCACTTTCCTCCACTTCGAGTTGCTCATCTGGCTCCCCGTCATCGGGCACATCGCCTTTAAAAGGTTTCAATAGACCATAGTCACAGGGGACGCCCTTTTTTGGGCTTCTCGCCCCCACTTTTCCGGTCCCTTTTGCCGTCCCACCCCTTTTTTTACACTAAAAATCCATTTGAGCCCCGTCCCGGAATGCGTACCTTGTGACTATGCAATAGACTCACATGAAATGCATTGAGAATCTTCCAAGAATCGGGCAGCTTCAGACTAAAGGAGACATCATTTATCGTTTCTTTTATCTGGAAAGGGCCATAATACCTCATGCTAAGCTTTGGAAAAAGCCGCTCCTTTCCCTTTTTCTTACTTAGACGTGCCTTCCTCAAAACGTAAGAGCACCCAATCGTCCTCCTTTAACTTCAAATCGCGACGGTTTCGATCTGCTGCCTTTTTGTGTCGTTCCTGAGATTTCGCTAAAGCCTCTCGGACCTTGGCAAATGCAGTGTCCAAGTCCCTCGTGTACTAGTCGGCTTCAAAAATTTTATCTTTCGTCCTAAGGGTGGAACCTTCGGAGCACCTTCAATGATCTCAAATGGCGCCTTCCCCGTCGAAGAGTGGATCGTGTTCTTGTAGGTAAATTCCACCAAGGGAAAATATTTTACCCACTGAGTCTTCTGATCAGAAATGTAAGACTTCAATAGATCCAGTACAACTGAATTTGCAATCTCAGATTGCCCATCTGTCTGCAGGTGGAATGATGACAAGAACTGGAACCTTGTGCCAATGTTCTCCCAAATAGCCTTCCAAAACAAACTCGTGAATTGGGGATCTCTGTCGGAGACTATTGTCTCAGGCATGTCACGAAGTCTGAAAATTTGTACAATGAACAGTCTCCCTAAATGATCCGGCTTGATTGTTTTTGTAGCAGGGCTACAGTGTCACTTCACAGGGCAGACAGTTGGACAGTTGGCGACAGTTGGCTACACTGGGTCTGGTTCACACTGGACAGACCCTCTGGACGGACCTCAGGTCTAGGGAGTGACACGTGGCAGGGTACCTACCGACGGTGGTCTAGTGGACCTCGTGGCCAGGTCACCACATGGCTGACATTATGAGCCGTTGGTGGCTCTTATGGTTGTACATATGAGTAGTAGCGGTTGGTGATGTTATCATCTTCTTCACCTTTGATCTTGGACATAGTCGTCTAGAGTGAGTCTTACACAGAGCACTGCTTCACCATCCCTGCACATCTGAGCCTCGACACCCCATTTGTACCTGTGAGTCCTGGGCTGGAGCTGAGTGTGCTGCCACGCCAGAGTCTGTACATGGTTCTTTGAGCTAGTCGAGTCCACATGTTCTGGTCCACTGTTGTGTCTCTGTTGTTATCCATTGTTTCTGTGTTTCATTCTGTTTGAGAGAGTTTCCATCTGTTTGAGTGAGATTGTCACGCACATTGCACTGAGGGACACCCACACTGTAGAGAGCACTAGACATTATCCGCGCTACAGGTACTCTCATTTTGGCGATCACGGTGGGACCTCAACTGAAGTCTCACTCTGTTGAGTAGCTGGTTTCTTCGCTTCGCCTGTGCAACCTGTTGGTTGGTCCAGTTTCACCCTTGACAGCTTAATCTAGCTGGTCTAGTCTCTCGCCTGGTTGGTCTGGTCCTCTCTCGCCCTGGTCCACCCGGTCCTCGTCTTGGTCTAGTCCTTCTCGTCCCTGGTCTAGTCCCTCCTCGTCTTGTTCCAGGCCAGGTGGTCTAGTCACTCGCCCTGGTCTAGTAGAGTCTAGACCAATGTTCAGCCAAGTGAAGGTTGTCTTGCCCAAGTGAAGGTCTTCTTGCCCAAAGCTTGGTGGGGTTGGCGGTTACTGCATGACACATACAAGGAGGTCTTTGGAGCGTCAAAGTGCACTACTGAGTCCTCTGAAGTACTACCACAGACGGCGTCAACCCTTGGTGCCCAGTAGAAGCATATTAACCCCATCACCCATACCTACTCATACGGCTACCTCCATTCCTTCGATCGGTTCTACATCCTCCAGGTCACCTCCTCTGGTAAGGCTCTCCCCCATTTTGTTACAGCAAGCTAGGGAGAAACAGACTCAAGAGCAAAAGGCCATGGAGGAGCTCACAAGTGTTCTGGCAAAGGTGAACATCAAGTTCCCTACCTTTAAAGGTCTCTCCGCAGAAGATGCAGACGACCATGCTCCGAGGTTTGTCTCTCTTTGCAGAGGTCGTGGCCTCAACAGAGAAGACGCATACCTGGTGCTCTTCACGTCCACCTTGGATGGTCTTGCAGATAAATGGTACAGTCAGTTTGTTGAGAACCACTTTACTACTTGGACCATGTTAAGACAACAGTTCTGTGAAGCTTTCCGACCAGGGGATTATCAAGAGAAGATTCTAGATGAGTTGGCCAGCCTGTTGCTCCAGCCCAAGGAGACATTTGCAGAGCTCATGACTAGAACAAAGTCCATGGTCGCCAAGCTGCCTCAGCAACCAGGGGAATTCATGGTGAAGAAGTGGGTAGAGAAGGCTCTGCCTAAGACTTCTCAACAAAAGCTCAGAGAAAGTCTCCGTCCTGAAGCCACTCTGGAGGACTTTGTTGCTACTGCTACTAGAATAGAGGGAGCAAGAAGGCAGTTCACTGACTCTCCTCAGTTAGATACTGCCCCTGTACTCGTGGACAGTCCATCAGACCCCTTGACATCTTTAAGAAGGGAACTAGAAGCCCTAAAGTTACAACGGGCCCTTCACGAAGAGAGATCCTTCTCTCTCAGACAGGAGAAGCCTTCACATCAAGAGGCTTATGATCAACTTAAAAGAGAGTTAGAAGAGCTCAGGTCTCAGCAGGAGACTAAGGCTATGGTATGGTGTAGTTCATGCCGCTCTCCAGGACACCCTCCACAAGACTGTCCCCTTCGCTCTTATTGCCACTTCTGCGAAAAATCGGGTCATGAAGATAAGGATTGCTACTATATAAAGGGATTGCACAAAATATAGCAAAGTCTTGGTCCTACTCTCCAACAAGGATTAGCACCAGCATCCAACATGGTTTCCCACTACAACCATCCCAACTACATGCCACCTTTGCTCAATACCCCTGCTGTCCAAGGTATGTCAAGTACTTTCCCGACTCAAAGTTTTTATAATGCTAATGCCACCTCAACCCCTCAGAGCTTCTACACTTCAGCCTCCAACTCCATGCAGCAACCACCTCGTCCCCCGTTTCGTCCTTCCAATCGGCCCATACTCTGCTACAGATGCGGAGAATATGGGCATTATCAAAGCAAGTGTCCTTTACCTGAGGGGTCCCCTCCTTGTCGTCATTGCCCTGATTCGAAGGATCACTACAGTAAGGATTGTCCCACGCAAAGGGCATCCACGTCTTCAAGCTCAACTCAGAACCAGCAAGAATTCACCTTCCCGAAGATAAACTTGATTACTGTGAGCACCGTGCCTCAACCATCACCTGCTACTCATGTGGTTAAGCCACTGCAAGTGGAGGAGCCTGCTGGTGTCCTTACTCGGGCACAAAGAGCAGCTCTTGGTCTCAATCTGCCCACAGGTCCACCTCGTCAGTCCCCACTTCCTCAAGCTGGTCTATTTGACCCAAAGGACGAGTCCTTCAAAATGGCTCAAAGCAAACCAACTTCCCTGTTATCTGACATTGATGGAGCCTTCTTGGAAGCAGTGGCTGACTTGGAACAGATTAAGGTCCCAAAGGGAGCCCAATTCGAAGGCGCCAAGCCCACAGTAGAAGCCATCTTGAAAAATACTTTTCAGCAGGTGTCACTATACGACATGTTAAGGCTCGACGCAACACTTAGAAGTGACACCCTGTCAGTCATTCAGTCTCTGTACCCGGGGGCTGGGCCTAGTGGCGGGCACCTCTCTGTACAGCCCTCAGAGTCTTATTTGATTTCCTATCCATCTGCTCCCCTCACCGATTATAAAAGTCCTCGTCTCACTGTATCTATTCTTGGGCACCAGCTATCCGGCGTCATCGTTGATGGTGGATCTGGAATCAATTTGATGCCCGAATTCACTATGATGGCCTTAGGTCTAAAGCCTACTTGACCTGCTCCTTTCACTGTTACATTGGCCAATCAGAGAACAGTCTACCCAGTGGGCATAGTCGACAAGGTGCCTCTGAAGGTACAAGATTTCACTTTCAACTTGGATTTTGTGGTAGTTAATCTTCCCCACGTAGAGGGAGGTTATCCCTTGCTGATTGGTAGGCCATGGTTGCGACACACTAAAGCACTTCATGATTGGGGAAACGACGCTATGTGGATACATACTTCTGGCTCCTCGATGCAACCCATTCTCTTAGAAGGTGGTATGGATCCCGTGGTGCAGCAAGTTTCTTTGTCAATGGAAACCAAACCTGAACAAGAACAGCCTACTACACCTGAAGGGTCAGATGAAGATCTGTTGGAGTGGTTAGAGGCTACCAAATTTATGCCTTGTTATGGAGTCTCTATTCACTCTTTGCATGAAGATACACCCTCTTCAAATGGTGCCACAGTAACTACACCAAATGAGCCACCTGAGCCTATGAAGAAGTATAGAAGCAATAAGAAATCTCCTCTACAAACACCTTTGGTGTCTGCTTCTCCGACCAAAACAAAGCTCTCCTTTGTGTATAGCAAACTCCCTTCACAGAGCCCGTCCTGCAAGATGAATTCTAAGATCATGATAGCTGTATTGCTCATGGTAGCTGCGTGCTCATTATTTGCACCTATCTACCCTATCCCCCTCTCCCCCTCTTCCCCTCACTACCCCTCGCCTTACCCTCCCCCTCGCCCTAGTCCCTCACCCTCCCTCCCCCCTCTCCCCCTCGCCCTCGTCCTACCCTCCCCCTCGCCCTAGTCCCTCGCCCTCATCCCCTCGTCCTCCCCCTACCCACCCCCTCTCGCCCCTAACCACTCCCCCACTCCCTCTCGCCCTACCCACCCCTCACTACCCCTCGCTAGTCCCCCTCACTCCCTCTCTCCCCTACCCACCCCTTCCTACCCTCGCCCCTACCCACCCCCTTACTCCCTCTCGCCCCTACCCACCCCTCCCTACCCTCGCCCCTACCCACCCCAACTTGCCCTCGCCCCTACCCACCCCCTCACTCCCTCTCGCCCCTACCCAGCCCCCCCTCGCCCCTATCCACCCCCTCACTCCCTCTCGCCCCTACCCAGCCCCCCCTCGCCCCTACCCACCCCTTTTCCCCCTTGCCCCTACCTATCCCCTCTCCCTAATGGGATACTCTCTCCAAAATAATGCACAGCCCAAACAAGCAGCCTAGAAGCAGTGTATTTTGTGTTCATTCCCTGCATTGAGAGAGCACCTGTAGGTAGGTAGATAGGAGTGAAATTCACACCTACATATCTTCAATCAGCGGGACTAGATGTAAAAGTTTTGGCAGTTCGTGCTCTACTTGCTACCATCTGTTTTCATGCATATAAGCAGGTCTCATACATGATTTTGCAGAGGGTTTCACCTCAAACTAAATTAGTAGGAAATTGCGCGAAGCGATTGGTGGTCATTGTTACCTCTGTTCTTTTCTTCAGGACCCTGTTTCCCCATCAATGGCATTGGCACTGGTATTGCTTTGGCTGGAGTCTTTGCGTACTCACGGGTGAAGCAGCAAAAGAAGAAGCCTGAAAAGTCTGAGTGGCAAACAAAACTTGAAGTTGACTTAGGACAATGCTTAAGGCACACTTCATTTGTCAGAGCTAAACATTTGATATCGATTGGTTGCGATTGGTTGAAGAGCTACCGGTCACTTACTTCCTGCAGTGGAGCTTTATAATGTTTTGCCAATTGGGATTCTTGGATTATGAAATCATACTGCGTCCCGCTTCTCCAAAGGATTAAAAATTTGCAAGCAGTGCAGTGTGTTTAAACTCCACTTTTGGGCCTAGAACCTGCTTCAAGAAGGATGTACATATGCAGTACCTAATGGTTTTCTTTCACAGTTTTTTCAGTATTTCCTCTCACCGAGACAGTGAGCGGTCTTGTGGCGGGCAACCTGTAGCAGGGCTACAGTGTCACTTCACAGTTGGACAGTTGGCGACAGTTGGCTACACTAGGTCAAGTTCACACTGGACGGACCTCTGGTCTAGGGAGTGACAAGTGGCAGGGTACCTACCGACGGTGGTCTAGTGGACCTCGTGGCCAGGTCACCACATGGCTGACATTATGAGCCGTTGGTGGCTCTTTATATGAGTAGTAGCGGTTGGTGATGTTATCATCTTCTTCACCTTTGATCTTGGACGTAGTCGTCTAGAGTGAGTCTTACACAGAGCATTGCTTCACCATCCCTGCACATCTGAGCCTCGACACCCCATTTGTACCTGTGAGTCCTGGGCTGGAGCTGAGTGTGCTGCCACGCCAGAGTCTGTACATGGTTCTTTGAGCTAGTCGAGTCCACATGTTCTGGTCCACTGTTGTGTCTCTGTTGTTATCCATTGTTTCTGTGTTTCATTCTGTTTGAGTGAGATTGTCACGCACATTGCACTGAGGGGCACCCACACTGTAGAGAGCACGACACATTATCCGCGCTACAGTTTTCTTCACTAAAATGAAGTGAGCTTGCTTGCTAAATCTGTCGATGACAGTCCAAATGCCAGCATGCCCACTCTGTGTCTTCGGGAGATCAAAATGAAATCCACTGCAATACTTTCCAAGGGGCGGCTCGGAATGGGTAAAGACTGTAACAAACCCTCTGTCTTATGCCTGTCAAACTTGACTTTCTAGCATACTAAACAACTGCGTACAAAGTCGTCCACATCCTTCTTGAGTCTCGGCCAAAAGAAGTTACGCTCCACACCTTTCAAGGTGGTGTCGATGCCGCGGTGACCCGTAAAAGGTGGACAATGGCACTCGGTCAGAACCATTTACCTCAACAGCTGTGTGACGCACAACATCGTTTTCTTCATCAAGTAGCCATCCCGGATGGAATATCCTGCTACTACCTCCCCATTCTGTATTCGAGTGAATACATCGAAAAAATCCGGATCTGTGGTGTACTGATCAACGATGTCCTCGAAGCTTCTATGATGAATCGCGGAAATAGCCAAGACTAACGGTGTAAGGATTCTAGTTACTAATCCTTAATTAAGTACTTAAACTCATGATTAAGAATCAAGAAACTTGAACTTGACTCAGAGGTAAGACTCAAAAGACTCTATGTTTGATTGATTGAATGATTGCTTAAATTGTTACAAGATGTCTCTTATATAGAAACTGAAGTGACACATGTGAATAGGTGTGACCCATCATGAAGAGACACATCCTTTAGGCGAATAGACACATCCATTCGATGAAGAGCCGCAACCGTTGGTTGAAGGGGCATGACTAGTCGTCGAAGCGAAGGGTTGTGTTCCATTGGTTTATCAGGAACAGCAAAGTCCTCTTGAAGGGATGTCGTAGACTAAGACAGAGTAGTGTTTGGAGGTATATCCATATGTAAAGGTTTATCCGTGGAATAAGTTGTGTCCATTGATTCAATTGCAGCGAGTAAAGTCGTGCTGCAAGAGTTTGCATCTAATTTATCCTTTGTCTCATTGAACATAAGGAATGGAGTCTTCAAGTATGAAGGATTATCATTCACCACTGCGTTTGGTGTCTGTTCAGAGACAAAGACTTTATTCTGCAAAGGCGGTGATGAGACGACTTTTTCTGCTTGGATCACGGCCATAGAAGGGGTCATGTGCTTTTTGGTTGTCACACAAGAATTGGAATCTTTTGAATCTTCAGCTTTCTCAACGGGTAATAAGGCTTCCAATTGAGAAGGAGGAGGTTGAGAGAGTTGTTGCCTCTTAGACCTCTGAAGGATCCTCTTGCCTAAGGAAAGAATCAATAAATCTTGAACTTCACCATTATCAAACAAGAAAGACTAAAATGTAGGGCATGGCTCACGAGGGGGAACTGGTCTAACGTCGCGGGGATTCCCAAGAAGAACAGTATGCCAATTTATACAGCAACAATTCATCAGATGAAACTGAAATCCCGACCATATGATTCAGAAACAAAGGTAAAGCAGACTTGGGTACCCAAGCAATTACAAAGTGTTCAACAAGACCATGCACAATCGACCATTGAGAGTATCCGAGTCAACAACACTGTCACACAGATAATGCAACAGGAACCAGTAGCATAAAAGCATTCATTGTCGATCAAACAGAGAGCGAAACAGCTAGAATCATTGTTATTTCCCCGCTCCAATCTTGGTACTAGAAATAAAGAAAACCTCACCATCGCATGCCAATAAGCATATTCACTTATGCCCTCCTCTCTCACAACATTCATTTTGACTAGGGTCGGATATATGTACCACTAAGTAAGCCCATCTTGATATGGCTGATTTCTTTTTAACATGAGAGGACCTTTTGTTTGAGGACATTTGACAGATTGGTTGGGTTGCAAAAGTGCTTGAGGATGCAACGAAGGTTGTCACATTTGTGACAAGAAAGTCTACTGTGTTGGCATTGTTTCGGCAACTTAGCAAGAAGGACCTGGTCAAGCCGCCAGCCACTCCATTTGCGTACTACTTTATTATGTTGGCCAATCTTGTGGATGAGAGATGCATGCAAGGTATGCGCAAGCTTATGATTGATGACAAATTTGTTAAGATAAAGAGATTCAAGACTGAAAAGGCTACCGAGGTCTCGAACATTGTGTTTAATGCATCCTTTTGGCAAGAGACAAGGCTGATTTTGAAAATGTGTGCTCCAATTTTGAAAATTCTCCGTTTGGCTGATAGGGAAGGAGCCACCATGGGGCTTATGTACGAGCTTACGGATCGCATGGTAGAGAAAATTGAAAACATGCAAGGCATTGATGCTACAAGGATGAGAGATATTAGGGATCTATGCATTGAAAGATGGAATATGTTGCACACACCGTTACATGCTGTTGGATACATGTTGCATCCCATATGGCGAGGAAGAGGGCAAGAAAGTGATGGCGAGGTGCATGAAGGATGGATTGACAATCTTGGACAGGTACACCAAGGGTGATTTGACCTTGCAAGGCACCCTAATTGATGAGTTTGACATTTATAAAGATGAAAGCAAGTCATTTGCTCATCCAATTGCAAAAGAAGTATTGAGGATGCAAGAGGGAGTGAAATGGTGGGAAACTTTTGGGGCTTGTACACCCGCTTTGCAAGCTCTTGCTTTGAGAGTGCTTTCGCAAGGGACATGTGCCTCTCCATGTGAGAGAATTGGAGCACCTTCTCTCTCATTCATACCAAGAGAAGAAATAGGCTACTCCCATCTCATACAGAGAAGCTTGTGTACATAACACAAACTTGCGGCTCATATCCAAAATCAAAGAGCACGGCTATGAGAGAATGGAGGTCACATTGGAAATGCTCAATAAGGAAAAAGATGAGAACCGCTTGCTTGCCTTGCAAGAGATTCAGGAGGCCATTGCAGAGAGTACTATAGATGCGATAGAGCCTATTTCCATTGCTGGTACCAGTCATATTGGAGCATCATGCTCAATTGGTGGTGATGAGGATGAGGATGAGGATGAGGACGAGGACGAGGACAAGGACGAGGACGAGGATGTTGCTGCTTATGACGATGAGGATGTGAGCTATGGTGAGAGTTAGAGCTCAATATGCCTGGCCGTCTGCTTATGGAGTCTGGACCATCGTTTTGGACATTTACTTATGCCGTTACCCGTATGGTGTTCTGTTCACTGTTGACTCTAGAGTCTACAATTTGGATTCTAGCCTCTAGTCTCGCCTCTTTACTTATGTTTTAGATTCAGCCTTCAGGAGACTACACTCCTGAATGTTTTTGGCTTGCTTCTTTAGTCCTAACTCCTGACTCCTTTTTGTTTGGAGGTTACTTTATGAGTCATTACTTAGAGGTCTGAGGCACCATCTTGATTCTCTCCAGTCTTCAGAGTCCACTTTTGATTTCTAAAGTTTCTATGGTTTTAAGTTTTAACTTTTGTTTGTCTATAAACATGGTGGTGTAGTATAGTATTTCTACAGTTACTATGTAGCATCCTAAGACTGACGTGTGGAATTTCGGGTGGTCTGATCCGTACTTATTTCGTACTTCCGTACCCGTGTGCGTCCGACGTGTGATTGACGTATGGAAAAACTACACTTCCAATAGCTCTTTCTCATAAATCTGTGTTGTCAATTCTGGCCTTGAAAACAATTGGCTTTCATACGTAATCACATGGCCTTCTTGCATTAAGACCGCTCCCAAACTACGATCACAAGCATCACAATATACTTCAAATGACTTTTGCAAATCCGGCAAAGTCAATACTGGTCCAGTATTCAATTTCTCTTTTAGTGTCTGAAAGGCAGTCACCTCTGTGGGTCCCCACGAGAAAGGGACTCCTTTCTGTATCAGAATGTGTGAAGGGGAAGCTACCTCTGCAAACTTTCGAATGAACCGCCGGTAGTGTTTTGACCCTAATTGGTCCCAAATACCCCCAAGAGCTTCATGGAAGTGATCGGATCACTGTACAAGTGATCTGGTGCCTTTTCAGGGCAGAAAACACAGAATTCAGCATTGCCGGTCCGGTTCCTCTTCAAAGCTACAGATTTCAGCCATTATCCCTTGCTGTTTTCTCTGTTTTCAGCCCATACGGGGCAGTGACATTGATTCCCCACCTTCCCCGACCCTCTGCACCGCTCCGGATCCTGCCTGGAGCGTACAAGCACGCTGAAAATCGCTGGACAGCAGCATTTTCACCACCTCGCAGTTGCGTTTTTGGGTGGACAGCAGCCACATGGTTTGAGTTTTTTTACAAGGGATGAAGTTACCTCCTGCCAGGACACCATCCGATGGTGGTCAGTGCGGTCTCTCAGTGACTGCTGCAATACACGGTATCTTCGACATCAGCTTGATCATTTACGGACGTACGTTCCTTGGGAGATCCATTCATTCCAGCCATCATTCGGTGGTTGGGCACTCCAGAGGGGGTGGTGACTTGTGGTTTGCTACGGACACACCTATGCACTCATGAGAGGAGTTCAAACGAGTTCATGAGAAGAGTTCAAATGAGATATGGCCATGCTCATGGCATATGGCATTCTGACATTCCCAGAGAAGACACCACCATCTTGGGTGGACACACACCACTTGACCTCGACACGTAAGATCGCTTGCTTACACAGAAGCATCTACATGGACTCAGGGAGAGGATCCTGGATCTCTTCTTGGACAGGTTCATTGCTTGGATCTACAGATTGGAGTGGGACTTCAGTGCTTTGGACTATATTGGAGAGTTTACCCACAAGATAAAAGAGGTCGGGCATCATTACGCAACTACATTCGCAGTCACCCGAAGCTTGGCTTGGATGGTAGTGCAGTTTCTCTTCTACACTCCTGTTCATTTGGATTGCTACCTTCAAAGTTGCTTACACTCACCCTCAGTAACCTTACAACAAACTTATCCCCCCAACCTGAGGCAGTAGGCCGCTCCCAGCTCATTCACATTGAGAGCCACACCGAGATGCGGATGGTGGCGTTGTTGGCGTAGATTCTACTTTGGTTGACACCAGAGGATTGGAGGCAAGAGATAAAGGCAAGACAACGCAGACAGATTGGTCTGGCCTTTCCTCTTCTCAGAGGATCTTCACAGCGTAGACTTCTCAGTCTAGCTTCCCTACTTCTACAGGATGATCACGGTGCAGACAGCTTGGTCTGACCACACCTCTTCTCAAAGGCCTTTCACAGCGCAGACTGTTGAGTTTGGCTTTCCCCTCATCTTGGATTACCCTACCTACTGACAGGACACCATTCAGTGGTGGTCCGTGCGGTCTATCGATGACTGCTGCAGCTTACGGTAGCTTCTAAAGTGCAAACTGTTTAGTCTGACTTTCCTTGTGTCGGGGATGTTTACGGTGCAGATTACCACATCTGGCCTTCCTGAAGTTTTAAACAGCTTAGTCAACTGGCCATCTTGGGTTGCAGGTTCATTCATTGACAGGCTTTCGGTCATTCTCATGACGGTTCATGGGCTTCCCCAATGTCTCCAGACGGTTTGACTACAGACACCACAGACCCTATTGGACAGGACACTTGCAGGTCTATTGGCACTTCTTTTACGACAAGGAGTTGTTTTCACACTCAGTTCGGGACCTTCACGCAGTATCTTCACCCTGTATCGGTGGGTACAGCAGTTTACTACACTGCTCATGACAGCATCTTTCCATGGAGATTTCTTGGCGGTTGGGACACCCCAGACTGCTGCTACACTCATGGAGTATCCTTCAGTGGACATCGCAGCAGACATCTTCATCATTTTCCTCACATCTTCGGCTTCACGGTTTGTTCAGCATCAGGTGCTGAGAGGGGGTGTTAAGACTTATACCACTCTGCTGCTTCACAGGTCTAGGACATACGTAAGGTGCAACGGAAGTGAATGTTGCTTTGCTCAAGATGAGTGCTACAAACTGTGCTCAAGGGTTCCTTTTACTTACAGAAGGGAGAGCCTTCCGTTCCTTTAGTGAGAGAGTGCAATGATCACAAAGTGAATGCTACTGTGAATGAAGGTGCTGAGAGAGAGAGAGAGAGAGAGAGAGAAAATAAGACGACACCAAACGGTTCTCAAACCCTCCTCCAAGGGCCCCCCTCTCTATGGCGAGAGTGGTCTATGCTATTGATTGCACAAATTTGGTACAATGGTCTAGGTGCAATGGACTTGCCGACGATGTCGACGACAATGATGACGACGACGAGGACGGGCTGAAATCTGAAAACGCTAGGGGCTGAAATCTGAAATCTCCAAAACGCTTACTTACTGTTGATCTCTGACACTATGTCGGCGAGGACGTCGATGGCGACGACGCGACGACGATGCGCTAAAAACGCGGATGCTGAAATCTACGGACAGCGGGCTGAATCTGAAAACGCTGGCTGGCTCGACGGTACGACGAGGATCTGCTACACGGGTAGGTGAGATCTGCAAGGCTAATGGCTGAATCTGCGAGGTCTAAGTGCTGAAAACTGAAAACGCTGATGTGATGGGGCTGATCTGACGCCGAAATCTGCAAATGCTAGGCTAGGTCTGTAAAACTGGAAAACACCAAGCTCGATCTACTGTTGATGAAAAACGCTAGGCTGAATCTGTTGAAGAAACATTGATGGAGGGAATCCAAAAACATTGGCTGCTTCTGTTGGCTGAAAACACTAGGGCCTCCTGCCCGTCTTGCTGAGAAGGTGCACTACAAGTTGCTGGAACTTCTTCTACCTCTTCTGCTAAAAAATGCTAGCGCTAGGTTTCTTTTATAGTGCCTTAGCAATTTGCCCTACTCACTTTTCCAACAAAAGTCGCTTATTAAATAATAAGTGAAAAATGAGTAAATAGGGAAAATGGGTCTATGCACTGTAAAATGCTCATGATGGGTACTGAATTTCATGCTGATGATCATGTTGATGCTACCAGAGGATATGCAACTACTCTAAGTGCCTGGACATGCACGGCCTCCTCACAGGCTCACAAAGGTGCCAGAACACTTCCTAAGTTGACTTGAACCCTGGACCTGAAGTAGCTTGTCCACATGCACATAGGGTTAGATGTGCACGTGACAGCATACTTGTACGGCTAGTATGTCTCTGGGCTGGCCACCCATAGTCTAGGTTTGTACCTCATCCGGCCGCCCGAGTTTGGGGCCGGTCGCCCACTTTTGTCCGGGCGTCCACATATATTTCCATATATCATTTTTCTGTTGGGTTGTGGGGATTTTTACAAGGCCTTGCCCTACCTCCCCTTGGGCACCTATTTATGGGGCCAACGGGGTACGTACACACTTCCACACACATCTGATCATTGTGTATTGGGTCTTTTGCTCATGGTAGTCAATGTCATGGTAGGCTGATCGCCCCCTCTTCACCATATCTTGCGTTTGTGGTCTACTGTCTCTCTCTCTCCTCTCTCACGTTTCCGCACACGTGCACTCTCACAAACATTTCGACCCAGCGGTTCAGCCCAACATTTCAGCATGCTGTGAAAGGGTTCGCAAAGGGCCACGACGCTTGGAGACGAGGCACAAGCAAAACAGCATGGCACTTGGGAAGGGATGCCCAAGGCAGAAGCCACCAAGTACAAGGGCAAGCAAGGGAAGAGTTGTTGGACCGTGCCCTTTCACACAAAAGGGTGCGGGCACAGAGGGCGCATGCCAGAGTCTACATCAGCAACAAGATTGAAATGCCGAGAATGGGCCGACGATGCCGCTTAGTGGGAGGAGGTGAAGACTCTTGACGCCATGGTCAAGCCTATTCTACACCTACTTTGAGTTGTGGATGGCTTGCAACCATGCATCGGTAAAGTCTACGAAGCCATGGATCGGATCATAGAGACACTTGATAAGCTAATTTCTATCTCGAGAGTTAATTTCTATCCCGAGAGTTAATTTCTAAAACTCTCTCATGTACGCACCCAAGGAACCAGACTGGCTCAGGCGGCAAAGAGAGGACCGGCCATAAAAACTCGCTGGCATGTTCGAACGCCTTGCAAATAGCGCGCTGGAATTTATCCCAAGAAGATGTGTGTTTGCCATCAGCGACCCATCGTTGCCACCAAAGAAATGATGTCTCTTTCATTAGAGAACTAGCGAGTGAAAGCTCTACTAAGTCCGTGTTGGACAAGTAGACTTCCATTTTGAATAGCTATTGGTCCAGCACGCGTTTGTGGCGGCGGCGATGGTGTATGCTCAAGATGAGTGCTTAGTTCAAGCCCAAGGTTCCTTTTAATGAAGGGAGAGAGAGCCCCCCTTTTACCTTAAGAGAGCTTGTGCAATAGATCAAAACAAGAGAGAATGGAAATTGTGAGAGAAAGTGCTTTGAGTGATAGAGAGAGAGAGAGAGAGAGAGAGAGAAGATACAACACATGGGGTCCCAAACCCCCCTCCAAGGGCCCCCCTCTCTATTGCTAGAGAGGTATTTGCTTTAGATTGCACAAAGTCTGGTACAATTGTTCTAGATGTTGAGATGCTTGGCGATGCTTGACGATGCTTGATGACGACGGCGGTGACGGTGATGACGATGATGCTACTTGGGACGAATGAGGTATTGCGAGGCTGTGGCTAAATGCTGAAAACGTTAGGGGTGCTTGCTGGAATAGGCGAATGTAACGAGGCTATGGGCTGATCCGCTATCGCTGGTGGCGGCGATGGGCTAAAAACTGAAAAACGCTGATGGTATGAGGGCTGAAAACTGAAAACGTTGAGGACCTGAGGGCTAAAAACTGAATCATTAATGATCTGCTACGATGGGAAATTGTTGGCGATGATGAAGGGGCTGAACGCTGACAAGAACGTTGATGGGCTTCACAAGAACGTTGATGGGCTTCTGGCGTTTTTGGTAGGCTGAAAACGTTAAGGCAAGGCTGAATGAAAATGCTAGTACTGTTGGAAACGCCAGGTGCTGGTACTTGAGAGGCTCTTTGTCACGTGACACATCCCGACCCTATGTGTCCGTGGACAAGCTACACCATAGCAGGGTTCCCGTCAGCCAAGTCAAGTCTAGATTAGCAATGATCTGGCACTTTTGTGAGTCTATTCGTAGACCGTGCATGTCCAGTCACTTAGCATAGATGCATATCCTCCGGTTGCACATAGCATGATCATCAGTATTCCCTTCAGGATCCATCAGGATCAGTTAGGGGAATTTTCCAGTGCATTTAGCCTATTTTCCTATTTATTGGGATTTTCACTTATTATTTTTAAGTGACTTGCCTACAAAAGTAGGTAGGGCAATTTTGCTAAGTTAATATATAAGCAAACCAAAGTTCACACTTTCTGGCAGTAGAGGCAGCAGGAGCACCTTGCTCAACAGGCAACTTCTCAACAAGACCACCCCCGTGACTACTCTGGCGTTTTCTCCACAGAAGACCTAGCGTTTTTGCATCAAATCATCCTTGGCGATTTGTGCACAGCAGATCAGCCCCGGCGTCATCACGACACAGCAGATCAGCCTAGCGTTTTTGCATTTGCAGAACCCCGGCGACAGAAGGACCAATTTCAGCCCCTGGCATTTTTGGATTTCAACAGCAAATTAAGACCGGCATTATTCACCTAAAGTGTAGCAGATTCAGCTCGTAAAGACTATCAGTTTTCAGCCCTAAGAAACCTCATTTTTCAGCCAAGAAAACGCAGCCAAAACAGTCATTTTCAGCCACCGAAACAGTCCCGAAATTCAGCGATTAGAAGATCTCAGATTTCAGCCGTCGTCGTCCTCATCGTCATCGGTCGTCGTCGTCGTCATCGTCATCGTCATCGTCACCGTCGTCGTCATCGGCATAGACCAAGTTGCATAGTCCATTGCAAACACATTGTACACCTTTGTGCAATCAAAGAATAGACCACTCTCGCCGACGAGAGTGGGGCCTTCGGAGGAGGGTTTTACAACCTCTCGGGTGTTGTATCTCTTCTCTCTCCTTCTCTCAGTCTCATTCACTTGCACGCACAATATCCACTCACTTTGTTCGTGATCATAGCATTCTCCGTAAGACGGAAAGCTCTCTCTTTCCCTAAAGAACTAAAAGGAACCTTGAGCAATAAAGATCACTAATCTTGAGAAAATACAACATTCATTCCGTTGCACCTAACATTGGTATCAGAGCTTTGGAAGTGTTCTACATTACTCAAGGAAAGAACCACAAGAACTACGAGAATTTTTTTTGCTTGTTGCGATCGCACGAAGCCAAGTTTACTTAGGCGTGGCGATTCCTAATCGTGTTTTGTTGAAGAGTGACAAGAATCCCAAAAAAGAAGGGCTTGTCCAACCTCCCCTTGTGTCTCTTTTCACTCATTGAGAGCGGACCGTGCACTTAGCGGCCGGCCAATCGACGTGAGGTGGGAAAAAGCAACCTTGGTGTGAGCGCAAGGCCGCCAAGGGGTGCGCCCGCAGAAAAGGGTAGAACTCGGGTGAAGAGAAGATCCTTCTCCAACGCGATTTGCAAGCGAAAGAAAACCTCAAGAAACCCAAGATTCTCACGAATCAAGGACCTCAAGCACGCAAGATTCTCACGAATCAAGGACCTCAAGAACCTCAAGACCCTCAAGAACCCAAGTTCTTGTGAACTTAAGAACCCAATACCCGCAAGGACGCAAGTTCCTCGTGAACTTACGAACCCAAAAGAACCCACGATTGCAGAATGGTCATCACTCGAAGCGGAATGGATACTTCGCTTGGAGGTGATGAGCATGAGAGAGGCGAAGAAGAATTTTCCCCACCAGGAGGTTTTTCCGACCCTCCCCTTTCACCATCTACGACAAGGATTGCGCTAACTACTAGGGAGGAGTTGGACCAAGAAAGAGAAGCAGAAAGAAAAGCCTACGAAGAAGACATGGCAGCCATCGAGCGTAAGTACCAAGAAAGAATGGTAGCCATAGCGCGTGAGAGAGAGCAAGCACGCTTGGAAGCCAAAGCAAGAGAAGCAGAATTTGATCGCGAGAACAAATAAATGCAAGCCAAGTTTGATCGCGAGAACAAAGCAATAAGGCAAGAGATGTTGCGACTCTTTTCTCGAATACATGCACAGATGCAACAAGATCGGGAAAAGGAGACTCTCTCAGTCTCTTCTTCTCCCAAGCATGACACACAAGATTTGCATGATTGTTTGAAGCATGATGATGATTTGAATGATATTGCTAAGCATGATGATTTGAATGACAATGATTTGCATGATGATTTGGATGCCAATGATTTGCATAATGATTTGGATGACAATGACAAGTATAATGATTTGCATAATCAAGATGTGATTGTTCACAAGGCTGATGTGTTAGTGGATGCTTTTCCTAGCGAAACTAACCTCGCAGATTCGATCAATCACGAAGATCCGATCTTGGTTTTCAAGTCGAGGTCTAAAGAACCCCCACAGGACGATTCGATCATTCAGGACGAACCGATCTTGGCTCTCGAGCCTTGGTCCAAAGAACCATCACAGGAAGTATTATGTGTTCGCATGATTGATACGCACGCATTGTTCCAGTGTTTCATTCGTGAAGGTTTCCTGTATTTTAGTCAGCATCGTTATGTGATCCCTTTTCCTAGGCATGACATATTGTATGTTGAGCACGTTTCTCTCATGGATGAGCACGAATATATGCAGATTGTTCATGAAAAGCTGAAAAGTTTTTATGTAAGGAAGTCGCATTCCATGTCTCTTCCTTGGCATGACACAATTTCCGAAAGAGCACATGATTGTATGAGCACCAAGCAGGGGCATTTCCATTGTGATTTGCCACAGTTGATTGATTTTGATCAAACAAAAAAGATTCGAGTGCATTGTTTGCATGTGTTTGATGAACGGGTTGTCACTCCATCTATTTGTTCATCTACATTGCATACACAGTCTTTAGAGAAGACAAGAATTTTTTCCTTCACTTTACATGAAATGGGTATGTTCATGGTTTTGTGTTGGAGATGGTTTCAGGAATTTTCAGCCATGGAGATTCTTGAAGACGAAAGGAGCAGAACTCTAGACGAAGTTGAAGCAAGAAAGGAGATTCAGAAGACTTTGTGTCGCTTTCCGCGCGGCCCAAAGAAGCAAGCGTTGCAGACCTTTATGAAGTTCAAGTACCGCTCGACCCACACAGCAAAGTGGGCCGGCGAAGAGTCCCTTCTAGGATTCCGGATGTTGTTGGCGATCTCCCTCGACACCAGACAGTTCGGTACCAGTACCTCACTTTGAAAAGGAGGGGATGTCACGTGACACATCCCGACCCTATGTGTCCGTGGACAAGCTACACCATAGCAGGGTTCCCGTCAGCCAAGTCAAGTCTAGATTAGCAGTGATCTGGCACTTTTGTGAGTCTATTCGTAGACCGTGCATGTCCAGTCACTTAGCATAGATGCATATCCTCCGGTTGCACATAGCATGATCATCAGTATTCCCTTCAGGATCAGTTAGGGGAATTTTCCAGTGCATTTAGCCTATTTTCCTATTTATTGGGATTTTCACTTATTATTTTTAAGTGACTTTCCTACAAAAGTAGGTAGGGCAATTTTGCTAAGTTAATATATAAGCAAACCAAAGTTCACACTTTCTGGCAGTAGAGGCAACAGGAGCACCTTGCTCAACAGGCAACTTCTCAGCAAGACCAACCCCCGTGACTACTCTGGCGTTTTCTCCACAGAAGACCTAGCGTTTTTGCATCAGATCAACCTTGGAGATTTGTGCACAGCAGATCAGCCCCGGCGTCATCACGACACAGCAGATCAGCCTAGCGTTTTTGCATTTGCAGAACCCCGGCGACAGAAGGACCAATTTCAGCCCCTGGCGTTTTTGGATTTCAACAGCAAATTAAGACCGGCATTATTCACCTAAAGTGTAGCAGATTCAGCTCGTAAAGACTATCAGTTTTCAGCCCTAAGAAACCTCATTTTCCAGCCAAGAAAACGCAGCCAAAACAGTCATTTTCAGCCACCGAAACAGTCCCGAAATTCAGCGATTAGAAGATCTCAGATTTCAGCCATCGTCGTCGTCGTCGTCGTCGTCGTCGGCATAGACCAAGTTGCATAGTCCATTGCAAACGCATTGTACACCTTTGTGCAATCAAAGAATAGACCACTCTCGCCCACGAGAGTGGGGCCTTCGGAGGAGGGTTTTACAACCTCTCGGGTGTTGTATCTCTTCTCTCTCCTTCTCTCAGTCTCGTTCACTTGCACGCACAATATCCACTCACTTTGTTCGCGATCATAGCATTCTCCATAAGACGGAAAGCTCTCTCTTTCCCTAAAGAACTAAAAGGAACCTTGAGCAATAAAGATCACTAATCTTGAGAAAATACAACATTCATTCCGTTGCACCTAACACTCTTCTTCCGCTCCTCTGCCTTCTCCTAGCGCCCAAGGGGCCACTCTTATAGGTGCAAAATGCTGGATCAAGCAGCTACCAGATCAGCCCCACGATTCATAAAAAAGCCCAAAGGTCCCTTCTTAATTAAGTTCCTTATAAGAGGTGGTTCCCATGCGCGTTTAGAGGCGGTCATGCGGTGGAAAGCTTATGCTTGGGCTAGTGCTTATGCTTAGGTACTCATGGGTTATGCAATCAAAGGGTATGCAACTACTCTAAGTGCCTGGACATGCACGTCCTACATACAGGCTCACAAGGGTGCTAGAACACTTCCTAGGCTGACCTAAACCCTAGAAGTAGTGTGCTACATACAAGCTCGGGCTCGGGCTCGGGCTCGGGCTCGGGCTCGGGCTCGGGCTCAGGCTCAGGCTCAGGCTCAGGCTCAGGCTCAGGCTCAGGCTCAGGCTCAGGCTCAGGCTCAGGCTCAGGCTCAGGCTCAGGCTCAGGCTCAGGCTCACGACAGTTACCTCTTGTGCAGGGAGAGGATTCGCCGATAGTTCTTCTTCGAGAACTTCGTCTGTATACGAGATATACAAAAGAGGTGCCCACGGGTTCTAGTGGGCCATGGCTGGGAAATGCACCGTGCGCATGCGATGCACACCAGGCCAGAGCTGGATGATGGGGTAGGAGCAGTGTGCAAAAACTTAAATGGCTGGCTGGCTGCCATGTTGTTGGATTACTAAGTTTTGATTGTTTGAAGAGCTGCACCTATAAGGTGTTAATGGATTAAAAGTGAAGGCTGGCTGGCTGAACTCGTGAAAAATTACCAGCAAAGAAGTTTAACGAAGGGGCAGACCAGTGATTTCATGAGCCAGCGTATGAAGAAAGGATTGTGCAAAAGGGCATGGCGCTTGGGGAAAAGCTGCAACCCTTGGAGAAGAGGTGGCTGCCCACCGGTACAAGACTCGTTTGCGTGGAGGGGCACAAGCACGAGCACGAAGGGGTACATCCCAACGAAAGGACAAATGGCAGGTCACCAACAGAAATGATCCCAAAATTCACTCGGTACACCACACACGTACATTTGTGTTGCTGTCCTTTTATTTATGATCCGAACAGAAATAAATGTAAGTTACCTCATGCTCGCATGTGTGTGTACCACCTTTCTTCCGCTTCCATACAATGCCGGGAGCGGGTTAGAGTGTAGCGGTGAGGGTGAGAGTCTCACCACCTTCGGGTCCCGGGGGAAAAAAAAAAATTATACCACTGTGAGGATTAGTGGTGCTAATCCTAGAATTAAGACTAAAACTTCATACTTAAGATTAAACCAAGACTCAAGAGATGAGAACACTGATGTTTGATTGATTGAATGCTTGAAAACCGAGTACAATAGGCTCCTTATATAGGAGACAAAGAGTAACAAATGAAAAGACGCGTCTCATGGTGAAAAGACATGACTTTAGACGTAAAGACACAACCTTTGGACAAAGAGTTGCAACCATTGGGTGAAAGGGTATGACCAGTAGTCAAAGGAGTGTGGCTTTTGGCGAAAATGCATGTATCTAGAGCGAAGAGTCGTGACCGTCCAAGCACAGGATTCCTCCTTGGCATGTCACTTCTCGTATCTGCAACTAGGACTAGATGTGATAATGTAACATAGTCACAACCTATGCATGGTTGCATACATGTAAATATGCATGATATATATATATATATATATATATATATATATATATATATATATATATATATATATATATATATATATATATATATATGTGTGTGTGTGTGTGTGTGTGTGTGTGTGTCTACAACCTAATATAAATGCATGCATACATGCATGTATGTGTACTGGTGAGTTTGTATAGGTAGCAACCAGTATTTTAAATTCTCATGCCAGTATACATATTTATCTTACGGTATGGGAAGAATGATAAATACGAGTTTGGAATGCAACCTTGAGCTATACTACAGAGTGACAATAGGATGTTGGACATGCACATCTAACCCTATATGCAGGTGGACAAGCTACTTCATGTCTAGGGTTCAGTTAGCTAAGGAAGTCTTTTGGCACCTTTGTGAGTCTGTTCGCAGACCTTGCATGTCCAGACACTTGAGTAGTTGCATTTCCTCTTGTTGTACACAGCATGATCATCAAATTACAATGAGTACCCATCTTGAGCATTTTACAGTGCATAAAACCCATTTTCCCTATTTTAGACATTTTTCACTTATTATTATTAAGTGACTTTGTTGGGAAACTAGGTAGGGCAACTTTGGCAAGTTAATATCTAAGAAAACTAGCGCTAGCACTTTCTGGCAGAAGAGGCAGCAGAGACCCATTGTCTGGCAGTGCACCTTCTCAACAAGACCTTTGGGGAACAACTTAGCGTTTTTTTCAGCCATCAAGAAACCTAGCGTTTTGCAGATTGCAGATCAGCCTGGAGTTAGCAAATTGCAGCAGACTCCCTAGTGTTTTTGCAGCAAACAACAGATCAGCCTAGCGTTTTTGCAACTTGCAGATCACCTAGCGTTTTGCAGATTCCCGGCGATAGAACATCCATTTGCATCAGCATTTTCAATTTTCAGTAGTCAGACTCCGCACCGCAGTCCCCCAAACCTTCCAGATCCTCGCCGCATGGTCAAATAAGCAAGAGTTTGTAGATTCAGCCTGCTATTCGAAGATTTCAGAATCTGCATTTTCAACACATCGTCGTCGCGTCGTCGTCACCGCTTGAGCACAGTTCGGAGCACTCATCTTGACCAAAGTTCAACATTCACTTCCGCTGCACCTTACATTGGTATCAGAGCTTTGGCAGTGTTCTGTATCACTCAAGGAAAGAACCACAAGAATTTTTTTTTTGCTTGTTGTGACCCAAGTCCACTTGGGCGTGTCGATTCCTAATCGTATTTTTGAAGAGTGATAGGAAACCCAAGAAAGAAGGGCTTGTCCGGCCTCCCCTTGTTCCTCTTTTCACTCATTGAGAGCGGACCGAGCACTTAGCGGCCGGCCAATCGACGTGAGGTGGGAAAAAGCAACCTTGGTGTGAGCTCAAGACCACCAAGGGGTGCGCCCGCAGGGAAAAGTAGAGCTCGGGTAAGAGAAGATCCTTCTCTAACACAGATTGCAAGTTAAAGAAGAACCCCACAAGCCTCAAGAACTCAAGACCCTCAAGGACTCAAGAACCACAAGAACCTAAGTTCCTCGTGAACTTCAGAACTCAAGACTTCAATGTATGGTCATCACCCGAAGCGGAATGGATACTTCGCATGGAGGTGATGAGCATGGAGGTGGCGAAGAAGAATTTTCCCCACCAGGTGGTTTTTCCGACCCTCCCTCCTTCCCCATCTACGCCAAGGATTGCATGGAGGCTTTGGTCAAGACGATGATGATACGACAAGAAGCGCAACGCGCCGCCTTGGGTCGCGAGCGCCAAGAAAGAAGAACGGAAACCTTAGAGCGTGAGCGCGAGCAAGCGCGCTTGGCGGCCGAAGAAAGAAAGGCAGAATTGGATCACGAGCGCGAAGAAAGATGGTTAGCCTTGGAGCGTTAGCGCGAGCAAGCACGCTTGGCGGCTGAAGACAAACAAGCGGCCTTGGAGTTAGAGCGTGAGGCGCAGAGAGACCAACGCATGCAAGAGTTGGTCCTACAGGTACTCACCTCGAAGTCCGAACCGGTCAAAGAAGTTGGTAGTTCATCAAGTAGCACCAGCAGAGATTTGGGCTCCAACAACCCCATCACAGAGAAGCTGACGTTCAGTAAGTATGACAGTAAGATAGATGCTACTATTATTCATTCTTGGATGCATCAATTTAATGCTTACTTTGCAATAACTAAGAAGACAGGAAATAGAAAGGTTTTGACGACAACTATGTACCTTGCCGGTGATGCCATTAATTGGTACCACGCATGGCAAAAGGCACAGTTGACCGCGCACCTAGACGAAGCCGAAGAAGGCACGCCCCTTTCCTTCAATTGGGCCGACTTCCAAGACAAGCTCAAGGCGCGGTTTATGCCACCCAAGTACCTCGCACGGTTGAAGGACAATTGGCGCAGCCTCAAGTAAAATGGTATGCCAGTTATGTCTTTCTCTAATCGTGTTTTGCAGCTTGGCACCTAATTACGCAGATCGGATGATGAGCGCAAGGAGGCATTCCTTTATGGATTGGACGAGTATATCAAGTATGATGTCGAGATACTCGATCCAATCGATCTCAACAAGGCGGTAGCGATGCACAGGAGATGAAGCACAATCAAGGGAAAGCCGAAGGAGACGAAGACTCTGGCTGATCTGACCGTGTGGGGAGGATCTGTTGCGGGAAGGTGAGATCTGCGAGGTTTGGGGGCTGCGGTGCGGAGGCTGACTACTGAAAATGCAAAACGCTGATGCAAAAAGTGGTTTTGTCGCCTAGGAACTGCAAAACGCTATGCTGACTTGCTATTCCAAAAACGCTAGGACTGATGTTGATATCTGTTGCAAAAGGCTAGAGAATCTGCTGTCGCCAGGCTGTGCTGCAACTTGCAAAACGCTAGGGCTGATCTGCAAATGCTGAAAACGCTAGGCTGTTCTTAACGGCTGAAAACGCTAGGTTGTCCTGCCGGGAGTCTTGCTAAGAAGGTGCATTGTCAGACACTTGGTCCCTACTGCCTCTTCTGTCAGAAAGTGCTAGCGCTAACACTTTCTAGCAGAAGAGGCAGCAGAGACCCAGTGTCTCGCAGTGCACCTTCTCAGCAAGACCCCCGACGGAACAACTTAGCATTTTTTTCAGCCATCAAGAAGCCTAGCGTTTTGCAAATTGCAGATCAGCCTGGCGTTAGCAGATTGCAGCAGACTCCCTAGCGTTTTTGCAGCAAACAACAAATCAGCCTAGAGTTTTTGCAACTTGCAAATCACCTAGTGTTTTGCAGATTCCCGGCGATAGAACATCCATTTGCATCAGCGTTTTTAGTTTTCATCAGTCAGACTCCGCACCGCAGCCCCCAAATCTCGCAGATCTCACCTTCCCGCAACAGATCCTCGCCGCATGGTCAGATCAGCAAGAGTTTTCAAATTCAGCCCGTTATTCGCAGATTTCAGCATCTGCGTTTTCAGCGCATCGTCGCCGCGTCGTCGTCACCGACATAGAGTCAGAATTCAACAGATGCAAGATTTGCAGATTTCAGCCCTTAGCGTTTTCACATTTCAGCCCGTCTTGTCGCCGTCCTCATCATCATCGACATCGTCAGCAAGTCCATTGCATTTAGACCATTGTACGAGATTTGTGCAATCAATAGCATAGACCTCTCTCACCATAGAGTGGGGTCCTTGGAGGAGGATTTGACAACATTCTGGTGTCATATTCTTCTATCTCTTTCTCTCAATCTTAGCACCTTCATTCACAGTGTTTATCCACTTTGTTTGTGATCATTTGCACTCTCTCACTAAAGGAACGGAAGGCTCTCCCTTCCGTAAGTAAAAGGAACCCTTGAGCACAGTTCGGAGCACTCATCTTGAGCAAAGTTCAACATTCACTTCCGCTGCACCTTACAATGATGGTGAAAATGATAGCGTATCGAGGTGACAAAAGGCTACCTCGGAAGATGCTCGGTAGATTGTGGTGAGCAGATCATCAACCAAGTAAGAGACCATGTTGAGATATAGATCGAAACTCATCCATCAGAGAGTGACCACATCAAGTTGCCCCTCATATGTTTGAGCCTGCAAGGACCCACTTTCAGCAAGGCTCCCTTGTCACCCTATCACCCAACACCTCTAGTGTCCATGTGCATTGAGAAGTGACCACATCCAATGGTCCCTAATATGTTTGAGTCTCCAAGGATCCACTTTCAGCAAGGCTCCCTGAGGCATTATGAAGGTAAACATGGGGATGCAGTTTTTCACAAGAGGGAAATGTTTGTGCTCTTGCGTAAGATGGGAGGGAAGGGTTATGGAATATAACAGTTGGATACTATGAACTACTTACTAGGGCCACTATACACCACCTTGGTACAGTCATAGATGAAACGTCACAAATGTAGACGAGTTTGAAAGTACGAAACAAGTTTTATTTGCGCCCCTGGCCCAATCAAATGACCATTACAAAGAAAACTTCTTTTTGGACTCAATAATGGTGCAGTTTGAAATGTCAGCTCAAACTCCAAAAAAAACATTTCAAATGCATTTTGAAACAAACTAAGGGTAAAATTGGACACTATGGACTACTAAAGCTACTATGGGTACCTAAAGCTACTATGGATCACTATGAGTACAGTGCGCTCCATGCCACAAGGACACTAGAGGAACTGGGTGATAGGAAAGACCAACGTTAAAAAAACCTTTATATAAAATTTCTGCAAATCGCAAATTGGTTTCTTCTTAGCAAACCTCCTTACAATCATTTATTAAGCTAGCATATTCAAACAGCTTTAGTTGACTTGGTTATTAATGGGATCCAAAAACGTCATGGTCTCATTTAAACACAAGACCACCCTCCAATGAAATAATAAAGATTGAGACTATACCTGATTCCACAATTTTCGTCGCTCATTGCTCCATGCCACCGGTCCTTCGAAATTCTCCTGCAAAGGCTAACCAATTTGTTCAGACCTTCAAATACACCACATACAGAGAATTTGTCTTCCTATTTTGCTTAATTAAGGCAAGAGCTCGTAAGAAGAACAGCATCATTTTCAGCACTGTTACTGCTGCTCAATTGTGTATGCCTTGTCCTCTACTTGCTTCTCCAAGCCGGCTGTTGGACCCCACCCTCCTTCCTTGCCCATCCCAGCCTGTTGCCCCCCTTCAGGCAGAGTCCCATTCAGCTGAAAAGATCTTTGAGAAACATTTTGAAACCTCACGTTTCTGAAGCTCTCATTTCTTTGAAGACCAGAAGTTTTGCTAGTGTGGCTCCCCTCTATTCTATTTGAAACTTCCACTAAGCCATGAGTTACACCTCTTACTCTGACATGTTGTGCAATGTGCATAATCATTTGATATCCATGCATATATGTCAATGTTTATCTTCAGTTTTCATGAAACCCCCAGGATGGCATTTCAAACATGGCCCAAAACTCCGTCACCGGATTTGAAACTTTCCGTTTTGAAACTCCATGGTTGTACTATCAAACACGCAGCTCACACTCACATCAAGAGAGGTTTTGAGTACTTAGCATACGCACACACACAAAGAAGTACCTCTACTCGTGCACACACAAAGAAGTACCTCTACTCGTGCACACACGTCCCATAACACACCCACAAACCATATAGTGTGTACTTGTCAAGAATCAAAACTTGAACGCTTTGCTAGTTCTTTCACTAAGTTTCTAGCCTTGATTCTAATATATTGACGTCTCAGTGCAATGTTTCATATCTTGCTTCCTACAGGCTGAAACATTTCATGCGGAAATTCCGGTTAGGCAATCAGCAAGACGAGTTCTCCCTAACGACTAAGAAAACAAGTGCTGGCACATTGATGCCATTACCTGCACAGCATTATCAGTGGGAGCTCCATCTTCAATGCTCACTGAGGAGGCTCCAAAACTCATGAGTGCTTCCATCAAGCCATCCTTCACATAAAAATTTCAAAAAAAGAACCCCAAAAAATCATTAAGCACTCAAATACATGTTTTACGTGATATGCAGATAAATGAGAAACAGATGCACCACTGTGAGGTTATTTGCATGAAAAGCTCACTAGAACTTGCTACATGGAAAATATTCACCATTTCTGTCCGGAAACTTGCAACAAATATTTTCCATAGGACAGGTCTCCTTCACAACCATTAGTTAACATTTCCTTAGATTGTTTTTTACACAGTTTAGCACTAGAACGGTAAATAAAAAATCTAATATCAAGCATTAATCTCATAACTACTTCAAGAAATATCAAATGATCATGTACCCTAGACTTTACAAGCAATACTTTTTCTAAACTAAAAATGGCGGGCTTGAACCAATTGTATCACATGAAGCCAAAATGGCATTACAAAGCACAGCCATAGTCAAAATCGAGATAAAGCGGTACTTACCAACAACGACAGCCTTTACAACCAGTACTATCTCAGCATAAATTTCTATTTAAACCCTTGTTGAAGCTCATGAAGGCAATCAAAGCAACACAAACTCATGTAATGTGCAGCAAAAGTGATTTATAGTGATAACTCAAGATGAGTGCTCAGTGCGTACTCAAGGTTCCTTTTACTTCATAAGAGAGTTCCTTTTACTTCATGAGAGAAATGTGCAATAGACTAGAGAGAGAAGAGATAATGATAGAGTGAGTGATAGAGACAAAAAGAAGACTTAACACCAGATGAGGTCCCAAACAATGTCGATACAATGGTCCTAGATGTTGAGATGCTGATGGGATCTTGTTGTAGGTGAAACCAGCCAATAGCCTCACTAAAGGGTGGTAGACTTTGGCTTTCACCCGATATTTACATTGTTTAACTTTACTCGTACTTTACGACACAAAGGAACTTCATGAATAAACCTGTGACAAGAATTCAACACTTCAAAACAAATCACAACTTGGCAGCTAGAGTGCTCCCAAGTAGACACTCTAGCTGCCAAGCCGACAATGACACCGCGTTGGCCCCAAAGGTTGGCACCCCTTTCAGTATTTCTTTATCACAACTAAACTTTGGAAAAATACTATAAACTTCAACGAGCTGTCCCAATTTTATTGGGTTGAAAATGGCCTACATAACGACAGTAGAAGGCTTTACAAACAAACTCCCCATGCACTAGGTGACTTTCCGCGCGCATTAGAGCAATTTGACAAACCTGGAGAGAAAATACAGCATGCTGAAATCTCTATTTTTTGCCTCTAAAATGCATCGGAACACGTGTTTCGCAATTTCCTAGCTTCCCCAAGGCTCTTGGGACATTTGGCGTCAAAAAGGGTCGAAATCCTGAACCTGCAAGCTGTAATTCTCTGTTTTGGGCTCCGTTTCGCGTGCCAGTCTCTTCCCTAGCAAGCTCTCGAGTTCCCGCACCTATAGGGCTACTTGCCATTTGATTTGGGCGAGACTTCTCGCGAGAAATTCCAAATCAACCTGTACTTGCTGGGGACAAGTAATTAGCTAATCCGGTACATGTGCAAGAGGCTCTTGCCTTGGCAATCGCGCATAAACCCACAGAACTATACATACAGATGAATAGCCCTTGAGCCAAGCATCACGATTCTTGTCCACATGCACATAGGATTAAATGTGCAGGTGACATGCCCCCCTTTTCAAGGTAAGGTATTGATACCGAGCTGCATGGCTTTCGTGTAGTCCGCCAACAACTCCGGAGAATTTGTGAAGAAATCTTCGTCGGCCCACTAGTTGTGTGGGTCCCACGATACTTAAACTTGAAAAAGGATTGCAATGCTTGCTTCTTGGAGCCACGCCGAAGGCAATGCAGGAAAATCTGCTCCGGCTCCTTGTGTTCACCTTTGTCAACGATCTCGAGTTCGTCCCTCTTCACCTCCGTGAAACAACGTCAACCGAAAAGCACGAAAAATGGTATGCGTTGACCATGAGTTAGGCAACCTCAATTTCATAAACACATCTTTTTTTATTTTAATGATTGGAAAGGACTATGCTTCCTAGAGAATTGTGGATGCAATGCAGATGAAAAATGTGAAGGAGTGTCATACTTTCCAAAGAGCGCTTGCCAAACATGTTATCTAAACTTAACTTTTCTACTTGAAACAATCGACTCTGGCAAACCACAAAGGGAATACCAATGCTTGATGGGCAATCGTGCTAATGCTTGTATTGTGACTATGTCCTACCAATCGTGCTAATGCTTGTGTTGTGATTGTGTCCTACCAAGAAATGACCATGCAAAACTTAATGACACGATCTACAATAGCGAAACATTGTGTGTTTCTTGAATGCAATTTTTCTACCTTTCCTAGCGTGATCTTCAATGTTCATGCTTTTGTGCTCATCCATGAGTGAATCATGTACATCGTGCAATATGGCTTTCCTATGAGAAGGTCACACACAAAGACGGTGACGAAAACAGGAGACCGTTGCAAAAGAGACGCTCGGAATATGCATACTCACTTTTCATGCGAAAAAGAATACTTCCTAAATGGATATTGTGGACCTCAACTCAAGAGCCAGGATCCTTCCTTCATGAGACTGAACGTATTTGCAATCGGGTTAGCTTTACTAGGAACATAATCAATCAAACCACCAAATTGCTCAACAGACTGGGACCATCTAGCTTAACAATCGCTCCAAAATGCGCTAGGCATGGGCTGGAGCCACTTGAGGGCTTGATGATCAAAACTGACACTAAAATCTAAACCATATACAAAATGCTTCTTATGCTTTAGAGAATGAATGACAGAAAGAGGCTCCTTATCATGCAATGACTGATTCTTTTCTGAACTATTTGACTGTGTACTGAGAGATGCTATTGGACTGTGTGTTTTATCCCCTTTCAAACATGAGAGTAAGAGATTAATAACACAGAAGTAATACTCTGCTCACAGCAAATGACCACGAGAGAGTACCTGAGAGAGAGAGAGAGAGAGAGAGAGAGAGAGTTTTCTTTTCAATTGACTTGTGGATCAAGCTCATGAGAACACTTTATCCCAAAAATCATATCACATCCAGAGAGAGAAGAAACAACAAACTTAGGACGAAAACGTACTTGAATTGAGACTTGTACTCTAGGACATTCTGTTAGAGTTCAAATTCCTGTCTGGTGGTGGCTGGAGTATCTCCCAAGAGCAGATTAGAAAGTGGGGACTAATTTTTGGTTGTGCCCGGCCGAATCTGAGGTAGATATATCTTTTCTCGATAGTGCACTCCATAGTGTTGCCCCCCCTCCCCCGATAGGTTGGCATGAGATGGGACCCCCATACCTAGGGTTTCCCGGGGTCGGAATCTCAAGTGTTTTGCAGTTCTACTCTAAATGTGTGCATTAGGTCTTTCAATGAGTTTCTCACATATATTAGCATTTTAGGTCATATTTACCAAATCGTGGGGTTTTGCAATAGTTAGGACAAATTTGCTATTTGCCTATATATGCAACCCCTCCTCTTGTATTTTGGAGCATATGTTAAGTGCAGAGCTACTAACAATTTGGGCTATTCTTTCTAGAGTGTGTAGCGTTTTCTCTCTCCTCTCTCTAGTGTTTTTTGCATGCACCAACATTTTCTCTCTACCTACAGATCAGCCCAGCATTTTTCTCCCTCTTGCAGTTTTGCCCAACGATCTCTCTTTCTAACTCTAGCACTTTCATTTCCCTCTGTGTAGAGCCCCTACTTGAAAGATTCTCTTGCATTGTGTGCAATTGTGCCCGTCCGATGGGCGGTATGCCATAGATTCAAGATCCATTGGCTGCCCGGTCTCAAGAGAAGGTTTGCTCGCGGTCATAGACAAAGATCGCCACCCGCTTCACCGTTTTCAGTTGCATCTTTGACTGTTAGAGTTCAGTCCAGTGGTGGCTCCATTATCTCTCATGAGCAGATCAAGGAGTGAGGGTTGTTTTGTGGTTGTACTCGGCCGTATTTGAGGTAGATGTACCTTTTCTCGGCGATGCACTCCACGATGTTGTCCCCTCAGTAGGCTGGCATGAGGTTGGACCCCTGTTCCTAGGGTTACCTAGGGCGAAAGTCTCCAGTGTTTTGCATTTTTACTATTGAATGTGTGTTGCAGGTCACTTTCAATGAGTTTACACATTTATTAGCATTTTGGCTGATTATTAGGATCGTGGGATTTTTATCATAGGTAGAGCAATTTTGTTATTACCCTATTATGCACAAACCTCCCCCCCCCCCCGCCCCCCCTCCCCCGGCATACTTTTGACATGTTGTATCAATGAGTAGAGCTTTCAACATTTGGGCACACCCTCTCTTTTGTGTGTGCAGTCTCTCTCTGTCTAGTGTTTTTCTCTGCACCATCGATCTCTCTCTCTCTAGTGTTATTCCCCTTGCAACCTCTCTCCCTTTCTCTAACGCTCCACTTCCCCCGGGACCCTACATGCATATGTGCACTTGCAGATTGCTACACGTGCCCGTTAAATGGGTGATAAGCGATAGAAATTCGCCTACGAGATCTATCACGATAGATCAGATATCCATTGGCTGCCCGTTCCCGAAAGGAGTTTTGCTTGCAGTTGCAAATGAGACCATCACCCGCTTCACCCTTTTTCGTTGCACCTTTCACATGGTATCAGAGCCACGACGTGCTTTTGAATTGGATTGGTGATCTGTGCGAGTTTTTGGTGCTGAATTTCAGCGACAAAAAGAGACAGTTTGCTGTTTTTTTTGCGTTTTGCACTCATTTGGGGCTGATTTTGGCTGTAGTGGACAGATTTGAAGATTCTACCTCAAACTAGCCTAGTCACATGCCCAAGTTCTCTCACACAATGGATGATTCTGACATGAATTCGATCCATGATAAAGTACATCGTGAGGTAGCTACCAGCGGTGGTGGTGAACCACCTGTCAACGAGTGGGGAGATCAGTCCCAATTCTACTCCAACGTAAGTGATCAACCAATCAAGATACCTAGCCTCCCTACCTTTCCCTCAAATCGGCAATTAAATGGCCACAACTATGCCATTTGGAAAGCGATCATGATGACGGTCTTCGACTCTTACGAGCTTGGAGGCTTTGTAACTCAGAGTAACAAGGAACGGACAGAACGTGGCCCTCTCGTTCTCGGAACGTGTTCCCACCCCCCTTTGACAGCCAAAACTGGAACGGAACCGGAACGGTGTTCCGCTGCAGGTCAAAACCGGAACGCAAGGCGAAACGCGGTAGGAACGGTGTAAGGTGCAGCAGAAGTGAATGTTGAACTTTGCTCAAGATGAGTGCTCCGAACTGTGCTCAAGGGTTTCTTTTACTTTCGGAAGGGAGAGCCTTTCGTTCCTTTAGTGAGAGAGTGCAAATGATCACAAACAAACTCGATAAACACTGTGAATGAAGGTGTTGAGACTGAGAGATAGAGAGAGAAGAATACGACACCAGAAAGTTGTCAAACCCTCCTCCAAGGGCCCCCCATTCTCTATGGCGAGAGAGGTCTATGCTATTGATTGCACAATCCTTGTACAATGGTCTAAATGCAATGGACTTGCCGACGATGTTGATGACGACGAGACGGGCTGAAAACTGAAAACGCTAGGGGCTAAAATCTACAAATCTTGTATCTGCTGAATTATGACTCTATGTCGGTGACGACGGCCATGACGACAACGCGCTAGAAACGCAAATGCTGAAATCTGCGAATAGCGGGCTGAATCTGCAAACTCTGGCTGATTTGACCGTGCGGCGAGGATCTGCCAGGTGTGGGGGCTGCGGTGCGGAGTCTGACTGCTGAAAACTAAAAATGTTGATGCACTAGATGGTTCTGTCGCCGGGAATCTACAAAACGCTAATGGTAATCTGCAATTGCAAAAACACTGGGCTGATCTGTTGGAAACTGCTAACGTCGGGCTGATCTGCAATCTGCAAAGCGTTGGGGCTGATCTTGATGAAAAACGCTGGCTAAGTAGCTGCAAAAAACGCTAGGGCCATCTGCTGCAAAAATGCTAGGTGGTCTGGTTGGCTGAAAAACGCTAGGTTGTCCTGCCGGGGTCTTGCTAAGAAGGTGTACTTTCAAACACTGGGTCTCTACTGCCTCTTCTGCCAGAAAGTGCTAGCGCTAGTTTTCTTATATATTTCCTTAGCCAAATTGCCCTACCCAGTTTCCCAACAAAGTCACTTAATAATAATAAGTGAAAAATGGCTAAAATAGGGAAAATAGGTTTTGTGCACTGTAAAATGCTCCTGATGGGTACTGATTGTAATCTAATGATCATGCTCTATGCAACCAAAGGAAATGCAACTACTCTAAGTGCTTGGACATGTACGGTCTGCGAACAGACTCACAAAGATGCCAGAACTTTCTAAGCTGAATTGAACCCTAGTCATGAAGTAGCTTGTCCACATGCACATAGGGTTAGATGTGCACGTGACATCCCCTCCTTTTTAAAGTGAGGTATTGGTACCAAACTGTATGGCGTCGAGGGAGATCGCCAACAGCGTCTGGATGAATCCTGGGAAGGACTCTTCGCCGGCCTACTCTAATGTGTGGGTCGTGCGATACTTGAACTTCATAAAGGTCTGCAATGCTTGCTTCTTTGGGCCGCGCCGAAAGCGACACAAAGTCATCTGTGACTGCATCAATGCTTCAACTTCGGCTATGGACGTAGGTCCACCTTCTTCAAGAATCTCCGAGGAGAAAAATTCTTGAAACTACTTCCAACACAAAATCATTAACATACCCATTCCATATAGAGTGACTGGAAAAATTCTAGTCTTCTTTAAAGATTGTGCATGCAATGTAGATGAACAAAGAGACGGAGTGCTAAACCATTCATCAAACACTCGCAAAAATTGGAATCGAAACTTGTCTTTCTGATCTAAATCAATCCATTGTGGCAAATTACAATGGAAATGCCGATGCTTGATGCTCAATCCTTCTTGTGCTCTTTCAAATACTGTGTCATACCAAGGAAGAGACATGGAATGTGAATCCCTTGAATGCAAACATTTCATTTTTTCATGAGTAATCCGCATATATCCGTGCTCATTCATGAGCGAATCGTGTTCATCGTACAATATGGCATGCCTATGAAAAGGGAACACATAAAGACGGTGACTAAAATACAGGAAACCGTCACGAATGAAACACTCGAACAATGCGTATTGACTAATCATGCGCATACACAATACTTCCTGTGGGGGTTCCTTAGATCTTGACTCGAGAGCCAAGATCGGTTCTTCGTGATTGATCGAATCTGCAATGAGGTTAGCTTCACTAGAAAAAGCATCAACCAAACCATTATCCTTGTAAACAATCACATCTTTATCCTGCAAATCATCATGCTTGTGAATAATCACATCTATATCGTGCAAATCATGTGCGTCGTGCATTCGAGAAGACAAGACTGAGAGAGTCTCCTTCTCCCGATTCTTTTCAAGCTTCGCCTGCACATTAGAAATGAGAGATGAAGAATGAACAACTTCCTCCCCATGAATGACAATGGGAGAGTCACTTTTGGCATTGAAAGTGAAAGTATTGGCTACCCAATCAATGAGAGGGTTATGCTCACGAAACCATCAAATGCCTAAAAGCATATCACATCCTGAAAGAGGAGATACTACAAATTTTCTGCGGAAGGACACTTGTTGAACCGTGAATAACACATCAAGGCACTCTCGTGTAATGAGAGAGTCCATACCAAGAGCAAAGCCCGACACCTCGTAAGGAGATGTCTTGCTAACCTCCAAGCGGGCTCTTTCGACGAGAGTCACTAATCACATCATGCATACTGCCTGGATCAAACAAAATGACAAAACGTTGACCCTTCACATGACCATAACACTTAATGAGAGACTCATCAATGGGAGGATCATGAGAAACTTGGGTTACACTCGTGTTCTCATTTAAGGCATTAACAGAGGATGTGGGTTATGTGGGTTCTTTAGATTCGTTAGATTCAATCTTAGGACATGTTTTCTTTATATGACCCTTGATGTGATAATGATAACATCGACCTTCCTTACAATAAATGACTTGTTCTTCTGATATGATGTATCCTCCTAAAATTTCTTGTGCTGCTTTTTCATATGGAGTGAGCTTAGGTTTAGCAAATGTGTTAGCTTTACCCTTAGATTCATTGTGTGAGTTCTTTTCTGAGAGACTAGATGAAGATTGGTTAGAAGAGTTACCATTCTTACCGTTCTGAGGGTTCTGAGAAGTCTGAGTGGTACTTTGAGAAGTCTTGTTTTCCTTAGGTTTTCCTTTATTGTGCTTCATCTCCTGTGCGAGAGCAATCGCTACCGCTTTGTTGAGATCGATTGGATCGAGTACCTGGACATCATACTTGATATACTCGTCCAATCCATAAAGGAATGCCTCCTTGCGCTCATCATCCAATTTGCGTAATTGGGTGCCGAGCTGCAAAACACGATTAGAGAAAGACATAACTAGCATACCATTTTGCTTGAGATTGTGTCAATCGACTTTCAACCGTGCTAGGTACTAAGGTGGCATAAACCGCGCCTCGAGCTTGTCTTGGAAGTCGGTCCAATTGAAGGAAAGAGGCTTCCTCTAGGTGCACGGTCAACTGTGCCTCTTGCCAAGCATGGTACCAATTAATGGCATCACCGGCAAGGTACATGGCTGCCGTCAAAACCTTGCTATTTCTTGTCTTCTTAGTTGTCACCAGTGCATTAAATTAATGCAACCAAGAATCAATAACACTAGCATCCATCTTACTGTCATACTTATTGAACAGGATCTTTTCTGTGACGGGGTTGTTGGAGTCTGTATCTCTCCTAGTGCTCCTTGATGAACTACGAACATCTTTGACCGGCTCGGGCTTCAAGGTAAGTACCTGTAGGACCAACTCTTGCATGCGTTCGTCTCTCTGCGCTTCACACTCTAACTCCAAGGCCGCTCGTTTGTCTTCGGCCACCAAGCGCGCTTGCTCAGGCTCACGCTCCAAGGCTACCCTTCTGTCTACGGCCCCCAAGCGCGCTCACGCTCCAAGGCTAACCGTCTTTCTTCGCGCTCGCGATCCAATTCTGACTTTCTTTCTTTGCGCTCGCGATCCAATTCTGCCTTTCTTTCTTCGGCCCCAAGCGCGCTTGCTCGCACTCACGCTCTAAGGCTGTCGTTCTTTCTTCGGCCACCAAGCGCGCTTGCTCACGCTCACGCTCCAAGGCTGCCGTTCTTTCTTCGCGCTCGCGCTCCAAGGCGGCGCCTTGCGCTTCTTGTCGTATCATCATGTCCATCATCGTCTTGACCGAAGCCTCCATAGGATTTGGTGCAATCCTTGGCGATGGGAAAGGGGAAGGGTCGGAAATACCTCCTAGTGGGGAAAATTCTTCTTCGCCACTTCCATGCTCATCATCTCCATGCGAAGTATCCATTCCGCTTCGGGTGATGACCATACATTGAGATCTTGAGTTCTTAAGTTCAGGAGGAACTTGGGTTCTTGTGGTTCTTGAGTTCTTGAGTTTCTTGAGGTTCTTCTTTTAGCTTGCAATCTGTGTTAGAGGAGTATTTTCTCTTACCAGAGCTCTTCTCTTTCTCGCAAGCGCACCCCTTGGCGGCCTTGCGCTCACACCAAGGTTGCTTTTTCACACCTCACGTCGATTGGCCGGCCGCTAAGTGCACGGTCCGCTCTCAATGAGTTAAAAGAGAAACAAGGGGAGGCTGGACAAGCCCTTCTTTCTTGGGTTTTCTGTCACTCTTCAACAACACGATTAGGAATAGACACGCCCAAGAGGACTTGGGTTACGTGCGACCGCAACAAGCAAAAAAAATATGTGGTTCTTTCCTTGAGTGATACAACGTCACGTGCACATCTAACCCTATGTGTGCGTGGACAAGCTACTTCATGACAAAAGTTTAGTTAGCCTGGCTTAAGAAGTGTTCTGGCACTTTTGTGAGTCTGTTCGCAGACCGTGCATGTCCACACACTAAGAATAGATTCATATCCTTTGGTTGCACACAGCATCAGGAGCATTTTTACAATGCATAGACCTATTTTCCCTATTTTAGCCAATTTTCACTTATTATTTTTAAGTGACTTTTGTTGGGAACTGGACATGGCAATTTAGCCATGCAAGTATATAAGAAACCCTAGCGCTAGCACTTTCTGGCAAAAGAGGCAGCAGGGACCTGACATCCAACAATGCACCTTCTCAACAAGACACCTCCCCCTGGCGGATGACCTAGCGTTTTCAATCAAGAACCGCCAGCGTTTTCTTCAAGTGCAGAACCAGCCCAACGTTTCACATTTCAGCCCTAGCGACAGCAGAACAGCAGAATCACTCTAGCATTTTTGCATCAGGACACACATCAACCCTAGCATTTTTGCAAATTCGTCGCGACAAGACCACAGCAACATCAACGTTTTCAGTTTTCAGCATCAAGACACTGCAGTAGAAGTCCCGAACCTCGCAGATCTCACCTTCCCGCAGCAGATTCTCGTCGCACGGTCAGATCAACGAGCGTTTGCAGTTTCAGCCCGGAAAACGCAGATTTCAGCATCTGTGTTTCCAACACGTCGTCGTCGCACCGCCGTCGTCATCGACATAGAGTCGAAATTCAGCAAATAAAGATATGCAAATTTCAGCCATTAGCGTTTTCAAATTTCAGCCCGTCTTGTCGTCGACAACGTCAGCAAGTCTAAAGCATTGTAGAGATTTGTGCAATCAATAGTAGACCGCTCTCGCCATAGAGAGTGGGGCCTTCGGAGGAGGGTTTGACAACATTCTCGAGTCGTATTCTTCTCTCTCTATCTCTCAGTCTCAACACCTTCATTCACAATGTTCACCACTTTGTTTGTGTCCATTGCACTCTTTCACTAAAGGAACGGAAGGCTCTCCCTTCCGCAAGTAAAAGGAACCCTTGAGCATAGTTCGGAGCACTCATCTTGAGTAAAGTTCAACATTCACTTCCGTTGCACCTTACATTGGTATCAGAGCTTTGCCAGTGTTCTATATCACTCAAGGAAAGAACCACAAAATTTATTTTTTTTTGCTTGTTGCGGTCGCACGTAACCCAAGTCCACTTGGGCGTATCGATTACTAATCGTGTTTTTGAAGAGTGAGGAATCCCAAGAAAGGAGCGCTTGTCCAGCCTCCCCTTGTTTCTCTTTTCACTCATTGAGAGCGGATCGTGCACTTAGCGGCCAGCCAATCGACATGAGGTGGGAAAAAGCAACCTTGATGTGAGCGCAAGGCCGCCAAGGGGTGCGCCCGCGGGAAAGAGAAGAGCTCGGGTAAAGAGAAGATCCTTCTCTAACACAGATTGCAAGCTAAAGAAGAACCTCAAGACGCTCAAGACCCTCAAGAACCTCAAGAACCTCAAGACTCGAGAACCCATGAACACAAGTTCCTCGTGAACTTAAGAACCCAAGACTTCAGTGTATGGTCATCACCCAAAGCGGAATGGATACTACGCATGGAGGTGATGAGCATGGCAATGGCGAAGAAGAATTTTCCCCACAATGAGGTTTTTCTGACCCTCCCCCTTTCCCATCTACGCCACGGATTGCACTAACTCCTATGGAGGCTTTCGACAAGATGATGATGGACAGGAAGTTAGTACGCGAAGCAAGAAAAGCAGAAAGAAAGGCCGACTTTGAGCATGAACGCAAGCAAGCGCGCTTGGCGGCCGACGAAAGAAAGAGAGAATTGGATCATGAACACGAAGAAAGAATGGCAGCCTTAGCGCGTGAGCACGAGCAAGTGCTCTTGGCGGAAGCTAGAGAGCCCAACACATGCAAGAGTTGTTCCGACTCTTTTCTAATGTGCAGGCACAGATTGCAGCGAATCAGGAGAAGGAGACTTTCTCAGTCTTGTCTTCTCCAAAGCACGACACACATGAATTGCATGATAATGATAAGCATGATGATTTACATGATAATGATGCGATTATTCACGAGCATGATGATTTGCAAGATAAAGATGTGATTGTTCGCAAGGATGATGGTTTAGTTGATGCTTTTTCTAGGGAAGCTAACCTCATTGCAGATTCAATCAATCACGACGAACCGATCTTGGCTCTCGAGTCGAGGTCCAAAGAACCCCCAGAGGAAGATTCGATCAATCACGAAGAAACGATCTTGGCTCTCAAGTCGAGGTCAAAAGAACCCCCACAGGAAGTATTGTGTGTTCGAATGATTAGTCAGCACACGTTGTTCGAGTGTTTCATTCGTGATACTTTCCTGTATTTTAGTCACCGTCCTTATGTGATCCCTTTTCATAGGCATGCCATATTGCACGATGAACACGATCCACTCATGAATGAGCACGGATGTATGCGGATTACTCATGAAAAGACGAAATGTTTGCATTCAAGGAATTCACATTCCATGTCTCTTCCTTGGCACGACACAGTATCCGAAAGAGCACAAGAAGCATTGAGCATCAAGCATTGGCATTTCCATTGTGATTTGCCACAGTTGATTGATTTAGATCAGAAAGTCAAAATTCGACCCCATTGTTTGCGTGTCTTTGATAAACGGTTTGGCACTCCGTCTATATGCAACGGTTTGGCACTCCGTCTCTATGCTCATCTCCATTGCATGCAGAGTCTTTTCGAAAGACTAGAATTTTTCCAGTCACTTTACATGGAATGGGTATGTTCATGTTTTTGTATTGAAAGTGGTTTCAGGAATTTTCATCCTTGGAGATTCTTGAAGACGGTAGACGCATGACTATCGACGAAGTTGAAGCATTGAAGTAGCCACAAATGACTCTGTCTCGCTTTCCGCGCGGCCCAGAGAAGCAAGCATTGCAGACCTTTATGAAGTTCAAGTATCGCACGACCCATGCATCAGACTGGGCTGGCGAAGAGTCCTTTCCAGGATTCCAGACGTTGTTGGCGATCTCCTTCAACGCCATACAGTTCGGTACCAATACCTCACTTTGAAAAGGAGGGGATGTCACATGCACATCTAACCCTATGTGTAGGTGGACAAGCTACTTCATGACAAGGATTCAGTTAGCCTAGCTTAGGAAGTGTTCTGGCACTTTTGTGAGTTTGTTCGCAGACCGTGCATGTCCAGGCACTTAACATAGATGCATATCCTCTGGTTGCACACAGCATGATCATCAGATTTCCATCAGAACACGTCAAGAGCATTTTTACAGTGCATAGATCTATTTTACCTATTTTAGCCAATTTTCACTTATTATTTTTAAGTGACTTTTGTTGGGAACTGGGTAGGGCAATTTAGCCATGCCATCCAACAGTGCACCTTCTCAGCAAGACCCCACCCCCCCGGTGGATGACCTAGCGTTGTCAGCCAAGAACGGCTAGCGTTTTCTTCAAGTGCAGAACCAGCCCAGCGTTTTGCATTTGCAGCAGCCCTAGCGACAGCAGAACGGCATGATCAGCCTAGTGTTTTTGCATCAAGACAAACATCAGCCCTAGCGTTTTTGAGTTTGCAGAGCACCCTAGCGTTTTTGCAGATTCCTCGGGACAAGAACACAGAAGCATCAGTGTTTTCAGTTTTCAGCATCAAGACACCACAACAGAAGTCCCGAACCTCGCAGATCTCACCTTCCTGCAGCAGATCCTCGCCGCACGGTAAGATCAACTAGCGTTTGCAGTTTCAGCCAGGAAAATGCAGATTTGAGCATCTGCGTTTTTCTTGCGTCGTCGTCGCATCGTCGCCATCGCCGTCCTCATCAACATAGAATCAGAATTCAGCAAGTAAAGATTTGCGAGGGGGGAAAGGGTAGGGGGGAGGGGGAGAAAGGGTAGGGGCGACGGGTGGGTAGGGGGACTAGGGGCGAGAGGGGAAAGGGTAGGGGGGCGAGGGGTGGGTAGGGGGACTAGGAGCAAGCGGAAAAGGGTAAGGGCGAGGGCAAAGGGAGGGGGTGGGTAGGGGGGGGCGAGGGGTGAGTAGGGGGCGAGGGCAGGTGAGGGGGAACTAGGGGCGAGGGTGGGGAGGGGGAGAGGGGTAGTGAGAGGTGAGGCTGGAGATGGCACTCTAAAGGTCGTGGGTTCTTGTAGGTGAAGAGGTTGGAATGACATGGAGCAGAGAGATATCATGAGCATGAGCAGGGAATTTATCAAGCTTGAAATCAACATCTTTTTGGTTGTATCCCGTCTTGAGGAAGCTCTGTGAAGGGAATTCGCTAGACACAGAGGAGAGCTTTGTTCTGGTCGAAGAAGCAAACACCGATGGGGTTGATGTTGAAGGTTGTTGAACTTCTGTTTCTTTCCGCTTCTATGATTCTTCATAGCCTCACCAGATCCAAAGGCTACCACCAAGGGCGCACGGGGAGTAGCTTCTATGACCTTCAACCTTTGTGTTGGCTCGGGTGGCCTATTAGGTTTAGTTACAGTGGAAACATTGGAAGAGGGTGTACCTTCAGGCAAAGAGTGAATAGAGACTCCATAACAAGGCATAGATTTGGTAGCGTCCAACCACCCCAACAGATCCTCATCTTCTGACCCGTCAGGTGAAGCAGGCTGTTCCAATTCAAGGTTGGTTGCTAGGGACAAAGAACTATGTTGCACGACGGGATCCATGCCTCCTTCTAGGCGAATGGGTTGCATCGGGGAGCCAGGAGTATGTATCCACATGGCATCGTTTCCCCAATTATGAAGTGCTTTAGTGTGTCGCAGTCATGTTCTACCGATGAGCAAGGAAAATCAGCCCTCCACTTGTGGAAGACGAACCACAACAAAATCCAAGATAAAAGTGAAATCTTGTACCTTCAGAGGCACCTTTTCCACTATGCCCACAGGGTATACTGTCCTCTGGTCGGCCAATGTTACTGTAAAGGGGGCAGGTTGAGTAGGCTGCAAGCCTAAAGCCATCATAGTGAACTCAAGCATCTTATTGATGCCAGATCCACCATCCACAATTACTCCTGAAAATTACTGCCCCAAGACGGACACGGTGAGACGAGGGCTTTTATAATCCGCGAGGCGCTGGTCATGGGATATCATATAGGACTCGGATGGTTGCACTGGGAGGTGCCCGCTACTAGGACCTGCTCGGAGGTAAAAAGATCGAATAACTGTAAGGGTGTCAATTCAAAAACTCACATCTAGCCGCAGCATGTCATAGAGCAACACTTGTTGAAAAGTGTTCTTCAAGATTGTCTTTGCTGTAGGCTTTTCTTTTTCTTCCAGTGGCTTTTCTGGTACCTTGATCTGTTGTAGATCAGCCATTGCTTCCAACAAGGCTTCATCAATATCGTAGAGCAAAGATTTGGATTCTTGTTTGTCACTGAGTGAGGGCTTGGCGCCAGCTGAAGGCAGAGTATCCACTGTTGGGAGAATGTGTGGGGGAGTTGAACATGTTGAAATACTAAGACCGAGAGCGGCTCTCTGAGCCCGGGTGAAGACCCCATCTGGCTCCTCTACCAACTGCAACTTCTCTGAGTGGTAACCACATGGGCGGAAGGGGGTGGTTGAGGAGTGGTGCTAACTACTATCAAATTGAGCTTGGGAAACGTAAACTCATTTTGGCTTTGACCTGGGTTCGCAGCCGTGGATGCACGAAGTTTAGGGCAATCTTTACTATAGTGATCCTTCGTTTCAGGGCAATGACGGCAGGGAGGGGACCCTTTGGGCAGAAGGCATTTGCTTTGGTAGTGACCATATTCCCTGCATCTGTAGCACAAAATGGGCCGATTCAACGGGCGAGATGAAGGGCGAGGTGGTCCTTGCTCCTGCTGCATGGTGTTGGAGGTGGACGCATAGAAGCTTTGAGGTGATGAGGGAGCATGGGCATGATAAAAGCTCTGAGAGGGAAACGTACTTTGCATACCTTGCATAGGAGGGGTTGTCAATAGAGGTGGCATGTGGTGTGAATTGCCACAAGGAGAAACCATGTAGGATGCAGGTGCTGGCCCTTGTTGAAGAGTAGGACCAAGACTTTGATGTATTTCTCGCAATCCCTTGAGGTAGTAGCAGTCCTTGTCCTCATGTCCAGACTTTTCACAGAAGTGGCAATAAACCCGAAGGGGGCATTCCTGTGGGGGATGCCCTAGAGAGCGGCATGAGCTACACCAAACCATAGCTTTAGTCTCCTACTGAGACTTGAGCTCTTCTAGCTCACGCTCGATCTGTTCCAATGCCTCGTGATGTGGGGGCTTCTCCTGTCTATAAGAGAAGGACATCTCCTCTTGAAGTACTCGTTGTAGCTTAAAGGGCTTCCAATTCCAAAGAAGTTAAAGAATCAGAAGGACTTTCCAAAGACATTGAGGGGGTCTCTACCTGAGGAGAGTTGGTGAACAGCTTCCTAGCTCCCTCTATCCTAGTAGCAACCGCAACGAACTCCTCTGGAGACTCTTGGAGTTTTTGTTGGGAAGTTTTGGGAAGAGCCTTCTCCACCCACTTCTTAACCATAAATTCCCTTGGTAGCTGAGGAAGCTTGGCAACCAGAGACTTGGTTTTAGTCATGATTTCTGCAAAAGTCTCCTCTGGTTGGAGCACCATGTTGGCCAACTCATGCAAAACCTTTTCTTGGAAGTCACTTGGCCTGAATGCTGCACAAAACTGTTGTCTTAAAGCTGCCCAAGTTACAAAGTGATTCTTTGCAAACTGACTGTACCACTTGTCTGCTATACCATCCAAGGTTGATGGAAGGAGCACCAAATAAGCATCTTCTCTATTAAGACCACGACCTCTACAAAGAGATACAAACCTCCTTGCATGGTCGTTTGCATCTTCTGAGGAGAGTCCCTTGAAAGTAGGAAACTTGATGTTTACCTTGGCCAAAACACTCGTCAACGCCTCCATGGCTGCTTGCTCACCAGCCCGTTGCTCAATAGCTTGCTGTAAAAAAATAGGAGAGAGCTTCACTGGGGAAGGTGACCTGGAAGATATAGAACCGGATGGAGGAATGGATGATGCCGTATGTGGAGGTATGGGTGATGAGGTTGGTGGACTTCTACTAGGTACCAAGGGTTGGCGTCCTCTGTTGTAGTGCTTCAAAGGACTCAGTAGTGCGCTTTGACGCTCTAATGACCGTCTTGTATGTGTCATGCAGTGACCACAAATCCAACCAAGCTTTGGGCAAGAAGACCTTTAACTAGCTGAGCACAGGTCTAGACTCTACTAGACCAGGGCAAGTGACTAGACCACCTGGCTGGACTAGGGACAAGGAAGGACTAGACCGTGGACGAGGAAGGACTAGACCAGGACGAGAGCTTGGTTGGACCAGGGCGAGAGAGGACCAGACCAGCAGGGCGAGAGACTAGGTCAGCTAGAGTAACCTGTCTAGACTGAAACTGGACCAGACCAGCAGGCTCCACTGGGAAAGGCGAAGTAGGTGAGGCTATGTAAAACCCAGCTAGCTCCTCGATTTGTACCTCAACAAAGAGTGAGACTTCAATTGAGGTCCCACCGGACGTGCCAAAAATGAGGGAGGTCTTGTGGCGGGCAACCTGTATAGCAGGCTACAGTGTCACTTTCACAGGGCACACAGTTAGTACAGTTGGTCTGGTCTGGTCACACTGGATGGACTCTTTGGGCTGCACAGTGAGACAGGTGGCAAGGATACGGACAGTGGTCTATTGGACATCGTGGCCAGGTCACCACCACCACTCAGTTTAGAAATAGACTTAGATGGCTGACATTTATGAGTCATTGGTGGCTGTTTATGGTGGTACATTAGCTATTGGGCCAGGATTATCATCTTCTTCATATATGGTCCAGTGTCGTCATCTAGAGGAGCCAGTCTATACACACAGCACATCTGCACTATCCCTGCACATTTGAGCCTCGACACCCCCATTGTACCTGTGAGTTGTGGGCTGGAGCTGAGTGTGCTGCCACGCCAGAGTCTTATCGGTTCTTTGAGATAGTCGAGTCCATATGTTCTGGTATGCTACTGCTGTGTCTCTGTGTTGATCAGCTGTTTTCTTTGTTTTCATTCTATTTTAAGTGAGATGTCATGCACATTACACTAAGGAGCACCCACTGTAGAGAGCACGACACACTATCCGCGCTACAGTTGCTCACTTTTGGCACGCCCAGTGGGACCTCAATTGAAGTCTCACTCTTTGTTGAGGTACAAATCGAGGAGCTAGCTGGGTTTACCTACCCTCACCTACTTTGCTTGGCCAGTGTAGCTGGTGGTCTGGTTCTCTCTCGCACTGGTCCAACCAAGCTCTCATCCTGGTCTAGTCCTTCCTCGTCCCTGGTCCAACCAGGTGGTCTAGTCACTTGCCCTAGTCTAGTAGAGTCTAGACCTATGTTCATCCAGTTAAAAGTCTTCTTGCCCAAAGCTTGGTTAGGTTTGTGGTCACTGCATGACACATACAAGGCGGTCATTAGAGCGTCAAAGCGCACTACTGAGTCCTCTCAAGCACTACAACAGAAGACGCCAACCCTTGGTACCTAGTAGAAGTCCACCAACCTCATCACCCATACCTCCACATACGGCATCATCCATTCCTCCATCCGGTTCTACATATTCCATGTCACCTTCCCCAGTAAAGCTCTCTCCCATTTTGTTACAGCAAGCTATTGAGCAAGGGCTCTTGAGCAAGCGGCAATAGAGGCGTTGACCAGTGTTTTGGCCAAGGTAAACATCAAGTTTCCTACTTTCAAGGGACTCTCCTCAGAAGATACAGACGACCATGCAAGGAGGTTTGTATCTCTTTGTAGAGGTCGTGGTCTTAATAGAGAAGATGCTTATTTGGTGTTGTTTCCATCTACCTTGGATGGCTTAGCAGACAAGTGGTACAGTCAATTTGTAGAGAACCACTTTGCAACTTTGGCCACTTTACGACAACAGTTTTGTGCAGCATTCAGGCCAGGTGACTTCCAGGAAAAGGTTTTGGATGAGTTGGCCAACATGGTGTTCCAACCAGAGGAGACTTTTGTAGAACTCATGACTAAAACCAAGTCTCTGGTTGCCAAGCTTCCTCAGCAACCAACGGAATTTATGGTTAACAAGTGCGTGGAGAAGGCTCTTCCCAAAACTTCCCAGCCAAAACTCCGAGAGTCTCCGACCTGACGCCACTCTAGAGGAGTTTGTCGCGGCTGCTACCAGGATAGAGGGAGCTAGGAAGTTGTTCAACAACTCTCCTCAGGTAGAGACCCCCTTAGTGTCTTTGGAAAGTCCTTCTGATCCTTTAACTTTTTTACGCAGGGAACTGGAAGCCCTAAAGTTACTTCAAGAGGAGAGATCCTTCTCTCTTAGACAGGAGAAGCCTCCACATCACGAGGCATTGGAATAGATCAAGCGCGAGCTAGAAGAGCTCAAGTCTCAGCAAGAGACTAAAGCTATGGTTTGGTGTAGCTCATGCCGCTCTCCAGGGCACCCCCGACAGGAATGCCCCCTTCGGGTTTATTGCCACTTCTGTGAAAAGTCTGGACATGAGGACAAGGACTGCTACTACCTCAAGGGATTGCGAGAAATACATCAAAGTCTTGGTCCTACTCTTCAACAAAGGCCAGCACCTGCATCCTACATGGTTTCTCCCTGTGGCAATTCACACCACATGCCACCTCTATTGACAACCCCTCCTATGCAAGGTATGCAAAGTACGTTTCCCTCTCAGAGCTTTTATCATGCCCATGCTCCCTCATCACCTCAAAGCTTCTATGCCTCCACATCCAACTCCATGCAGCAGGAGCAAGGACCACCTCGCCCTTCGTCTCTCCCGTTGAATCGGCCCATTTTGTGCTACAGATGCGGGGAATATGGTCACTACCAAAGCAAATGCCCCTTGCCCAGAGGGTCCCCTCCCTGCCGTCATTGCCCTGCAACGAAGGATCACTATGGTAAAGATTGCCCTAAACTTCGTGCATCCACGGCTACGAACCCAGGTCAAAGCTAAAATGAGTTTACCTTTCCCAAGCTCAAGTTGATAGCGGTTAGCACCACTCCTCAACCACCCCCTTCCGCCCATGTGGTTACCACTCAAGAGAAGTTGCAGTTGGTAGAGGAGCCAGATGGCGTCCTCACCCGGGCTCAGAGAGCCGCTCTCGGTCTTAGTATTCCAACATGTTCAACTCCCCCACACATTCTCCCAACAGTGGATACTCTGCCTTCAACTGGCGCCAAGCCCTCACTCAGTGACAAACAAGAATCCAAATCTTTGCTCTACGATATTGATGAAGCCTTGTTGGAGGCAGTGGCTGATCTACAGCAGATCAAGGTACCAGAAAAGCCACTGGAAGAAAAAGAAAAGCCTACAGCAAAGACAATCTTGAAGAACACTTTTCAACAAGTGTCACTCTATGACATGCTGCGGCTAGATGCGAGTTTTCGAAGTGACGCGTACAGTTATTCAATCACTTTACCCCGGAGCAGGTCCTAGTGGCGGGTACCTCCCATTGCAACCATCCGAGTCCTATATGATATCCCATCACGCTGCTCCCCTCACGGATTATAGAAGCCCTCGTCTCACCGTGTCCGTCTTGGGACAGCAATTTTCAGGAGTAATTGTGGATGGTGGATCTGGCAACAATATGATGCCTGAGTTTACTACGATGGCTTTAGGCCTGCAGCCTACTCAAACTGCCCCCTTCACAATAACATTGGCCGACCAGAGGACATTATACCCTGTGGGCATAGTGGAAAAGATGCCTCTGCAGGTACAAGATTTCACTTTTAGTTTGGATTTTGTTGTGGTTCGTCTTCCACAAGTGGAGGGCAGATTTCCCTTGCTCATTGGTAGACCATGGCTACGACACACTAAAGCACTTCATGATTGGGGAAACGATGCCATGTGGATACATACTCCTAGCTCCCCGATGCAACCCATTCGCCTAGAAGGAGGCATGGATCCCGTCGTGCAACATAGTTCTTTGTCCCTAGCAACCAGCCTTGAAGTGGAACAACCTACTCCACCTGACGGGCGAGATGAGGATTTGTTGGAGTGGTTGGATGCTGCGAAATCTATCCCTATTATGGAGTATCTATTCACTCTTTGCCTGAAGGTACGCCCTCTTCCAATGTTTCCAGAGTAACTAAACCTAATGAGCAACGTGAGCCAGCTCAAAGGTTGAAGGTCATAGAAGCTACTCCTGATGCGCCCTTGGTGGAAGCCTTTGAATTTGGTTAGCCTGTGAAGAATCATAGAAGCGGAAAGAAATCTCTTGTACATGAGTTCACGCCCCTTCAACATCAGCCACATCGGTATCTGCTACTCCGAAAGATACAAAGCTCTACTCTGTGTCTAGAGAACTCCCTTCACAAAGCTTCCTGAAGATGGGATACAACAAAAACAATGTTGATTTCCCGCTTGGTGAATTCGGTGATCATGATATCTCTCTGCTTGAGTGCCATCTCCCCTCACTACCCCTCCCTCCTTCCTTCCTCGCCCTTACACACCCCCAACTCGTCCCCCACTTTCAAATTGGTCCCCCTCCCCCTACTCGCCCTAACCCCTCCACAATTCGTCCCCCCTCTCTCCCAACTTGCCCCCTATCCCCTCCCCAACTCGCCCCTCCCCTTCACAACTCGCCCCCTCTTTCAAATTGGTCCCCCTCCCCAACTCGTCCCCCTTTCCCTGCCCTATTCGTCCCCTCTCTCTCCCAACTCGCCCCCTATCCCCTCCCCAACTAGCGCAACCCCCTCCCCAACTCGTCCCCCTTCCCTACCCACTCACCCTCACCCCTCGCCCCTGCCATACATGGCCCAAAAACTCCCTTTGCAGCTTCCCCTCACCCTCTCCCCCGAGTACTTTCACAATGTTTAGGCTCTTGTCTTCAGCTTGAGGAGACGGAGACTTTCTGTAATTGAACAATCAAGCGGCCCTCTGGCTTTGTTTCCTTGTTCACAGGAGATGGAGAGCGACACAAAGGGGGAGAGCAAGTTTTTTGTAATCCGATCACAGCAGACTAGCAAGCTGAAGAGACGCTTTTCTCCTTGTGGCTTTCAATCATTGACCTGGTTGCCATCCTGTTGATGTTAATGCTTTTTGTTCTCCCATCGCTATGGAGCTTAACATTATTTGCGGTGTTACTCGGGCTTATGGTCATCCCTCCTTTGGAGAAGAGTGTTGTTGCAGAAAGATGTACAAATGCGATACCTAGTGGTTTTCTTTCACAGTTTTTCAATGTTCCTCTCACCGACACGATGAGCGATCTTGTGCGTCTTGTGGCGGACAACCTGTAGCAAGCTACAGTGTCACTTTCACAGCACACACAGTTAGTACAGTTGGTCTGGTCTAGCTCACAATGAACGGACTCTCTGAGCTGGCCAGTGCCACGTGGCAGGGATACGGACGGTGGTCTAGTGGACATCATGGCCAGGTCACCACCACCACTCGGTTTGGAGATAGACTTAGATGGCTTGCATTTATGAGCAGTTGGTGGCTCTTTATGGTGGTACATATCAGTAGTAGTTGTTGGGTCATCATTATCATCTTCTGCATATATGGTGCAGCGTCGTTTTCTAGAGAGCGAGTCTATACACAGCACGTCTGCACCATCCCTGCAGATCTGAGCCTCGACACCCCCATTGTACCCGTGAGTAATGGGCTGGAGCTGAGAATGCTACCACACTAGAGACTATATCGGCTCTTTGAGATAGTCGAGTCCATATGTTCTGGTCTGCTGCTGTGTCTCTGTGTTGATCAGCTATTATCTATTGTTTCCTTTGTTTTCATTCTGTTTTGAGTGAGATGTCAAGCACATTGCATTGAGGAGCACCCACTGTAGAGAGCATGACACACTATGCGTACTACAAAACGCTAGCTAAGTTGCTGCAGAAAACGCTAGGGCCATCTGCTGCAAAAACACTAGGTGGTCTGGTTGGGTGAAAATTGTTAGGTTGTCTTGCCAGGCTCTTGCTAACAAGGTGCACTGTCAGACACTGGGTCTCTGCTACCTCTTCTGCCAGAGAGTGCTAGCGCTAGTTTTCTTACATATTTCCTTAGCCAAATTGCCCTACCCAGTTTCCTAACAAAGTCACTTAATAATAATAAGTGAAAAATGGCTAAAATAGGGAAAAAGATTATGTGCACTGTAAAATGCTCCTGAAGGGTACTGACTGTAATCTGATGATCATGCTCTGTGCAACCAGAGGAAATGTAACTACTCTAAGTGCCTGGACATGCACGGTCTACGAACAAACTCACAAATGTGCCAAAACACTTCCTAAGATGAACCGAACCCTAGTCATGAAGTAGCTTGTCCACATGCACATAGGGTTAGATGTGCACGTGACAAACGGGGTACGGAACGGGCGGAACACGTGCTCAAAAAAAAATAGCAGTTTTCAAATTTTTTTAAAATCTCGCCGTTTGGACCTTGGGCGCCTTGTCAACTTGGAGCGTTTAGGGAGAGGGGGAGGGCTCTAGCCTCTCCTACTTAAAGCCTCATGGACAAGCTCAATCTCACCCCTCCCTCAAGGCTTAATCTCAAGCCTCATTGTCATCCCTCCGTCCGGTATCAAGCTCCCAACCTTAAGCTCTCTCCTTCTCTCTTGGGCCTCAAGGCTTTAAGCCTCAAGGCTCAAGCTTGAAAGTTAAAGCTCCATCCCTCACTCTCCATCTCTCCCTCAAGGCTAACTCTTGAACTTTGAAGCTCCATCACTCCCTCTTCCCTCAAGCCTCAAGGCTCTCTCCCTATACCTTGGGCCTTGAGGCTTAAAGGCTCTCTCCCTATACCTTGGGCCTCAAGGCTTTAAGCCTCAAGGCTCAAGCTCCATTTCTCCCTTCCTCTCCCTCTTCCTCTCTTTCGCTCAAGGCTCCATTGACGGTTTGACCACCTCTCTCTCTCTCTCTCTCTCTCTCTCTCTCTCTCTCTTATCACTTATGGCCCACATCAAGTGAACGTGTGCCCTTGGGTACGAAGAAGAAGAAGGATGAAGCTTCATGGTGGGACGAAGTGCATTCCCGAGTGTTTGGAAAGTCCGGTGGTACACGTGCATGGAAGTGCAAACTATGTGGCTTTGAACGGCAATCCGGCACAACCAAAGTCCGTGTTCACCTCCTTAAGCTAGAGGGACAACAAGTAGCAATATGCAAGGCGTTCAACGAGCAATTGTTGAAGGTATTTGAAGCCAAGGATACCGCCATCAAAGCCAACAAAGAAGAGAAAGAAGCGGCAAGGCCTAAGCGTCCTGCAATCGACCCCAACGACTTGGTTTTTCCATCTTTTACACCTTCTTCATCGGTTGGTGGTGATAGTAATGTGGCAACGACGGAGATGGCGGCGACATCATTTTGATCGGCATTTTCAATGCCTAATACTACTCGAGTCTCCACTCCCAAATCTCACCAACGCACCCTACATACTACTTGGGATCCAAAAAGAAAGAAGGATGTGGATGCAAGTGTTGCCCGCTTTTTCTATCATGATCACATCCCGTTCATAAAGGCTCGGTAAGACTTACTATCATTTCTCACAATCAATCATCTCGATTCTCATTCTCATCTAAATAGTAAATCCTAATACCCCTTGTGTGCAATGTGTAGGTCGAAGTACTTCAAGACCATGTGCACGAGGATTAGAGAGTATGGGGCACGCTATGTGCCACCCTCTTCCGAGGCACTCCACACTACTCTACTCGACAGAGAGAAGCCCGTTGTGGAGATGGCAATCCTCAACATGGAGAGGCAATGGACGAAGTATGGCGTGACCCTCATTGCGATGGATGGAGCGACACTAGGAGGAGGTCCATTCATGGCATTGTTGCCTATTCCCAAGGGGAGATGTATTTTGTCCACTCCCATGACGCCACAGAAAATCAGCAGATGTCCTTGCGGGAGAGTGAGCCTCCGCCATAGAGACCATTGGGGCAGATCTTGTGATAGGGCTAGTCATCGACGGGGAAACATCGAACAAGGCAGCCGGAGCTATTTTGGAAGGCGCTTATCCTCACATCACGGTGTCCTTTTGCATGGCACATTGCCTTAACAACCTCTTGAAGGATTTCGGCAAACTACCTTGGATAAAGCCTCTCATTGCATCCACATCCAAGGTGGTTGCTTTCATCAACAACCACAACGTACTTCGAGCCGAGTTCTTGAAGCGTTCGGGGGGGCAAAGTGCTTCTATAGTATTGTGAGACCCGCTTTGCCTACAACCATCTTATGGTAAGCTGCTTTGTAGAGTGTCAAAGTGCAGTACGGCAGCTCTTCATCAATACAGAGTTTGCTGAGACTTCCCATGCAAGTACAGTCGTAGGGATCATTTGTACAAGGAAGGTAGAGGATCCTGAATTCTGGGAGTCTCTAAAGACTATTGACAAAATGGTGAAACTAGTGATCCACTTGCTTAGAGTGATGAATGGTATGCAACCTTGCATATTGGCAAGGTCTATGAAGCAATAGATCGCATGGTCAAGACGCTTGAAGATCTTAAGAAGGACCCATATAGGCTCGAAGAAATCAAAGACCTTTGCAGTAGCAGGTGGAATGCCTATAGTTCACCTCTTCATGGTGCAGCTTTTGTGTTGGACCCAGAGTTCCAAGGTGCAAGACAAGAGCATGATTCAGAGGTGAACACACATTGGAACACCATCTTGAAAAAGCTTTACCCTGATCGTGACATGCAGCGCAAAATCAAGGATCAGCTTGCATTTTACAGGGATATGCGAGGATCATTTGGGACAGCCGATGCCCAAATTGATCGCACCAAGATTTCCTCCGTCTTGTGGTGGCAAGAAAATGGTTCGTATGGTCCCGATCTTCAGCGGCTTGTCGTCCGCATTCTCAGCCAAGCGGTTAGCTCCTCTTGCTTGGAGAAATTGTGGAGCGTATATAGCCACGTTGCATCTAGAAAGAGAAACCAACTTGGAGTGGAGAAAGCAAATGAGCTTGTTTTTGTCAGTGCAAACTTAAGAATGCTTTGCAAGTCAGCATCCAAAGTTACAGATCCTTTTCTACAGAGGGAGATAGACGCAGAGGCAGAGGTCCTTGGAGAGGCAGGAGGATCTACGCATGAGGATGAGCCTATGCAGGAGATTGGGATGATATTCATGACGTCGAGGACATCACTACAAATTGGGAGGTGGGATGCTCTTTTGCCCCTACCCAGAGGTGAACATCTTTTGGTATTTGTTTCCTTTGTGGTCGCCGGCTTTGCCCCCTTTTTGTATTGCACTACCACATGAGTGATTGAGTCTTGACATGTCACCTAGCGACTCTCACAGTTGTTATTTAGCACTCTAGCCTCTACATGTCTCTTTGTAGCGCCTTGGCTAGCCTTGTAAGCCATCTTTATAATATATCATCTTTTTGCTCCAGAGTTTTGTGTGGAGTCTGGAGTCTATTCAACTTTGAGTTAATGTTCTTTCTATGAAGAATCAAGATGCTTTTGTAAAGGATATGTGTAGTGCGCAATCGCGTGTAAGCCTTAAGACTGAAGAATCATTGCAAAGCATACCTAAATAGGATTCTACTTGGACTAATAGGTGTGTATGGCTCTCTACTAACATATAGACTAAATCCAAGCTAATTTAAGCATATTTTAAGCTTACCGTTCCGGCCGCCCTTCCCGTTCCGTTTTTCTGGGGGAGGGAGGGACGTTCCGGAAATGTTCCAGAGGCCCCCGTTCCCGTCCCGGGTAACTTTGGCTTTGTTACGAGCAACTTTCAAAAGCCAAAGGATCCTACGGGAGTGAAGTTATGGGAGCATGTTTATGCTCCAATCCGGTCCAAGGTGGAACCTGTATAAATTGGAATTTAAGGTGCATAAAAATAGAAATTTCACAAGAAAAGCCTACAAATATGTAAACTATCACTCTATATAGCTAAATGAAAAGGCCTACCTATGTTAAACATCAAACAAGTAACCTATCCTGATACGAATATGAGACACAATACTAGATTTCCATGATAGCATGACAAACTGTTTATATGTATGATGATCTCAATTTTCATTGTTCAATACCATACTTACAAGCGACATAGCACTGTAAGAGACAATGTACATCATACATGAGTAAAGATCCAACGATTGACTGATGATTATCAAAATACTGCAAATACAAAACTCAAAACTACAATCATCTCAACATGAGTAGTTCATATCAATCATGACCAATGTCTAATGCCAACTATAAAAGATTATAAACCAGTAAAACTACTACATAGTTGTCACGTGCACATCTAACCCTATGTGCATGTGGACAAGCTGTGACTCCTATTTCTAGGGTTCAGGACAGCCTAGGAAGTGTTATGGCACCCTTGTAGCCTGTACGCAAGACGTGCATGTCCAGGCACTTAGAGTAGCTGCATATACTCTGATTGCACAAGCCATTAGCACCTAGCATCAGTAGCCAACACCAAGCATTTGCCATGTACCGCATGTGAACCTACGCTTGACCGCCGGTGAACCACCTCTTATGGGTCACTTAAATTATAAGTGACTTTGGGAAATTAAATGAAGGTCGTGGGCTGAATTCTCATGCTGCTCGACCCAGCCAGAAACTCCTATAAGAGCATCCCCTTTGGCGCTAGAAGAAGACAGAGGAAGTAGAAGAGGGACCAGTTCCCACAGCACAAGCAGCAGCAGTTCCAGCCTTTCCTCTCAACAATTATGCCTCCTGCCAAGCTTGATACCAATTAATGGCATTACCCGCTAGATACATGGCAATAATAAAAACTTTACTATTGCTGGTTTTCTTGTTAGTCACAAAGTAAGCATTAAATTGATGCAACCAAGAATACATCACACAAGCATCCATCTTACCATCATACTTACTGAACGTCCGCTTCTCAGTGATTAGATTGTTGGAGTCGTCGTCTCTACTTGCACTATGTGATGACTTGCCGGCCTCCTTGAGTGGCTCTCTCTTCGAAGAGAGTACTTGTAGGATCGACTCTTTCATGCATTGGCCCCGCTGTGCATCTCACTCTAGCTCCATAGCCACCCTCTTTTCTTCAACCGCTATGCGTTGAGCTTCGCGTGCTTGCTCACGCTCTAGCTCCATAGCTGCCCTCTTTTCTTCGGCCACTATGCATTGAGCTTCCCTCCGTTCTTCCCGTTCTCTTTCAATGGCGGCATGTTGAGCCTCTTGTTGTAGCATCATCTCCATCATAGACTTGACCAAAGTCTCCAAAGGATTTGGTGCAATCCGTGGCATAGATGGGGATGGGGGAGAATCTGGAAACAATCCTCCTGGAATAGGGACTTCTTCTTCTCCGATTCCACTCTCATCACCTTCACGCAAAGTATCCATACCGCTTCTAGTGATGAACATGCATTGAGTATTTGGGTACTTGAGGTTTCTTGGGGTACTTAAGGTACTTAATACTATTTGCAATCTGCATTTAAGAAGACTTTTCTCTTACCCAAGCTCAACTCCTTTCTAAGGATGCATCCCTTGACGGCCTTGCGCTCACACCAAGGTTGCTTTTTCCCACCTCACATCGATTGGTTTGCCGCAATGTGCAAGGTCCGCTCTCAATGAGTGAAAAAGAGGAACTAGGAAAGGCTGGACAAGCCCTTCTTTTTGGGTTACCTGTCAATCTTCAAAAGCACAGATTAGGGATCGTTACGCCCAAGTGGTCTTGGGTTACATGCGATAGCAACAAGCAAAAATAATTTCGTGGTTCTTAATGACCCCCCTTTTTTTTTAGTGATGGTACTAAACACTGCCAAACAGCTCTAATATCAATGTTATGTGCAGGGGAAGTGATTTATGGTGTGTGCTCAGGATGAGTGCTCAGTGTGTACTCAAGGTTCCTTTTACTGAAGGGGAGAGAGCCCCCCCTACTTTATGACCGTTATGCAATAGACTAAAACAGAGACTGAAGACTGTGAGTGAAGGTGATATGTGTGTGTGTGTGTGTGTGTGTGTGTGTGTGTGTGTGTGTGTGTGTGTGTGTGTGTGTGTGTGTGAGAGAGAGAGAGAGAGAGAGAGAGAGAGAGAGTGAAAAGAAACGAAATAATACATTAACCTCTACAAAGTCCAAAATGACCTATGAGACCGACAAGTTACAAACTGGCAAACCTAATACAAAGTCTGTGTGCTGAAAGAAAGACTAACATCCTAAACAAAATGTTGTAGTGAAAGTGAATGTGGGGGAAAGACTAGAGACTCTCTAGTCAATACAAAGGTACAAAATAATGAGGGTCCAAGAAACTTAAGCTACTAAGAAGATCCTCCAACTCATAGTAAATCGAGCATCGGTCAGTGTCGGATCTCCTCGATGTCCTCCATGGTCAAAAACCTGATTGGGCATCGTGCGTAGTGTGCCAAAATAATCCGAATCCTCCTTTGTAATCTCCGTCTATGCTGGGATGTCCTCCTCCGTAATCCTGGATGCCTAAATCTCCCTAAGTCCATCGCATGGTCAATCAGTGTGCCTCTAGTGGAGGTGAGATCTGAACTCTGCTTCAAAACCTATCTGTCTGGTTGTCTAGTGGTAATGGCTGAGTTGAGTCTGTCTCTCTGGTCACCTCAACAAGCACTCTCTATGTCTCCTCAACTCAAGCAGCATCTCTGATCCATGTACCCCATAACTTTGAAAAGTGGTCCAAAACCCTCTTTGAAAAAGCAATGGAATTGCTCGTGAATCTCATAGTATGCGGAGCAATAACATATGTATTGCACCTCTGTCTCTGGCTCCCTATGGCATACACGACAAACCCTAGCCTCAGCCAGAACTCCTCTATATCTGCCAGTCTCAATCTCAAGCTCTTGTGAGGATGTGCATATCTGGCCAATAGCACACCGCACCCCATATGATAAATATATATCCATATAGCTGGGCCTGACTACAAAGCCATTTGCTGTGAGTTAAAGAAAATGTTCTCTATAAAAAGCCATCTTCGTGCCCAACTCTTGAGTAGGCTCTATTCAAGTCCTCCTAGTGTCCATCTGAATCAAGCCGTGACGGATAAGTCTAGTAATCTCTGTCTGTGTCACAGTGAAAGAGAGGGCCTCCAAAGAGTGCTCGATCTATGTCGACGACAATGATGAGGTATTGATGGGTCTATGTCGATGACAATGAAGTCAACGACGAGGTACTGTTGGGTCTATGTTGATGACGATGATGTCAACCACAAGGTACTGATAGGTCTATGTCGACAACGATGATGTCGATGACGAGGTTCTTGATGGGTCTATGTCGACGACGAAGTTTTGTGGATCCTTATGCCAGCCAAGGCACAAGGGTTACTAGGTGCTAAGGGATGTACCGTGCACGCTTCACTTGCGCTACGTAGACATGCTTTTGCTATAGTTTAGCATGGGCTTTAGCTTAGGACCTAGCCTGGCACTTTGTCAGCCTCTAGCAAGACGTGCATGTCCATGCCGGTCATAGTTGCATACCCTCTCTTGCACAGTACCACATTTTAGCACTTAGGCATTTATTGCACGTAAACCACCACTTAAAGTGCATTTTATTGATAAGTGACTTTTCATTTATCCTTGTTGGGATGGCTACCCGACCTAGGTATTTGTACCTATTTAACCAGCCCCCCTTGGTGCACCAATAGAAGCCAGAGGAGCAATAAAGGTGCCACTCAAGAATCAAGCAATACCAAGCACATGGAATGTCATCATCTCCAACGTTTTCCAAGATCAACCATCAGCGTTTTCAGCCAGCAGCAGCGTTTTGCTTTGCCCTCGGAACCCCGCAGCACATCCACCGCGTACAGCCATAGCCTCACCATGGTCGCAATCCTCGTAGTGTCTATACCAGTGTTTTTAGTTTTCAGCCCTCAGAACAACCAACGTTTTCAGCCGCAAACACATGTAAGGCATCCAAATGGCGATGCATTCCCTTTGGGGAGTCAGAAATCAGCACAATATCATCATCATATAACAAAGTGGGATCCATGTCCCTGTTGTTGGGGTTAAGGCCTATGTGCCTTGACCGGTCGCCCAGGTCATGGGCGCCCACCCACTGTTACCCTATACTTATAGTGAGTATACTGTATAGGGGGAGCTGCCACTTCACTGTCTCCCCACCCACATCGTGTGTGTCTCCTCTCTCTCTCTCACTCTCCGTCTGTGGTGCTCCCCGATCCCCTTCAATTGGTATCAGAGCTATGGTGACCGCGAAGAGCACGACGGCTTTGAGAGCTTTGAGGCGATAGCTCGCTCGCTCTCGACGGTGGAGTTCGATCGCGGAGTTTCACGGAGAGCGATTTTAGCTTGAGGAGCATTGTCTTTGGAGCTTAGGAGCTTGGTGTGGTCAAGCTTGGTCGAGGAGGCGGTTGCCACTCATGCGAGAGTGAGCTATGTTGCCATGGTCTTGGCGGTTTATGTATGCCATATATGGATTTGTGTATTTGTTTGTGGCTGAGATTATTTGAGATTTGGCTCAATTTATAGAAGAAATCTGTTGGATTTTATCCAGGTTCTCGCCATAGCTTCTACGTATCCGTAGGTTGCTCTTTGACAGTTTAGTGGTTGAGTTTACTCCCACTTTGACAGGTGATTTTCAGTCATCATTTGGTTGGAGTTTGGAGTCACTTGTGTATGCCCTTGTGTGCCGTATTTCGTATTGCGCATAGCGACAGATCTTGCAAGGTTTTGCGAAATGTTGCTATAGTTATCTGGCAGACATTTGGTCATCGATTGAAAGGTATTTTGGCAGCAATCATCACTCACATGTATGTCATTTGAGGTGCCGTTGAGTGGTACTCCGGCAAGAGCGAGTATGCTCATATGTATGACTTTGTGAGGTGATTCCGGTCGAGTTTATTCCCGGATTGGCCATTGTGGCATATATTATTGTCTCTTTGAGGTTTACTGTTGAGATTTTGCTCCAGTTACAAAGGAGACTCTGCCAAAATTTTGTCAGATATTTATGCGCGATTGAGTCATATTGACTTGTGATTTTGTGCAAGGTTTTGCACGGTTATTGGTGCAACTTTGCATCAAATTTTACAGCCATATTTGCAGACTTTTGTTGATGCGATTCGAGCCAGTTTAGGGCTGATTTGGTTGACATTGCGGGAGCTCTATTTTGGAGTGTGTCTCACAGGTTTTACATTGTGTTTCTGGCCATATTGGTAGACAGTTTCCAGGTGTTGTTGGTGAGGTGGTTTTGCTTTCTAGTTTACTACATTGTGCTCATGGCAGAGACAGGTGATCGATCAGATTGTGACCTCTCACAGATGCGCATGTTTGATGGGTCAGACTTTGCGGCATGGAGAGAGTGTATGCTTGATGCATTGACACAGCGAGGGTTGCATCGACCATTGAGTGGTGATGTAGGTAGACCTTCAAACATGTCTGACGATCAGTGGCAGGAGCTAGAGGAGATGGCACTATCTACGCTCTCTTTGCACCTTGCGGAATCTGTATATGCTCTTGTTATGTATGAGACTACTTTGAGAGCACTTTGGCGCACATTACATGATATGTATGATAGATCTGAGTCATCAAGGACTCGTGTGAGACATGTACATTCACGAGTACGCCAACAGGTGATATGTTGGTATTGTGGTCATTCTGGACACGTTAGACGACGTTTTCGTCGTATGCGACATCGTAGGAGACATGGCAGTCTCAGAGATGTATGCAGTGATGCCATGGACTCAGTTGCTTTGGCAATTGAGACACATGTAGTGTCGGAGTATACTAGTGACGGGGATGTCACTTTTACCTCGAGCTATGCACGAGATGCTATACATGTGGATAGTGCACCCCCTTCGCAGTGGTTGCTAGACGCAGATGCTATGTTTCATGTCACGTCGCATCGTGAATGGTTTTGTAGCTATTCTAGCGGGATGCTTGGCAGTGTACGTTTGACCGATGGATCGGTGCATGCGATAGCAGGTGCAGGAGATGTGAGACTGTCATTACCGAGTGGTGCATCTTACTTGTTACGACATGTGCGCTATGTACCAGATTTGACAGTGAGTTTGATCTCGATTGGTCAGCTTAGAGATTGTGGATGTCAGATTTCGCTACGAGAGCGAGATTTTGTGATGCATTTGGGTTCGCTAGTGATTGCGAGAGGTGCCAGGAGTGGTACAGGTTACCCATTGCATGTGGATCACGCGAGAGACGGTGTTGTCTCTGTGATCATGCAGCCACGTAGACAGCGAGAGAGCAGGCGAGTCTCTTTTGCTTGTGGGTTGCAGGATGCTTTGCATGGAGTGCAGAGCAGTGACCTTGTTGTGCAGGTTGCGTCTACGGATGCACAGGTAGAGCGGGACAGCTCTAGTGAGTCACAGCAGGATGAGTCATCAGAGGTGATGACAAAGATGACTCACATGGATGCTGAGATGTCGGCTATTGTGCAGTCATTTCTTGATATGCTTATGTCAGAGCTTGATGCAGATTCAGGATATATGGATACTCTTGGTACACATGTGATATGTGGTGGGCACGAGGAGTCACTCCAGAGCTCGGAGTCAGAGTACCATGGTCTCTATGATAGGGGACAGGATTGCCATGAGTTGAGTTCTGAGTTGGAGGTGGCAGAGGTTGCCACGGTTGCATCAACGTTCGGTGTCCTCATGTACGAGATGCTGATCTCGAGGCCCGACATAGCAGCTGCAGTGGGAGCATTTGAGGATTGATTAGTTGTTCGATGACTGATCTCGGCATAGAGCATAGGGGAGGTTTGCAGGTATTGGACCGATACTTGCAGGAGTGCATGAGCTCTTGTAGACTATTTGCAGAGCTTGGAGCTAGCTCTGTGTGGCTTCCGCAGTGGGATGTTTGTCTATCAGTAGAGCCGGATGCACTAGCTCATCGAGAGTCAGTGGGCATAGGTTGAGAGAATATCTCACCTTCTATTAGTTGTACACTAGTAGATCTTGCTTACAGGCACATTGGCCTTTAAGTGGGAGGTTGTTGGGGTTAACGCCTATGTGCCTTGATCGGTCGCCCAGGTCATGGACGCCCGCCCACTGTTACCCTATACTTATAGTGAGTATACTGTATAGGGGGAGCTGCCACTTCACTGTCTCCCCACCCACATCGTGTGTCTCTTTCTCTCTCTCTCTCACTCTCCGTCTGTGGTGCTCCCCGATCCCCTTCACCTGCTAGCTTCGCTCCTTTGTCCCCTAATCTCGTAATGTAATTAGAGGCCTCATCTACATACATACCAAACAAAGTAGAAGATAACAAGCATTCCTGCTTCACTCCAGTAGTGGAGTAAACTAGGGTAGAACTGCCCTCGGGAGTGCGTGCCTGCCTTGCAACTAATCTGTAGGAAGCCATAATCCCCCAAATGAGCTTTGTGGGTAACCCCATGACCTGCAATCACCGCATTAGTCTAGCTCTGGGTACAAAAGCTTTGTGGAAGTCCACAAAGCTACAATATATCCGTTTCCCATGTGACTTGCCCTCCTCAATAATGGCTCATAGAGTTAGGATATGATCAAGAGTAGAGAAACCCCTCTTGAAACCTGCCTGTCCTATTGCTCGTATACCCTGTCTCTCTGCCCATTTGCTCAGCTACTGCTCGAGAATGGATACGTATAACCGTGCTAATGTGTGACCGATCAAGATAGTATGGTAGTTCCCAGGCTCCATAAGGTCTATTGCCTTTAGGATAGGCACAATAGTAGACAAACTCCAAGTCTCAGGCAAGCCCTCACACATAGCACGGTTAAACATCATAGCTGGAAGCTCTGCAAGCATATCTCTGGCATGAATAAAATGCTCGGCCACTAATCCCTCATGATCATAAGCTCTCCCATGCTTCATCCTGTCAATGGCTTTCCTTACCATTTCTGCTGTAAAGAAGACATATGCATGCCCCACACCTTGGGAGAAGTAATAGCTAGAGCGGGAGAGGATTCAAGAAAAAGCCGCCAAGCCTTGGCCGAATCTTGACTCAAAAATAGCTGGTATAACTACTACTCAAGGCTAGCCAAAAAGGCCCTCTTCTTCTGACGTACTAAACCCCAGAAAGCAATGTGCCATTGTGTATTGAGTGATGACTCCAAGAGAAACCTCTCTTTGTAGGCTCTCAAATCTCTGTGCTCCTCATCATACCAACTATTATGGGGCATAGTCCTAGAACAGTGTCTCTGCTCAATGTGGATAAGGCTCCCTAACCGCATCCCGTAGAGTCTCTATGATCTCCCAATGCCCATCTATTCTATCTCTCTAGGTTACTCCCACCCTGTCACCATAGACAACCTCTGTTCACAAGCAAATAACAAAAAAAACACATGGTCTACCTTCAAGAGTACGCGTACACCACACAAATTGGAACAGATAAACTGGTGAGACGCTCTTGAGGTGTGGTATGTGTCCATCAGAGCATCAAACGAGTAACAGAAGGTAGTCAACTAACCGCTATGTCGCCAGTGCAACGGACTGTGGCAGACGTGGTAGGGATGAGGTAGGAGCTGCTGTTGTGGGTGCTGCAAGCTTGAACTAGAGAGGCGTGGCTACTAGAGGCAGCTGGCAATAGACGGCCAGAGACGCTGCGCTTTCTATTAGCACCCCAATCCATCCTACTCCTCCGAAAACTATGCTGCCCGAGTGTAGTCTTCGACACCAGACGAAGCCAACGCCCCATGCCCACTGTGACCATGTGGACGTATTCAGACTTTGAACTCCTGTATATTATTTCCCCGCTGAGTTTGAAGATACCGATACATTACAAAATTCTAGCGAGAGATTTTAAGCTTTCGACTAGTATGCAGTACCCAATCATTTTAAAGATTTTATTAAGAAGAATCGGCAAAGATCCCCGCTGGCAAACATGTCATAGGACGGGCTCGCAGGCACAATGCTGCACAGGAATTGAAAGGAAAAGAAATGGAAAGAGGGGAGGGGGTGGGGGGAGGCTACTGTGAAGCAGGAGGCAGCGACGAAGTAGGGACGAAGCAAGAGCGAAGGCGGGACGACGTAGGGCAAGGAACCCATGCCTTTTTTTAAAAAAAATAACAAATCCCCATCAACTGCAGTGTCGAGCGCGAAGGCATCTAGTTAGACGAGCTTGTGAAGAGACAAATCTCCCACTGTCTCAGGTTCGAAATTGTGCAGCGCGCCTTCATTTTAGATGAGGTTCTCCTTACGAGGAAAGTACTGGATTCGAGGGAATCTGTTGAACAAATTGAATATAATAAACATGGGCCAGTAAGAGCCAGTACGAATCTTGCGAGATCCTTTGAGATTGCAGGTTGCGATGCGATGGCAGGACGAAAGAACGAAGCCAGGTGCGGCACAAGCAGGAGCGTTGGACTAGGAGCAAGGAATGGCGATGGTGGCAGGAGCAGGAGGGGTTGGAGTCGAAACCAGTCGCAACAGGAGTGAGCAGGGGCAGGAGCAAGAGGGACTGGAGTGTTCTTTTTTTGTTTTTATAAATTACTACTTCTTTACCAGCATTCTAGGAGAGTGTAGTGGCTAGGGAGGTTGCACTCAACGTCCTCGATTGTCCTGTCCGTGGCGATCGCTGCTTTTGGGGTGTGTTGTTGGGATTTTAGAGCGCCTCTTCGAGCAATAGGATTTTGGTATCTGCAAAGATTTCGCTAATAAAAATAAGAACCTACCAATATAATCAATGAATTTAGTAATCGAACAAGTGACGAGATCACAACTTTGTAGGCGATATAATGTTTCACCAATTTCCTCAATTCTAATAAGTACATTTCTCGCTAATCAATGCATTGCCATCCACATAGACGGACTCTCTCTCTCTCTCTCTCTCTCTCTCTCTCTCTCTCTCTCTCTCTCTCTTTGTGCGAGCATTATGTTGTGATGATTTTCAGGACATGTGTGGCTCTCATTCCTGCATTGTGTGTGTGTGTGTGTGTGTGTGTGTGTGTGTGTGTGTGTGTGTGAGAGAGAGAGAGAGAGGGGGGGGGAGTGAGAGAAGAAGAGAGATTTTAAGGTCATAGGAACAATCCCAAGAGACCTCAAAGTTGTGTGTGTGTGTGTGAGAGAGAGAGAGAGAGACAGAGAGAGTGGGGAGGACTATGCAACCTTGAGACCCTCTTTCACTCACTCTCTCTCAAAATCCCAAATGCTCAACACTGGCATGAGCGAGGCTGCAAATCGATCTTCAATTGCAGCTTGCTAGCTTGCTGAACGAGATTGGGTAGGCCACATCACAAAGTTAGGCAAAGTGGGGATGTGGCATGTAGTGGGTAAGTCACAAGGGATCGAATTAATGAAGATGTAGGCTAGTGATGATGGATGCGCTAAGAGAGTAGCCTAGAAGGCACAGAAGTTAGTGCATCAACAAAAGGGATGAGTAGGCTTGAGGAGTACCATGGCCACCTTTGCATGTCTATGTCTGTCAGGCATTTGGAGGGAGAGGGCACAACGTCACAAACAAGTTGAAAAGGCCTCCCCCATAGGCCCTCGAAAGGGCTTCGCCGACCCTTTACCCATTTTGAGGGCCCATCAAAGAACTACAAGTGCCCCATACTTCACCATTAGCCGATTAATGCAATCTACAAACAACATAGATTCTATGAATGGTGGATAGAATATGCCACAAAAGAAAATCTATGGTTGCGAGTCTATGCGTTGATGCCATATATATATAGAGCCCTGTAAAGATGTGATCTATTATACATGATACAAAAGCAAATGTGCGGGGCGGTGATGGGAGGGTAGGCGAGGTGTCAAAGGATCGTCATCTTAGTGTAGGGTCTTTAACTATGAAAAGCTCACAAGACCCCAAGGTCATGATCCTTGGGATATCCTTAGATCGTAAATGTCCACTTCATCTATCCACCAATAATATAGCAATGAAGACTGTGCATTTTGCATGAAATAATCTCTCCTTTTTCCTTAGCATGGTTGAGTCCTCCCGTGGTTGTGTACTCAAAAGATTGTAATTTAGTAAAGAATATAATGAGGTTCAAAGAAGATGCTCTCAGGGTGAAGCAAAGATATCATGGTGGAGTAATGCAGCTTTGTTGGCTTATTCGGGGTCTCTACAAAAGATGCAAACATCATGTATTCCATTCGGTCAAAAAATTGTATAGTTTTTTTAATTAATGTTACCCCTTAGGTCATGAGACATGCACCTAATACATTTGAGATTTGAAGAGTTTGGTGTATTTTGTGGCGCTTTTTGGGCTGAGTGAGATTTGTCCCAACCCTCCTGTTTATGGTGTAATGCATATGAAACTTTTGATTATTGAGTAACACAAAGAAAGATATCAAAGAAGCAATGTGCCTTTTTGCGGGGGATTTCTATCATATGTTTGCAATTTGCTTGCAATATAAACTCTTCAGTGCCATGGAAAGGTTTATGTTTTTATTTTTGTAGTGCTAGCCTAGCAATGCCCTATATATAGTTGCCTCCAGCAATCATTGAGCATTTCTCTCACACACACACTCTTAGCAAAGTGGGGAAAATGGACACTTTTGGTAGCAAGGATCAAGTGAGCTTGCTAGACACTTGGCCATTGTTTAGTATTTCTTCCATAGCATCCATGTTATTTTTGGCTCTCAACAAGCCCTCGACAAAAGGGATAACTTTCTTAGCTTTGGCGGGAGTCATTTCTTTCATAGAGTGGACTACAAGAGAATTTTCATTGACTATCATATATGAGCACAACAAAGTTAAAACACTTTATTACTTGATGTTAAATGGTGGTCAGTCTTCTTCTATACCTCCTACTGTTTGATGGTCTTTATCCAATCTACAACTTGAAAATCCTAAACATGTGGCCCTTTTTATAGAGGAAGAGATCGTAATGGCTTACATTGCTCCTTGCTACTTTGAGCTTAAAGAAAACTCAATTAAAATCTGAAACCTTGTTTGAGCCACACAAAAGAGTCCGAAAGAGATTTTTGATCCCATTAAGTGAGAGAAGACGGGTAGATAACTAGGCTCTTTGATTGGATGTGAGTAGGGTTGTCTAGGCACTGAGGACCATCAGGGGACACTAGGCAACCCAAGATGTGCTATTTATGATCCCAATCTTGGCTTTGATGGCTCAAGTTATCAAGCTTCTGCAGAGCAAAGAACAACGCATGCAAGCAGGACAAAGGTCGTGGCGTTGTATTCTCTAGGACTGATGAAAGGGCGGTGGTAATGCGTGTGCTAGTCTCCACCCAACCGTGCTATCTTATAGCCTCCCCCTAGCATACACACTGTCCGGCCGTGCCTGTGGCCTTGCCCGTAGGACCCATGTCCTTACATTACCCCCCCCCCCCCCTTGGAGAATCGTTTCCGTACTCGAAAACGAACGTAGGAAAACTTTTCTTAAGTGCAGAGACATTCTCCCATGTAGAACCTTCTTCGGGTCTATCTAGCCACTTTACCAACACCTGTCGTCTGACATGATGTCTGGTGCGAAGCTCATGAGAATCCAAAATCTTTTCGAGCTCATGAGGGATGCTTGGCGGTTCGATAAGGTCAACTAGCACACCTGTGTCAATGACTATTATCATTCTGTCCTAGCTATTTTTTGTAAACGACTAACATGAAAAATAGGGTGAACTCGTGAGTGCTCTGGAAGAGCTAACTTAAAGGCCACTTGACCTATACGTTTGAGAATGGTAAACGGTCCACAATAGCGTGGTGAAAGTTTAGTAACTTTTTCCGTCTTTAGACTTTCTGAATGCTCCGGAACTTTGAAGAAAACCTTGTCTCCTTCTTCAAAAGTAGCAAGACGACGATGCTCATCTGCGTACTTCTTATATCGATCTTGAGCTTGCTTAACGTTTTGTCGAGCAACTCGAAGCATGTCAAAATGGTATTGGAGAAAATCCTTCGCTTGTTGTATCTTCTCCTTAGCCAACCCCACCGTAATGGGTGATCTAGGTTGAAATCCATACCAAATCATAAATGGACTAAACCCTGTAGTCACATGCTTTGAACTATTATAAGAAATTTCCAATATAGGTAAGCAGTCTTCCAAATTGGTTTACTTTTTGCTAACGTACGCTCATAGCATATCCTCTAGCACTTGATTAACTCTTTCTGTTTGACCATCTCTTTCTGGATGATTAGCCATACTTAGATTAAATTTAGTTTCCAACTTTTGGAACACAGCTCTCCAGAAGTGATTATCGAACTTTCGATCTCTATCACTAATGATACTAGCTGGTAGACCGTAGAGTTTATATATATGCTCTATAAATAGCCGTGCTAATTCCAGTGTCTTAACCGTAGTCTTAGTGGAATTGAATCGACCCATCTTGGTGAGACGGTCTACAAATACCCATATGGGATCATGGCCACGATTTGTAGTAGGTAGTCCTACTACAAAATCCATAGAGATACTCTCCCACTTACCTTGTGGAATCTCTAAAGGATGTAAAAGACCACCTACCTTGAGGCGCTCTACCTTATTAACTTGGCACTGTTGGCAGTTTAGTACGTACTCTTGAACATCATGATGTAAGCCCGGGCAATAAAATTGCCGTCGAACTAAGACATACGTCTTACGAATACCTGGATGACCAGCACTTGGACTATCGTGACATTCAAATAAGATTTGGCGCCTAGTGTCTGAGTCCTTTGGCACACATACTCTACCTTTGTGGAGTAAGTAGCCATCATCAATGGAAAAATTCTTCCATCGCTTAAGCTCGTCCTGAGTAGGGATGGAGCTCTGTGTGTTAGAGTTTTTATCTGTGCGTGCAGAGACATGTTGATCTGGCTATACAGAGACATGTGAGTGTGAGGGATCCCTTTTTAAAACTACACTCCACACTTTAGCATATGATTGATCTTGTGCACACTTGCCACGTAATGACTCTAAAAATCCACTCTTTATTTCCGTGAAAGCAAGTGAATTAATCTGAGGCATCCGACTTAGTGCATCCACTACCACATTATATCGCCCCTTGCGATATCGTAGCTTACAATCATAATCTTGAAGGATTTTGGCCCATCTAGCTTTATGGCCCTTCAAGTCCATTTGAGTAGTAAACCATTTGATACTCTCATGGTCAAAAACTACTTCAAACTCGGCACCATATAAATAGTGTCGCCACTTTCGTAAAGCGTGAATTATGGCATAGAGCTCTCTCTCATAGACATAATAATTCTGTTGAGCTCTATCTAAACGTTTACTTTCAAAGGCTATAGGTCTTCCCTCCTCCTGGAGAAGTACCGCACCAATTGCTTTATCACTAGCATCAGTCTCTATCGTAAACGGCTTAAGTGGGTCGACGATTGCTAGGATGGGAGCAGTGGATATAGCTACCTTGAGCTGTTCGAACTGCGTTTTTGGGCTTCTTCCCAAGAAAAGTTCTTACCTTTTGCTTTAAGTTGATCCGTCATAGGAACATCAATTTTGGCATAATCACAGATATACAGTCGATAAATTCCAGCCATGCCTAAAAATATTTGAAGCTCCTCAACCATGTTGGGGTGTGGCCATCGAAGAACGGCAGTGACCTTGTCAGTGTCCATTTTGATGCCAGAATAAGAGATCACATGACCGAGGTAATGTATCTCTGTTTTAAAGAAATTGCACTTGCTTTGCTTAGCATACAACGCATGAGCTCATAGCTGTTCGAACACTAATCGTAAGTGTTCTATGTGTTCATCTTCAGTCTTACTGTAAATGAGAATGTCATCAAGGAAAACCACAACAAATTTTCCAAGATAGGGATGTAAGACACTATCCATGAGTGTCATAAATGCAACTGGAGCATTGGTTATACCAAAAGGCATAACCAAAAATTCAAAATGCCTCTAAAGGCAGTTTTGGAGATATCTTGCAATAGGATACGCACATGGTGGTATCCTGAACGAAGATCTATCTTTGTATAGTATCTTGCCCCATGGAGTTGATCAAACAACTCATCTACTCGAGGCAGAGGATACTTGTTCTTGATGGTTATCGCATTTAATCCGCGATAATCTACGCACATGAGCATAGTACCATCTTTCTTTTTTACCAATAGAATTGGTGATGCCCAAGGCGAAGTGCTAGGTCTAATGAAACCACGAGCGAGGTAGTCAGCCAACTGACTCTCACTCTCCTTGGCTTCTTTAGCACTCATACGATAAGGTGGTTTACTCACAGGTTTAGTGCATGGCAAGACGTCTATGCCATGTTGCACATCACGTGTAGGGGGTAAACCCGATGGTATATCACTTGAGAACACATCACTATACTCCATGAGTAAGTGAGTCAGTTTTTGCCGTGCAAAAGAAGAAAGTAAACTAGAGTTATGCAGGGATGGAGAATCTTGTAATTCCTATAATGTTTGTTTTACAGCAGTTGCACGTTGCTCTATAGAATTAAAATTGAGAGCACTTTGCTCGTTAGATTTGTTCACACTTTGATTATCATAGAATTCTTTGCACTTTGCATACCATTACTAGAATTCACCGCACTTTGCTCTTGAGAATTCACAAGACTTGGAGACAAGCAGTAATACAAAAAGACTTCATCTATTAAATCTGCTTTCTGCAAAATAGAAAGCTCGGTTGTACATATAAGAGGTGCAGATGGTATATTTTTCTTACCAAGCAAAATCACATGTTTACCATTGGCCATGAAGGATAAGGAGTTGTGTTCATAACTAGTGTGCAATGTGTTTCCTAAACCATGCAGCCATTCCCGTCCTAAAACTACATCAACACGATCCATGTTCATAACTTGGAAGTCAAGGGTCATCGTATGATCTTGAACAATAAGCTCAACCCCTTGAACTACCGTGTTCCATACTTATTTATCATTCCCAGACATCTGCTGTTACCATATACATGTGGTAGTGATGTGTGTGAACACACTAGGACCGCCGGGGCATTTTTTCCCTCTTTAGGAGGTTTTTTCCCCCGTGCATTGTATATACGCCCATCACTCTAGGGCTATCTATCTTTCCATTGCACACTAAGTAACACACTCTCTATTGTGTGCCTTGAGCTTCCTTCGTCTTCTCCAAGCTGTGTGCATTTCTCTGCAACCCTAATTCCAACAATTGGTATCATAGCAGGTTACATCCTCTCGGGCTTAGTCGCCAGCTGCTCCAGCACACGCCTGCTCACTTTCTCCAATTTCAGTGAGCTTTGGAAAGCGTTCGCAGGTTGACAAATACTTGGGGAGCGCTCGTAGAGCTTGGTCTCCTCAGATTTTTGATTTGGGCTCATTTCGGCCTCTGTTTCCACTACAGGTAGTACTGCACAGGCTATTTCGTCATTTTGTGTAGAATTTCTGTTAGTGTCGTTTTTTGCATAACAGGTGCCTTATAGTCTTCTACGGTTTGTGCTACATAGCACGTGTTGTTCCCGCTCCGTTTCTCCTATTTTCGGGCAGTTTTCACATCAGGTGAAACATTTACCATGGCTGACAACAACAACACAGATGTGTTCAAGATGTTTGCTGCTGAGGACAGGTTGGATGGGGACAACTACCCTATGTGGGCTTATATGATGCACCATGTTCTTGTGTCAAAGGGCGTCTAGAACATTGTGCAGGGCATTGATGTACGTCCTGGTTCTGAGAATGTAGACAATGTTGAGGATGTTGCAGGTCTTGCTGCAAGGATTGCTGCTGCTAGAGTTGTTTTGCCTGCGGGGCAGAACAATATCGTTGGGATGTAAAGGATGTGCAGGCTCATGCATTGATTGCGTTGTCTGTGAAGCGCACCATTGTTCCTCACATCCGTTCAGCAAAATCTGCAAAACAGGCTTGGGATATTCTAGCAGGTCTTTATGCAAGCCACAATGAGGCTAAAATTGCTTTGCTGCGTAAAGAGCTAGAGTCGAAGATTATGCATGAGGAAGATGATATGGACACTTTCCTTGCTAGTGTCAAGGATATCAATCAGCAAATTATTTTTGTAGGTGAAGTCATTTCAGAGAGTTCCCTTGTGCAGACTGATCTTGATGCCTTACCAGATTCCTATCAGAGTTTTGCTAGTACTTGGAGACTTATGACCCAAGGAAATCCAGAAGTTGTCAAGTTTGATGCATTATGCACATTGCTGTTGCAAGAGTCACTTTCCAGAAAAAATAGGACTAGGCAGCGTGCAGTTGAACAGGCTTTTATTGCTTCTCAAAGAAAGGGTGGTAACAGAATTGCAGCCACTTCTTATGGTTCTGCTGCAAGTGGCAAAACTTCTATTCCTAATGCTTCTGCTGGCAGCACTTCGTCTGGCAATTCTGGTGATAAGGGCAAAAAGAAGATGCGTTGCCGTTATTGTAAAGCTAATATTAGATCACTTGATCAAGTCGCTTCCTAAGTTGAAGGCCAAAGAGGCTAAAAAGAAAGAGGGTGGTTCCACTGCAAATGCTGGTTCCACTACAAATGCAGCCATTGTTGAGTCTTCTGTGAAAGGAGACTGTGATGCTGATGTTGATTCAGAATGGGCTTTTAGCGCAGAGTGCACTTACAATCTTGCTGTCCATGATGCATGCTTGTCAGTTGCTGCAGATTCACATGTGTGGTATTTCGACAGTGGTTCTACAAAGCACATTACCTCACATCGTGAATTGTTTACCTCTCTCGAGTCTGTCCCTCATGGGAATTCTGTCACTTGTGCCAACAATGCCTCTTATCCAGTTCAGGGAGTTGGAAAGATTGTGCTTACTGCTGCTAATGGCAGTTCTTTCACACTTGTTGATGCACTTTATGTACCTGGGATCAAGAAGAATCTCTTGTCTGTATCCGCACTTGCTAGACTTGGACTTGTAGTCAAATTTGTGGATGACAGATGTACAATTCATGATCTCAGTTTTGGTGATGAAATTGTTGCATCTGGCCTTTTGTGCCGTGGGCTGTATAAGATCACTTTGTATGACAAGTGTGGACAAAATTTTGCAAATGTTGTTGTAGATTCAAGGGCTATTTCAGATGCAAAACTTTGGCATGCACGTTTTGGTCATCTGAATTTTGCCAGTTTGTTGCGTTTGCAGAAATCTGATATGGTTGCTTCTTTGCCGCCTCTTGAAGCACCTGTCAAACATGTTTGTGAAGGCTGTATTTTGGGTAAGATGCAGCGTTCTAAATATTCAAAGGATGGTTCAGTTCGGGCCACATGCAGGTTGCAGCTTGTACATAGTGATGTTTGTGGCCCCATGCAAACTCCATCCTTGGGCAATTACATGTACTTCGTGACTTTCATTGATGATTACTCCAGGCATGCATGGGTATTTTCGCTTAAAGCGAAGTCCGAAGTTTTTATGTGCTTCAAACAATTTCTGGCTATGGCTGAAAATGTCTCGAAATGTACTATGGGAACCCTCCGTTCCGACCGAGGGGGGGAGTATATGTCTCATGAATTTCATGCATTTCTGGCTAGTCGTGGGATAAAACACCAATGTACAGTGCCTTATACACCTCAACAAAATGGTGTTGCTGAGAGGAAAAATAGGTCACTGATGGAAATGGCACGATGTATGGTCAAAAGTCAAGCTTTGCCGCATTCTTTTTGGCTTGAGGCCATCATGTGTGCCACTTATGTACTTAACAGGTGTCCTATGAAAGCTTTGCAATCTATTACTCCATATGAAGCATGGCATGAAGCCTTCTATTGAGCACATGCGTGTTTTTGGCTGTTTGGCATATGCTTTGGTGCCACAAGTGCAGTGCAGAAAAACTGATGATAAGGTTGTCAAATGTATTTTTGTTGGTTATAGTGCTGAAAGAAAAGGTTACAGGTTTTATCATCCGCAAACAAAACGTCTTTAGGTTTCTCGGGATGTAGTGTTTGTGGAAGATTCTGTTCAACCCTTGCTGTCATGTACTAGAGACAATAATGTAAGCTCACAGGACATTTATGACACTTTGTTGCCTCTTTTCAGTGGTGGAAATACGAATGTAAGTTCCAATGAGGCAAATGTACAACCTATGGGGGTTTCTGAAAATGTTTTAGATCAGCCTATTAGTGATGCAGATGTACATGATGTACTTGATGAGGAAAGGGCTGAAAATGAGCAGGTAGAGGTATGCCAAAATGGATGGTGCACACTTTGCGTGACAGTAAATTGGATGCACCTTTGTCTGGTCGTACTTGTTCAGGCTCTCGCCATGCATCTTATGCATCAGATTGTTATGCTTTGGCTATGTCTAGCTTACATGATGTTGAGGAGCCTCCGTCTTTTGATGAAGCACAGAATTCAGAAAATTGGATGGCTACCATGCAATCAGAATATGATGCACTTATAGAAAATGACACATGGACTTTATGTGATTTGCCTCCTAGCAAAAAGGCCATTGGTACGAAGTGGGTTTACAAGTTGAAACGCAAGCCGGATGGTGAGATGGATCGCCACAAGGCTCGACTTGTTGCAAAGGGTTATGCACAGCAAAAAGGCATAGATTATGAAGAGACTTTTGCTCCCACTTGTCGTATGACTACTGTGTGTTTTCTATGTGCATTGGCAGCTCATTTTGGTTGGGATGTACATCAATCAGACATTGTTACTGCTTTCTTGAATGGTGACATATTTGAGGAAGTTTATGTAACGCAACCTCGCGGTTTTTAGTCATAAAAGGACAAGAGGACAAAGTGTGCAAATGTAACAAGGCTTTGTATGGGTTGAAGCAATCTCCTCGTGCTTGGTATGAGAAAGCTGACACTCATTTGGTCAAACAAGGCTTCCGTAACAGTCCAACAGAAAGCACATTGTATGTAAAGCGTGAGGGTGATGCACTTCTCATTGTGGTTCTTTATGTTGATGATTTGCTGATCACTGGACCAAATGAGAGACATATTGCTGAATTTAAGGCCGATTTGAATGCTACTTTCAAGATGAAAGATTTGGGACTGTTGCATCATTACTTGGGTATACAATTTAAGCAGTGTGATGGTGGTATTGTTTTGTGTCAGAAAAGTTACATAGAGACATTGCTATGTAAGTTTGGACTTGAGGATTGCAAACCTATTGCCACTCCCATGGAAACAGGTTTGAAGTTGAGTCCACATGATGGTGGCGATCCTGTTGATGTCACTCTTTATCAAACTGCTGCTGGCTGCCTCATTTATGTATGCAACACGAGGCCCGATATTCAGCTTGCAGTCTCATAGGTCAACAGATTTATGCATAGCCCAGGGTCTAAGCATTGGCAGGCTGTCAAGAGGATTTTCTGCTACCTTAGTGGCACTTTACATCTTGGCTTGTTTTATCCCAAAGGGGGATCATTGCCGCCAGGCTTACATGCTTTTTCGGACTCAGATTGGGCTGGTTGTTTTGACACGAGAGTGTCCACAAGTGGTTTTTGTTTCATGCTTGCCAGTTCATGTATATCATGGTTGAGCAAGAAGCAACCTACTGTGGCCACTTCGAGTTGTGAGGCTGAGTACAGGGCACTCTTTACAGCTACGGTTGAGTGTGTATGGCTCAGACGCCTTATGGCTGATTTGGGTGTTTGGAAAGGACACTACCAACACTATCTACACTGACAGTCAGAGCGCATTGGCAGTTGCGAGGAACCCAGTTTTTCATGCTCGCACAAAGCACATTGAGGTGCATTACCACTATGTCAGGGAGAGGCTCTCAGCAAGAGAGATCAGCTTGGTTTATGTGCCAACACAGGACAACCTTGCAGATCTTTTCACAAAGGCATTGTCTCGTGAGAAGCTTGAAGCTTTTCGCAAAGCTTTGGGCTTACTCCCCTTTGTGGGATGATCATGTCCTTAGGGCATGGCACTTCCCTTTACTCATGTGCCAGCTCTCGTTCACCGCATCACTCCAGGGGGGATTTGTTACCATATACATGTGGTAGTGATGTGTGTGAACACACTAGGACTGTCAGGGCATTTTTTCCCTCTTTAGGAGGTTTTTCCCCCCGTGCATTGTATATACGCCCATCACTCTAGGGCTATCTACCATATACATGTGGTAGTGATGTGTGTGAACACACTAGGACCGCCGAGGCATTTTTTTCCCTCTTTAGGAGGTTTTTCCCCCCGTGCATTGTATATACGCCCATCACTCTAGGGCTATCTATCTTTCCATTGCACATTAAGTAACACACTCTCTATTGTGTGCCTTGAGCGTCCTTCGTCTTCTCCAAGCTGTGCGCGTTTCTCTGCAACCCTAATTCCAACATCTGCTCCACCACATACTTGTGAGAGTAGGGAGTCTGTGTAAGCTTCTATTTCTTGACTAGCTTATAGTTCAAGAAGTTATGAGTTGCACCATCATCCACTAAAATACAAACACTTTGTCCGTTAATAGTGCCATGCATGCGAATCAAATCATGGGGGCCAAAGGTGGGCACCACATTGAAGCAGGCACACAACACTTGTGCTTTTCTGCCATATGAAGAACGTCTACAACACAATATTTAGGAGATGGATCTAATGTGAGGCGTTGCACCGTGTGCATGGCCTTTTCTTTGCCTTACAAAAGAGGACAATCTTTCTTGTTATGTTGGTCCAAAAGACATCTAAAACACAAATTGTGTTTCTTTGTACGCTCAAAATCAGCCATGCTGAGAGACCCACGTGGAGTATCTCGTGAGTGCTTAGGCTTCTTAGCCTATGGTGGGCGTGGAGAGGTAGATCGTCTCTTATTCCTCTTGGAACATGTGGGAGATCGACCTCGCCATTGGCTCTTAGCCACATTGCTCTTAGCAAAAGTATTCTTAAGAGTAGGTAACATTTCCTTTCCTCTCTTGGTCATCATCATATCTTTAGGCATGACTGATGGCTTCTTTCAAAGTTTTTGGATGTTGAATCTTGACATGAAGACGATAGTCTTTGTCAAGACCCTTATTAAAACCCTGTATCTTTTGGAATTCATCTAGACCTTCTACTTTTAATATGATTTTTCGATACATCGAAAGGTACTGTGTGAGAGAGAGGCCAGACATGCGGCATGCATCCTATGCTAACCATTTCTTACCTTCTTCATTAGAGTCCAAAAACTCTTTGGAGAAAGAAGCTTGAAACGCAGCCCAAGACGGAGGACGGGCATCTATTGGAAATGTCATCCACCACTTATAGGCCTTGCCTTTAAGAGATAGACTTGTTTCCATAGCTGTCTTTATATCCGGGGTGTGTCTCAGTCTATGAATATCACTCCATTTGTGTAAGAATGTATTGATCGCATCCTTGTTGCGTCACGCTCTTCCTGTGAAAGGTACTGTGTGAGAGAGAGGCCAGATATGCGGCATGCATCCCATGCTAACCATTTCTTACCTTCTTCATTAGAGTCCAAAAACTCTTTGGAGAAAGAAGCTTGAAATGTAGCCCAAGACGGAGGACGGGCATCTATTGGAAATGTCATCCACCACTTATAGGCCTTGCCTTTAAGAGATAGATTTGTTTCCACAGCTGTCTTTATATTCGGGATGTGTCTCAGTCTATGAATATCACTCCATTTGTGTAAGAACGTATTGACCGTATCCTTGTTGCGATCACGCTCTTCCTGTGAAACTCAAGAATGGTGATATTCCTAAGTAATGCATTGCTACCTTCTACACCTTCTGCAACATTTGTCTCTTGGATTCCTTGAGTCGTGCGAGCTTGGTTCCCTTGAACCATGCCACTTGTGGCTCCTTGAGCCGTCTGTGAATTCATAAATTTCACAAGTAACTTCGTAAGATTGGTAACATTTGCATTGAGTGCAGAGAGGTTGCTTTCAAGTATGCTTTGGCGATGTTCCTAAGTCTTGAAAGAAGCCATATCTACAAGCCCATGATCTCCTAGATCATTATTATCATGCATATTAGTGTCAGCAGCACCCGTGGTGCCCTGATTTTAATCTACGTGCTCAAAATCAAAAGTGTGTGTAGGTGGGATATCCTCACTGGCCATGGTAAACACACACTAGTGTAAAGAGAGAAAAAGCGTCAACTTGTACCTTGTGAAATTGAAGTCTTTGTGTTTTGTATGCTCCATGATTTGCATTGCATGCAAATCTTGCCTTGCGGGAATTGTAGCGCTTCACGTGTCGTAAGAACACCTTTGTTGCCTCTTCACAAAAACTCGTCGTTTTTGTGAAAGCTTTTGTTCACTTTGAAGCTACCTCCTTGAGGAAAAAAGAATGTTTGGAGGAAAACTTGACTTCCTCCAAGAAGTGAAAAGGATGGGTGAAACTACTTCCTTGAAGTTTGAAGCTTTCCCTTTCCTTCTAGCTTTCCTTTCAACACAAGTATGCTATCTTTCCTTGTACAACAAGGGTCAATAGCTTGATGGTAAAGTGTTGGCCTCTTACCCTCATGGGGTGGGTTCAACCCTCCGTCATGCAAGGGTTAAGCGGGCCTTCCTATGCGTGCAGTCAACTACGCCAATGAAAGCCTTCGGAGCCTCGGTGCCGCCGAGTTGCCGGTTGATTTTGCCTTGGTTGTGTGCGGATGGGGTGTCCGCGTTCAGTTGTCTGTCCATGCACGCACATGAAATTGTGCCTGTCTTCCTTTTGCTGCACAACGGAGACGTCGATGTGCGGACCGTGGGAGAGAAGCAGCGCATCACATGCACATGCAACCCGCTTTTTCCCTCCTCCCAAAAATAGCTTGGTTACCAGTGAAAGGACGGTGGTAATGCGTGTGCTATTCTCCACCCACCCTTGCTATATTATAGCCTCCCCCTAGCGTACACACTGTTCGGTCGTGCCGGTGGCCTTGCCCGTAGGACCCATGTCCTTACAACTGATAAACGATAAAAGTTTGCACACAGAGATGCAATCAAGAAATGTTTGTCATGTGTGTTGTGTGTGTAAAAGATAGGGAAGATAAGAGTTCAAAGTTGTGTAGAGGGAGTCTAGGGGGCTAGGACCTCAAAGATGAGCTTCCAAACTTACCTTGGGGCTTGTGATGCATTAACAAACTTTAAAGTGCGAAGCCCAAAATGTGCAAGCCTAGAAAATGTGTTTGGGGTGCTAGATGCCCCAATATGAGCACTCTTGGAAATCAATCGAGAGAGAAACACTCATTTGGCAACTTCAATGTTCACTAGTTTCTCCTGATCACTCTATTTGTGTGTGTAAAAGTTGGAGAAAATAAGTGTTTTGGAGTTTTGTAGAGGGAGTCTAGGGCGCTAGGCGCCCCAAGATGAGCACTCTTGGGAATCAATCCATAGAGAGAGATATCACCGACAAATTATGGAATGTACCTCTGAATTTCAAACCTCTTAAATTTTAACCATAGAGGGTTTCAAGTTATTAGGAGAAAGTTTTATTATAGCATTGTGAATGGAAGGAAAAGTACATGTGAATGAAAAGAAAAGGACATGGTTTTGGTGTGGATCACAACATTACTTTTCTCTAAATCCACTTACAAAATAAGGATACCTTTTTATGCCAAAAGTCATGAACTATCATAAAAGGTGGTAAGACTGCATAGTAGTTGTGAGAGTGCTAGGTGCGGACGCGATGGGCGGTGTGCATGGAGTGTAAGGAAAGAGAAGAGTAGAAGACACATTGTGTGGGTAGGACGACCTCCAAGAATGTGGTGAGGAGCTCTTTATTCTTTGTGTATATGAAAAATAAGGAATTTGTATGTACATACAGTGGGGACACGGGACGTCCGACCCCGGGCAAAGATGCAATGCCTTTATCCCAACAATCTCACACTTTAAGGCGATGCACCGATAAGTGAATGCTACTAGCTAAACTACTAGTATGTACAAGAAATAGGTGAGAGACTCTCTCAACCTATGCCCATTGGCTTGCTCAATTGATCTACATGCAATCGTATTGGCTCTAGGGATAGGCAAGTGTGCGTACTCATGCTAGAGCTTGCATGTAAATCCCACGGGCAACTCTGTATGGTCTGCAAAACTCCACTATGCATCATGCTAGTGTCATTCATCGTATGACTGACAATCCCTGGTGCAAATTCTCCCACTGTAGCTACTAGGTCGGGCCTTGACACTAGTAGGTCATACATGAGACACACGAACGCTGACAAAATATGCCAAACCAGCTGTCGTAGCCTCCCTTGTGCTATCTGCATATATGCATCATCATGACTATCCATCACGTATGAATGTATTAATGCCGACACTAGGATGGCTGCCTCCCGCTCACCCAGAGGCAAAACTGTGTGTCCTGGCACCAACTCATCAGCCTCTAGCATGAGCATATCAAAGAACTTTGTGTTCGCCATCTATGCCTATGTGTTTAGGCACCATACCTGCTCTACCTCTTCTTGTATAGACCCTGACAACACCTGTTGTGTCTCACTAGAGCTTTGTCGCTCTAGCTTTGTCTCTACAAAGTCTATTGGTATGTCTTGCACAGCTAAATGCTATGTCTTGTGAGCATGGTGGAGCTCACCCGCGAAGGAGACACATCTCTCCTTCTTGCTCTCCACACAGGCACGTCTTGTCTCTCGCTCAAAGCATGCCAACAACAAAATTGAGACTATGTCAAAGCTCCCACTAAAGAAGGCCACTCACGATGTGATGTAAAATAAAAATTACATCCTCATCTAGTAACCAACGGGAAGAAGTGTCGCCTCTGAAAGACATGTAATCAAGAGAAACGCTAAAGACAAACGTGACATCACTGTCACTGGCATATGAAACAACTGCTCAACCATGTTTCAAAACCTCATGTGTATCATGCATAGATATTCGATGCTGACTCATACATCTGAAACAACGGTGTCTAATGTGCCTTGTGTGACCACAATGCCAACAATGCATATATTGGCAACTACGAGACCGCCATCTCTTCACAAGTCATCACCGTAGACTCTAAACTCTCACACATGTCTGCTAAGTGGATGCCAATAAATAAAACTATGGCAAGAAATCCTGAGAGAAATCTGGCAGAGTCTCCCCTGTAAACTGAGTAAAGAACTCCAACAAAAGCTTAACCATAGACCATGCCAAACTTGCAACAAAGTGGGAGATAAATCCACCATTATACAATCAATCAAGCAAAGGAAAAATATTAATTAAGACAAACATTGGTGCCAAGCATGGGTTAGTGCTATAGGTCATGATCAAATGCATCAAAATCGATGCTCACATATGCATAAAATCAGCTCCACAATCTGCTATATCTGCAAGCATACAATCTAAGATAAACAGCTCAACCAAACATAAAGCACATAATCATATACGCAAGTAGTGAGAAAACTAGCTCAAAACACAACCTACAAGAGAAACTCCTTGCAAAATTTGCACTGGCAAAGTCTTTAGCCACACGAGCATATGAAACTCTCACTCCTACGAGGGTGTGCATAAGGCTGATAAAACCTGTCAAAATGGGAGTCAAACACTTGACCATTAAACCATCAGAGAGAAAAACTGCAAATATGTATAGAAATGACGAGAATTCAGGAAAAATCTGGCAAAGTTTCTCCTGTGGCCTGAGTAAAAACTCAAAACATCTTAGCCATAAACAATTGACAACACAAACAATGCGTAAAATGCATCAGTGAAGCCGTTTCAGTAATGCGCCAAACAAAGACTCGATCTCTCATCCGCAGATGTCATACACCAAGTCAAAAGTGAATAAACACTCTCCAACCATGATGGAGAGAAGCAAGACAAAACCAGTGGACCATAATCAAAAAGCACCTAAACATTTTTGAGACCAATCCGTTTCAACCACAAATCCACATATGGCATACATGTACCATAAGCATGGCAACCGTGCTCACTCCTACACGAGTATCTCTATGGAAAATTCCACATGTCCAAAACACCTATATACCTTTGAACCTGGTACCTGCGAGCTACACCTATCTCAAGTTGTATCCACAAATGCATACATATCATAAATTGCACAAAATCATGCTAAAACCACTCTATGGACGTCCCACACAGTCATACAATGCGTACAAAGCCGCATCCAAATGTGTAACAATCCGAAAGTCACATCCCAAAGCATCACTTGTACACAAAATATCAAGGTGAATTCCCTCTCAAAAAGCACCATAGTGTGCCATACATAGCCATAGATGCAAACAACACAATGCTCTCCAATGTAGGAATCAAACTGCCAAGCTTCGATATGTCGAGGTTGTTGTAGGCTGTTGCAAAAAATTTA